>NC_056748.1:91038900-91241400 GCF_019279795.1 Protopterus annectens
GTATACCAGTAAGACTGTTATATACACAACACTCAGATGAAGCAGAAAGACTCTCTGCAAGGTACAGCACCAAAGAGAGCCACACAGGCAAATGTGTGGGACTCAGGAAGTGTGCAGAGTATAAATTGTCTTTGGACAGGTAGGATATCATCAGAAAGATTAATGGCAAGGAATGTTACCCATCAAGCAGCTACTGTCACAAGGAATCTAGGCCCATGGTGTGTACAGCAATGTATCAGCAAAAACATACCCCCAAAAAAGGAGCTGTACACAAACAGTGCTGCATCACACACAGCAAGAAAGTCAGATGCCTGTCAAATACAACAGCAGTCAGTGGCACACATCATAATAAATGTTACTGTCATTGTATGGTATGCAACGCATAATGGAAGTTATACAGAAACAGTGATGAAAACAGTCAACGCATTAAAATGAATTGTTGTGTACTCATGGCAACATATCAACACTATAAATAGTGAACGTCAAAGCCATCTTCATGTTGTTTCTATCAGACTGAAAACACTAACAGTAGGCATCCTTTGATCCCAAAGGATCATGGGCTTGCCCTTCTAGGGCCGATAGCCTAGTACCAACCTATGAACCTATTGGACAGATTTGAGCAGTGTCCTCTTTGGCTGGGCAATCTAATCCAGGAGTAGCAGTCCTTTCCACACTCTGAGCAGCTTGATCTTCCTGAGGGCTCTCTTATCCTCTGCTTTTCTTCCCAAGGTAGTTTCATGCACAGTGAGAGCTTTCTTCACTTCCCATTTCCAGGCAATCTTGTCTGAGGTGAGAGAATACCAGTTGTTCACACTGACAGAGAGAACACTGAGGTCACACCTGCATATGTCCTTGTAGCAGAATTTGGGTCACCCTTTCGGTCTCTTTCCAGAATCCAGCTCTCCAAAAAAGAGGTCTTCTGGTATTTGGCCATCCGTCATGCATAACGCATGACCCAACCAACACATAAATCTGTGTTTCATGAGGGTAAACACGGAGGTGGTGCCCATCTTCTCAAGCACTGTGTTGTTGGGGATCTTGTCCTGCCATGAGATACCAAGTATGCACCTAAGGCAGCACATATGGAATACATTGAGCCGTTGCTTCTGTACTGAGAGTAGAGTTCATGTTTCACTGGCATACAGTAATGTGCTGAAAACACAGGCTGTGTAAACCTGTGCCTTGGTCTGCACAGTGAGCTTATTATTAGCCTGTACTCTCTTTGCCAGCCTGGAAAACATTGCAGCGGCTTTTCTACTGCACTTGTTGATCTTGCTATAAAGAGACAAGTTGTCAGAGATTGTAGAGCCTAGGTACATGAACTCATGGACAACCTCCAGGTCATAGTCACTCACCATGCTTGATGGCTCATTGCCCACATTTTCGCCCATCACCTGGGTCTTCTTTAAACTGATTGTGAGGCCAAATTCCATACATGCATCCACAAAGCTAGTCATGAGTGACTGAAGTTCTTGTTGGGTGTGAGCCACAACAACTGTGTCATCAGTGAACAGAAACTCCCTTAGGCACTTCCTAAGCACCTTGGTCTTCAATCTTAGTCTTGACAGTTTGAAGAGTTTGCCATCCATTCTGGTCTGGAGAAAGATACTCTGTAGCAGTTCCAAAAGCAAATAGCAACAGAACTGAAAAGAAGATACCAAACAATGTTGGAGCCAATACATACCCTGCTTTACTCCACTGAGAATCTCAAAAGGTTTGGATGAGAATCTCGAAAGGTTTGGATGTGGATCCATCATACATGATGACCCTATTCTTGCCTTCATGGAAGACCCTGATAATGCTAAGCAGCATTGGAGGATAGCCGATCTTTGCCAGAATCACAAACCAACCTTTCCTACTGATGAAGTTGAATACCTTGGTCAGATAAATGAAGGCAATATACAGAGGTTTGTTCTGCTCCCTGCACTTTTCTTGTAGATGCCTAACAGAGAAAGCCATGTCTATAGTAGACCATCCAGCTCTGAACCCACACTGAAACTCAGGGTAAACTGTCTCTGCAAGAACATAGATCCTTTTCAGGACAACATGTGCAAACATCTTCCCCACAGTACAGAGAGGGGAGATGCCATGGTAGTTGTTACAATCACTTTTGTCACCTTTATTCTTAGAGGTTCATAGGTTCATAGGTTCATAGGTGTGTACTAGGCTAATGGCCCTGGGGCCTTCACAAGCCTAGCCCACAGAAGTGCCCTGGCATTGTGCCACCCATTGTTAGTTCCCAGTGCCTCTATCAAGTAGAGCCACTGGAGCGATCCCCAGGGTGAATTTCCTATTTCCCCATCTGTTCATCAAGATTTCTCTTGAAGAGGGCTAGTGAGGTGCTCTGCTTGACATGTATGGGAAGTCTATTCCAGAGCATGGGTAGTCGCTGGGTTATGAACCTGTCCCTCCAGCATGTTCTGTTGATTGTGGTAATGAGGTTGAGGTCTGTAGAGCGTGTGGTGCGGAGGGATTGGGATTTCTTTAGATGTAGCATTTCTAACAGAGCTGGGTCAGACATGGCTTTGTAAGTCAAGCAGAGATCGCCTCTTAGTAGATGATATGAGACAGAGAATAGTTGACGTCTTTTGACTATGTCCATATAGGACATGTGTTTAAGGCCTAGGATCCTCTTCGTGCGGTACTTTTGTGGCATCTCCAGCTGTTGCAGGTGTCTAGTGAAGTACATGCCAAATGGGTTATTTTACAATGACCCCCCCATTAAATATTCTACAACGTGCCCGCTGATTGGTCAGCGTGCACGTTGTAAATCAGAGTTATAGTAATGGAAAAAAGTCCGGTCACCCGGACTTTTTCCATTACTATAACTCTTTTTTTTACAGCAACGGAGAATGCAAGATCTCCGTTGCTTCACACTGTCTCGTTATGTTAAATGAGTTTAACATAGCGAGACAGCTTTAAAAAAGCAACGGAGATTCTCCATTGCTTTTTTTAAAGCTGTCTTGCTATGTTAAACTCAGTTAACATAGCGAAACAGTTTTTAAAAAGCAACGGAGATCTTGCTTTCTCCGTTGCTTTTTTCAAAACTTTCTCACTATGTTAAATGGGTTTAACATAGCCAGACAGCTTTAAAAAGCAACGGATATTCTCCACTGCTTTTTTTAAAGCTGTCTTGCTATGTTAAACTCATTTAACATAGCGAAACAGTTTTTAAAAAGCAATGGAGATCTTGCTTTCTCCGTTGCTTTTTCCCATAGCTCTGATGTACTGCGTAGGCATGCAGATGCACAGTACATCAGAACTGCTGCAGAATACCAGACAGCTGCAGAAGGGCAGCAAGGAGGCATTATACAATGCCATTATTTAAGAAAAGTAATTATTTTTTTTCTTAAATAATGTCATTGTATAATAGAAATAACCCACTTCTGGGTGTGGGTAATGCTGGATTTACCCACGGTTGGCTTTGTTTGGCCACTCGGGCAGCCTCGTAACCAAACCACACCAACCATGGGTAAATCCAGCATTACCCACACCCAGGCGTGGGTTATTGCTATATTATACTCTATGATTGGTCTAATGAGGGAAGAGTAGAGAGAAATGATGACCTCTTTCTTCCCGGATGCAAAACCCTTGGTAATGAGCTGTGTCACATAGAAGGACTTTCTGATCACAGTGGCAATGTGGTGGTCAAAGGAGATGTTGCTCTCAGCCTGTGTCCCTAGATCTCTTATAACACCTTCAGTGTTCAGTGGGCTCCCACTGATGTGGTAATTAGTGGGAACTGAGTTTTTCTCAAAGGGGATGATGACATCTTTTTTGGCATTAAGCTTAAGGCCATGAGTTCGACACCAGTCATTGGTTTCAGTGAGGCCTTTCTGTAGGATGTCTGCATCACCTGGGGAGTTAATAATGGCTCCCAGCTTGCAGTTGTCTGCAAATTTGGTCAGCCAGAGTCTCTCCGTGTTGGCCTGAACTTCTGAGAAGTAGATGCCAAACAGGAGAGGACACAGGACTGATCCCTGTGGGACTCCACTCATGACTGGTCAACAGTCTGACTTTTAGTCCGCTACTTTCACACCATTTGTTCTGTGACCCAATTTGTAACCTACCTAACGATATAGGGGTTGATGCCCAGTATGGCAAGTTTATCAATAATTCTTGAGTGAGGAATGGTATTAGAGGCCTTGGCCAGAATGAGGTAGGCTGTAAGAACTGCCTTACCTTCATCCTCCGCTCTGATGACTGACTCAAAGAAGTCAACCAGGCTGAGCAGGCATGATCTACCTTTCATAAAACAAAATTGTGTGGGATCTAGAGTTTGTAGGTCCCCTATATCCTTGTTAATTAGGTCCATGATGATGCGGTCCATGGCCTTACATATCAGACTCGGCAGGCTAATGGGGTGATAATTTCGAAGGTCTTAAGTCACTCCTCTATGGAGAGGGATGACTGTAGCAGTGCAGCATTCTGTAGGGACAAAGCCTGAGGTGAGGCTGTGAATGAACAGAGCACACAGATGTTGTGCCAGTTTACTTTGCAATTCATGTAGAATACAGCCAATGATATTGTCATGTCCCATGGAAGCTGTATTCTTGGCCTTAGACAATGCAGCTTTAACCTGTGCTGCAGTAATTCAGGGTACCTGGCATTCTTTTGGTATTGAGATTGGTCCTTTAGTGGGGGAGAGAGGTGTAAAGTTGGCACTGAATCTGTCAGCCAGTATGCTGGCAATATCTGTTGGCTCAGTATAGGAGGTACCATTTTGCAGTAACTCAGAGCAAATCTGGGTATTGTCATGGAGATTCTTGATATAACTATAGAAGGCTTTGTGGTTATTTTTACTGTCTGCTGCAATTCTACCTTCATAGCTGGCTTTGGAACTTTTGATGAAGGATCTCAACTTTTTGTTGAGGCTAATAAGGGAATTTTTCCAGTCTTGGAACTTCACCTTTTTCTGCAACAGTTTCTTCCTTCTGTTGTAGAGATTATTAATGGCAGAGGACCACCAGACTGGCTTCCTTTTTTTGGAAGAGAGTGTCTTGGTTCTGTTGGGTATGGCTAGTTCCATGCATTTATGTACATATGTATGTATTATAGATAGTAACTGTGTTAGCATCCCTCATATCTTACAGTACACTGCCTTCTGTCCAGCATTGGCAAAGTATTGCATGCGGCTCTGAGGTTAGGGTACTGCTGGCACATTTAAGGACTTCTGCAGGGATACCATTGTTGAGCTCCCCCAAGGTGGGTTCAGCTTTAAGTTCAGTCATAGTCTTGATAGCATTCAGGGCTCTCTCTCTATAACTATGGTCTGTTTGGCATACAGCTGTGAGTAGTGTTCTATCCAGTGTTCCATCTGCTTGGTTTGTCCTTGAAGAACTCGCCTGTGGCTAACTTAAGGGGGGGTGATCTTCCTTTGTGATGGACCAATGGTTTATTTGATCCCATGTTACCAATGTCCATGGCCCACTGAATTTTGCAGCAAAGTTGGAGCCAATAATCATTTGCACACTGCCAAGGTACCTGCTGCACTTGACTCTGACCGGAGTGCCTGCGAGTTCTTCTCATTGGATGAGGAGCTGTATGCAGCCAGTGCCTGTCTCTTCTACTCAATCATGGGTGTCAGCACTTCAGTGTGGGCTTCAAACCAATCAGCACACTTGATCATCTTCTTCCCAAAGATAGATATTGCAGTGTCATAGACAGCATCCCATAGTTTTTCCCATCTCATGTTGGTGTCAGTGTCATCCAGACAGAGCAAAGCCTCTTCAAGTGAACAAACTTGAGTGCTTTTGAAGGGTCATGAGTCTTGCCTATGTTAACGAGTGGCCTACCTTCCTTTTTAGAATGAAAGAACCTTCATGTCTGGATGTTCACCTTACTACTCATGAGC
Source organism: Protopterus annectens (assembly GCF_019279795.1). NCBI lineage: Eukaryota > Metazoa > Chordata > Ceratodontiformes > Protopteridae > Protopterus > Protopterus annectens. The sequence continues at coordinate 91,044,755 of NC_056748.1, forward strand.
AAGTTGTCAGTATCACAGTCTGCACTGTGGTAAACCTTTGCTTTTGGTCTCAAAGGTTATCATAGCCAGGGGTGGTAGTGGGGGTACTCTTCCACTATTTATAAACTGCTCTCATGGCATGCATCTTGAATAGCCTATGACACTCCAAGTCCAGCTCCTGGCCTTCATGTGTGACTTAGTTTCTAAGTCAAGGGGAAAGGTGAGTGACTGGCAACTTAAAACCAGTTGCTTCAGGCAGGGGAGGCCCATTAGCCTGGAAGGCATGGCACCTAGGAGAAGGTAAACTCTGATTTAAATCCCCACTGCCTTGTGGCGATACCTACCAAGTACTAACAACTACTGCTATATTAGTTAGCATTAGACAGTGGCAAGGATTCACAAGCCTCCGTGTAAGAGTTATAACTCTTACACGGAGGCTGCAGTTAAACGGAGTGATGTCAGCATGCTCTGCATATGCATGAGGGCATGGTGAATCACACCTAAGGCTAACACGGTCTGTGTAAGACAGTAGGGGGCATGTCCGTAGGCCGAGCCCTGCAAGCGGACACGCTCCCAGAAGAGTAAAACTGCCCAAAGTAAACACCCATGACAGAGTCCATGGAAATGTGAATAAACACAACACAGCACATGCCCCCACAGACTATGAACAGAAAATATATAAATGGACACGTTATACATATTTTTTAAATCGTAAAGATGTTTTCCCGTCAGTGCGCTCATTTGCACGGGCCTGCCCGTAGCGCAGCCACAGTTAGCAGTCAGTGGGAAAGCATATAAGAACTAAGTATGCAAAGTAAAGCAAGAAGCAATAGCATAGCGGTAGAGACATCGGCTGAAGAGCAGGCATCCATGGTTCGAGCCCCCACAACATCAGTTTTATTTTTAGTAAAATAAGCATGAAACAAGTCCCTGACAAATATGTACACATATAAAATCACATTTTATGTAAAATGTAATGAAAGAGTCCATTTATTTTGAAGAAATGTGAGGTAACAAAACAATAAAAAATGCCAGATGTGCCTATAGCTGAGCTACAGTTTAACAAGGTGAGTGCATCTGCCCATAGGTGAGCAGTGGTTTAACAGGTGCAAAATGAGTGCCCGTAGGTGAGCAGTGGTTTAACAGGTGCAAAATGAGTGCCCATAGCTGAGCAGTGGTTTAACACACTGAAACTGTGTGCCCCTAGCTGAGCTGAGCGTGCTGACAGCCAAATGAGGCATAAACCAGCGTACCCCATTTGCGTGGAGCTGCGCACTGCGCTAACAAGCTAACCGACGGGCAACGTTGAGCAAGCTGTAACAAAACTGCCTTTACACAGACACACCCCCTATCCTGTCTAGACAGTCATAAAATATAAAAAAACAGTGGCTAGGTTTGAACCCAGGATACCATGCACCATAGTCAAGGTACTGAACCACTAAGCCACAACAGCTGTACTCAGAAATGCAGTAATAGCAAATATATAGGAATGAATAGAAAGTGGAGCATGACAAAGCAGGTTTTGTGAAGTGGATACAATTCCAAAATGGCCAATCACAGATAAGTGCAAGAAAAACAGCATATATAAGCCCCATAGACGGGAATACACAGCATAAACAATTGTAGAACTGACTTGCAGCCAGAATGTCAGGTGTAGGTGAGGGTAGTTGCTTTCATGCACAGAGGTGGGGCATTGAGGAGTCCAGATACATGGTCTGGCTCCTAGTCCACAATCATGTGGCCCAACTCATGCAGGGCCAGGTCCTGTGGAGAGCATATAGGGCTGAGGCGTGGGACCGGTTGGCTCATGATCTCACCAGTGCCACAGGGATTCCAAGGACTGGTGAGCAGGTCCGTCACCACCATGCAGACCTGAAGAGATGCAAGCAGGACCAATTAAACCTTTGGATACAGGAGGCCCAGCAAATGCCCAACGCCCCACTACTGAGTAAGTTACATTTAATTATGTATGTAAGAAATTAATTAGCTGATATTATGGAGATGTGTATTCCAATATTACTTCATTTATATTACAGCTGCAGGTGTCCGTTCTGCAAACCGCAGAGCCTATGGCGATAGGCTGGTGCGGTTGCACCACCAGGCAGGTCAGTAATCCACTCCCAGTAACTGTAAAGAAATATCAAAGTATGACAGTTAGCAAAAGAGTGCAGTGTAGTCACTAAGTAATAAAATGTGCAAGTAACAGTGTAAAAGTGTTTGCAAGTATTGCTTGATTAGAAAAGTGTGTTGCAGTCTGTAATCCAAACAGAAAAATGAAAATGTCTGAAATAAAGTCTGAAATAAAGATGCCCCACCTGTAATATAATAGTACACAACCTGCAGCAGGCTGAAAAGTACAGCTGCAGAAGATGAGCAAATCACATGTGTGAAATATATCCCTGTTGAAATACTGAAACATGACAGAAGTGAGACTGCTGGAAAGGATTGTAATAACTACAGGTAAAACATGTCAATAAAGCCTAGAAGTAAGTACCATCCTGAATAGTAAAATGAAAACAAGTGAGAGAGTGTGAGAAAGAGTTATGAATCCACCAATAAAGTAGTAATAACCCCTGAATAAAGTATACTGCAGTCAGTACAGAATGAAATGAATGTGACAAGTAGAACCAAACTGCAAAATGTGTCCAAAGTGTTGCTGCAGCTGGAATGTGTATCCCAAAATCTGGATATGTTGCTCTCAGTCTGCAATATGCAGATAGTATGATTGTCTGAAATATCAAACATCCACAGTTGTCTATAGCTATATAAAGCAAATGTAGCAGGATGATGTAGCTGAACAAAGCCAGATATGAACGTGTATGAATAACAATAAAATGTATATTGATGTAGCAGTAACAGTCCTATCACCAAATTGAAGTAGTTATCATATAGGAAACTGTAGTTAGAACAGTAGTGTGTATATATCTGTAGCTATTAGAAATGTACAGCATATGTATTGGAAGGTGTTAATAATATTTTCTTCACCCCACCCTATAACCACATATAATCCATTCCACGTGAAATTGGTATGTGCAATCACAATTAACACCCCTGGACATTTGTCCTGTTGGGTCATAAATATTTGCATGTCCGTTGATGCATCTGCCCTGTTCATACATCCAAACCTGATGGCCTGTTGCCATCAATCAACCCTGCATGTTGTTGGACTGTGTATTGCTGTTCAAATTATGCATGTGTTATGCTTGCTGTTCAATGGTGTGAATATCTGGGTGTTTGGTTAATGAGAATACTAATGCATGCTGTTACAACTAATTGCAAATGGTATTGTATGTTACTAACTCAAACTGTCATGACATAATGCAAAACATAGGACGACAGGGAAGGTGGGTTCCAGCGGACCCACCTCTCCCACCTCAGCTGGCGAGTGCACCTGGCACTAGTGCCCAGTCTGGACCCTCCTCCGGTGGCCCTGTGCCACCTGCGGGTGGAAGCACTGCAGGGGATGGGGCCCATCCCCCCTCTGCAAGCGTGGCCGGGGGAGAACCGCCACTCACCCTCCATAGCATCCAGACTGTGGTGCGTAGGGAGATCCAGGACTCTGTTCTTGGGCCCCTATGCCAGCTTGAGGCACAGGTGGCACAACTTACGGGCATGCCTGTTGGCCGGCCTACACAGCCCCCAGCACAGCTCCGTCCTGGGCAGTGAAGGAACAGTGGCAACTGCCCATGGGTGGGGATATCAGTTCCACTGTTGCCATCTGTGGGCTCATGGGCTCTGGATATCCAAACATCCGTCCCCGTCAATTGTGTAACCCCCCCACACGTGTCATACACCGCCCCTGTATGCGTCTTGTTTGTCTTGTCTGTTGACCTACTCAACCTACCTCCCCAGCTATACCGACTTCCTTCACCTGACATACCACTCTCACCTGAAAAAAAAAGGGGCACTCTGTACCCACAAAAAAATTACGCCCCATACATAGCTGCCCATTCCGCACATATGTCTGCCGGACATGGAAACTATCAATTACAATTGGCTGTACAACAAGTATTATTGTTGTCCTTACACCTCTCTCAGGGGTGGAAGGTATCAAATGTCACACCAAATTACAAACATATGCACAGCTGTTGCTGATGAAGAAATGGGCAGCTATGGGCCTTACCTACATCCCTCCTGCAAAACCCAAGCTTGTTTCCCTACTGTCTTACCCTCTTTGTGACCCCTTTTTCACCACTTTCCTGTCTCCCCATTTTCATTTCTTTCAAAGAAAATAGTGCGGGTGTGCGCAAGAGTAAGCACGTTTAAGCTGTTGTAAGCGGGTGTGTGCGGAGCTGAACGCCAGTGCGCATGCATGAGCTCCGCGCAAACCAGCTTACGACTGCTTAAAAGTGCCTTAGTCACTCTGATTGACAGGTCCTGTAGTCAGTTCAAAAGCAAAATAAAATCCCACTGTCAGTCCCGAACCCAGGACCTTGGAAACAGTAGTCTGCATGACTTACCACTAAGCCATGACTGTTATACAAGAACATTGTGCTAAAATAAATATATCATGTAATAGTAGGAATGAATGTAAAGGGAATATAGGATGTGTAGTACACAAAGCATGTCATGTATATTTACTGTCAAATCTGGTGGATATCTATGATAGTAGCGTGTGAACAGAAACAGCCATGCTAGTTGGTAGCTAGTAGGTAATAATGTCACTGTAGCACCATGCAAGCCACACACATACTCACAGCAGGATAATCACTGCCCATACCCCACAACCTCTTACAGGAACACATCTGGACCAAGTAATAAAATATGTGGAGCAAAGGGCCAAAACCAGGGATACATTACAAATAATGTTACAACAAACTTAGACAGTTCAGAGAGTAACAGGTTCTACATTCTGTGGGATGTTTGGAAGGGTATGAAGTCTGAAACTTAAATGTTTGTCACTATATTCTGACTTGAGCCCAGAGTGATTTGCCAGAAAAAGCTGTGCATGAGATATTGACCAAAATATGAGGCAGAAATGTGGACAACCTGCAAATATTTGTACACATGAGAGGTCTGACACCACCATATTTGAATAGTTAAGAGCCTAGACATAGCAACAGTGAATGAGTTACAGGGATGCCCCACAGACTCCATGTGAAATGTACAAACAGTAGGCAGAAAGGTGTTACAACACATGCAATGGTAACTATGGAGTCCTGAAAGTATGCACCACTTGCATGGCAGAAAAAGTGTAGTAATACATATGCTCATGCTATCCCACAGTCACAACTGCAGCATACCAGACAATTTAATGGGTGTACCCCACTGATATGTACCATTCCATGAGGCAGATAACAGATGCACCTGAGAGTCTCTGGGGCCTGGTCAGCAGCATACTCAAATACCCTAATAGATGTCAAGGCCCACACCATGGCCAGACCACACTGCATGCTGTAACACCCTGGCAGATATAGCAAGCATTCCAAGGTGTGAATGTACATGGAAAATAGGAAAGCCACAGCAGCACACTACAGTCAGGACACCTAGCAGGCATACAAGTAGTGACTGTAAAGGGCAAATATTGAAGCCATAGCAACAAAGTGCAAGCAAAAGTGCAAGGAAAGCACACGCACACACATTAACAGTAGTAGTAGTCGTAGGTGTCAGTGTACATACACAGTTAGTACAGGAAACTGGAGAAATGAATGGAGAAATGTTAATCTACAACACAGCTGGAAATATGAGAGAGATACCAACCTTTACACTCACAGAACATTGTCCACAGCATACCAGCATGGTCCCTGCCCTTAAAATCTGAAAGGGCTATGCCTATCTTACATACCTTTTTAGAGCACTGTTCTGAAATCACAGTGAGAACTGCAATCAGTACACAACTGGCTGCATGCAATTAGCAAATGCTGGGTAACAATTGGTGCAGAGGCCATCACATGGACATATGCAGATACCTACAAAAGTATGCTGTACTCCCAGTCCACACATGCAATACTTTCATCGCACCCTGAGGAGGAAGTGAGAGACAGAGAGAGAGAGAGAGAGAGACAGAGACAGAGACAGAGAAAATGAAATTAAACATACACAAACAAAACTGTTCAGCAACAGCCACCTGAAAGCTGACAACTGGCAAGTGGAGCAGCAGGACACAAAACCAGACGGCAACACAAGCAGCTGTGACAAACACAGGTAATGTAAAGTAATACTATAAAGGTCTACATACTGTGAACCCTCCATATGTGTCATTGGTCTGTATCCATATGTATATGAAGATGTGCAAAGGGCAGGGGACATACAGCAACTATCAGTGAAGGCTGTACATACATTTGTATGTGAGAGCATCTATGTGCACATATCAATGTAGGTTGAATGTAGGTTGTAGTGCAATGTACAAAGTAGGTTTCACAGTTATGTATGTTTAGCAGTATGTTAGTGTGTGTATACAGTATGGTAAACAAACATGTTGATATACCTGTCTATCATATGGATACGTATGTATGTCAAAATATGTATGTATATATATATATATATATATATATATATATATATATATATATATATATATATGCATATATGTATACATACATAGAGAGAGATGTAGGAATACATAGACAGATGTAGATAGATAGAATATGTACAAACATATATATGTAATACACACATACAGATATAGATATATGTAGATACATATACATAGACAGACTGATCTGACTATCTACAGGTATGACTGTATATGACAACCTTAACACCCCTGTCCCACCCCTCTGTCACTCTCACCCCTCTGTGTCACACCCTCTCCATATCTATAGCAATATATGTACATCAATATATATATATATATATATATATATATATATATATATATATATATATATATATATATATACACATATAGATATATCTATATACATATATATATATATATATATATATATATATATATATATAGAGAGAGAGAGAGAGAGATGTATATATATTCTGAGTGAGGCACATGTGTACAGATGTATTGCAACAGGTGCCTGGTGACAAAGGCATGGAGTGAACACCAGTGTCAAAACTGGAGTACCATACCCCATTTCAAATCACCTACACCAGTAACCACCAGATATGTGATTGGCTGCCCACCACTGCATGTGTCAGGGGTGAACAGGGTCATAAATGTGTACAATAGTCCCCCCAATGATATTCACAGTGGCACACTATTCCTGGAATACCTGCACATGGTATGTGTCAGCAGACATGGTGTGTCAGCTATGGACATGTAGGTCAGTGTACCCCTCCACACCACATAATGGCTGCCATGGTATGTACCTCACATGACAGCTACAGATATGGAGAAGGACACAGTGACATGTACAACACTGTGACAATGCACTCAAACACATTACCAATGCACAGTGACTGACAACACCACAGAGTACACACATACTACCCACATAGAGGTTACCACTCCTGGATTTACATACGTAAGTCACACCCATGACAGATGTCCAACAACCATAGTAACACCTCACACCATCCACAACCTAAATGACTGCTGTGTGTCGTCCATGCCACTGCAATAGAGAGCACATGTGGAGGTAAAGGTTCCTACCCACAGATAAGACATACCCTGCAATAAACCACACAGTGTTAAGAAGCAAGACTCCCCATGAGTACATGTCACACATACCCCTGCTGAATGTTAGTCAGATAGGTAATATGCCATATGAGTCACCCTGTGTAACTGTGTGACAGCAGCAGGTACCATCATACCACATGTGTCACAATGGTCAGGGTAGCAGAACAGTATGCTGCTGTAGTCCCAGGGGCAATAGCATATTGTATAGTATTGTATTGTAATGTATTGTATTGTATTGTATTGTATTGGTATGTTGAGGTGCCTCCTTCGTGGAGTGGAGCCACTGCTGCTGTGCGCCAGTGTACAGGTACATATCCTGTAGTCAGGCTAGTGTTACATGGCACTTCTATATTTGTGTTTAGCTCCTGTCGGAGTTCATGTAGCATGCAACCGGGGATGCCATCAGGTCCCAGTCATGCTGTGTTATTCTGCTTTCCTGAGGGCGGCTCTCACCTGGACATCTGTGATGACAGGGAGGTTACAGTCAGCTGGGATAACTATGTCTTATTTTGGGGGAGAGTGAGGGGTGACACCTGCACTGAACCTGTCTGCCACAATGTTGTCAATATCTGTGGTTTCAGTGAATTATTTGTTGTTGTGTACTAACTATGAGCATAGTGGAGAGATTCTGACCAGGTTGCTAACATAACTGAAGAAGGCCTTGTGGTTATCTGTAGTGTCCCTCTTGATTTCCCTCTCAAAGTTACCCATGGATTTTGTATGAGGGAAAATAGATCCTTACTAGTGCTGCTCAGACATGCCTTCCCTTTATGGAATTATGCTCTGTCTTGCAGTAGCTTCCATCTTTTGTAATACAATCTGTCTATGGCTGGGGTCCACCAGACAGGATGCTGTCCCTTTGTGGAGAGTGTCTTGGTCATATATGGGATTGCATGATCCATGCATTCTCGGAGATGTCCGTAGAAAGCATTTGTGAAGGGGTCAGCATTGTGGTTTGTGTCTTCCATTGGCCCAGTGGGCTGAAAGGATACCATGTCACTGTTACAAAGTGTAAAGTTTGCATTTGCAATGTTATTCACTATAGTCATTTGTGCTGGTGGTGGAGGTGGGATATGTATATCCAGGGCAATTAGTTTTTGGTCAGCTCACAGTAGTTGATGATGTAGGCCATACAGTACCTAGATACAACCCCCCAGAGTGAGGAGGTGCTCTGGACCTGAATCAGTGTTCTGACTGCTGGGGTTTGGTAGTATATCATATGGAGTGTGCCAGGTACTGTTGCACAGTTGCTGGCTGAGCACTGATACCTGGCCATTTACATGTGTATCCACCAATAGACAGACAGATGCTATATATGTGAGATATGTTGTATCATAACAGTCGAGTAGAATGTGTAGTATGTGTGCCAAATTCTGCTGACATATATTGCTGATATCAGGTTATTTTCTTTTTCAGGAACATGGCTCACCTTCGAAATCCAGCTTACTCCGCAGCTGAGGATGAGGAGATACACCAGAGCCTGGTGCGGGATTATGCAATACTCTTTTCCCGCACCAGCCAGAATCAGTGGGAGAGGGCTGCACTGTGGCAAGACCTGGTCCGTCGGGTAAATGACATAGGCACGCATAATAGGACATATGAGCAGGTACAACATCACTGCAGTGATTTAATCAGAAATGTCCGTCAGCGTGCATCGGATATCCACAGGCAACAGGTCGCCACAGGTGGTGGGGTGGCTACACATCCCCCACTCACCAGACTGGAGGGACTACTCATGAGTGTAGTGGCTCCAGTCCGCCAGCAACAACAACAGCAGCAGACATGCATTATGATGGAGGCTGGAGCCACGCAGCAGCAAGACTATGAGCGTGCAGGTAATATGCCATATGTATAGTTGACTGTTGTGTACACTGGTAGTTAATGCATGTGTGAGGTGTGTCCTTGGTTTGTAGCTGTCATCATAGTATTTAATGTGCAAGTGTGATATCCTCAATATCAGCAGCTGACCTGTGAAAGGTGACTGTTGTACTACTGACCTGTATCATACTCAGTAACAATGGCACAGTTGTGCCCACTGACATTAGTTTCCTCACTTCTGCAGGTCCCTCCGGTGTAACAGCAATGCAGCCTATCCATGCTGGTGAGTGTGTATTAACAATACCTTTAATAGTCTTGATAGTAATAGTAATATTAGGCTCACTTAGTAGTGCTCTGTGTATGCATGCAGGTGTGTCTGTGTCTGTGTGTTGATATCATGCATACTGAGTAGTGTACAACTGTGTGCAACTGTGTGCATGTGCATGTGTGCATGTGTGCACCTGTGCATGTGTGCACCTGTGCATGTGTGCATGTGTGCATGTGTGCATGTGCACATGTGTGCATGTGTGCATGTGTGCACCTGTGCATGTGTGCATGTGTGCATGTGTGCACGTGCACATGTGTGCATGTGTGCACCTGTGCATGTGTGCATGTGTGCACCTGTGCACCTGTGCATGTGTGCATGTGTGTGCATGTGTGCATGTGTGCATGTCTGGACCTGTGCATGTGTGGATGTGTGCATCACTGGTAATATTGTGTAGACATTGTAAACTGTGTTTCCTGTTTCCCTCCCACAGGTTCTGGTGCTGCTCTGGTGTCATGCAGCAGGGAACCTGAATCAGGTGCCATGGGTACTGATAATGATGACATCTGTGTAATGGCACAGGAAGGTATGCCAGGGTCCATCATTGGTCAGCCGATTGACAGTACACAGCTGTCAACCCCATCAATGCGCACAGTTATCCTGCCAATACACCCTTTGTCACCAATGTCCCTAGGTGATGGACAGCATACAGTGGGCATTGACCAGGGTAATGTGGTATCTGTGGCACATGCCTCCCCACACAGCAGCCATGGGCATGGCCCTGAGATGGTACCACACAGACAGATGTCCAGGGGTTCTCGTGGGAGCATCCATGGGCGTACTGCCCCTGTCAGACGTGCCCACAGAGGTCTTACAACCTCAGCTATGTTTTGGGCTGTCATGCAGGCACAGTCACGTATGGAACGGTACACCAGACAGGGTCTGAGGGAGCTGACAGCATGTCGCACAGCCATGACTGACAGTATGCGTGACATTGCGGCTGCCATCCGTAATTTCACCGATGTCATAGACAGACGTTGTGGGGACATATTAGACCGGTTCCACAACTACATGTCCATGAGCCAGGGCGATGGTGGATGGTTGAGGCGTCGACGTGGGTGTATGCCAGCAACAGCAGCAGCTGGCAGTCGTCGCGGATGACAACAGGGCCGCGGCCGCCCCATAGTGCCAGCAGCAGCCCCAGCAATGCTGGGTCTGTGCTGTCATCAGACCGCCCCAGGAGACCACGTGCACGTGGCTCTGGCCAGGCCCGACAGGGATCTGTGTCCAGTCAATGAACACCTGCTTCTGATGACAGTACCCAGTCTGGGTTGGTACCGGATATGGTCCGTAGCACCCCTGCAAGGCACAGGTACCGTGTCCGTGGCCAGAGACACTGATCTGTATGACCTGGCAGGTACAGTCTGTGGCTGTCCACAAACACCAGTATATGGCAGCCATGAGGTGGAACTGTGTGCATCCATACACACATGCGAATTGACAACACCTAGGGCTACCGCATACATGCACACACTGCATCAACATTGCCCCACCTTGTACTGCTGTCCCTCACCAACACACATACACATACATGTCAATCGGTGGTATCGGTGGCTGACTCAGGCATACCAAGTTCACACCCTGTGCATATGATGAAACTGTGCCACCTCCTGCAATCTGTAACATCAGTGCAGGTACAGGTTAACATGTTGCTGATGCACAGGGTGACTACATAGACGTGTAGTAATAGTATCATGTTGTTAACAGTACTGTGTGCTGAGATAATTGTGGGTATATCACAGCATGCCTGATGCAGTAAGGGTATGATTGTCATGTACTGTTGTCTACACCCATGGTAAGTACCATAGTGTATCATCTGCACATGTTGGCATACTGGTGGTAAGGATGTCAACAGAAGGCTACATACATAGGTAGCACAGGGGATAAGGTAATGAAAGTATTAATACGCAATGATGGACATGTAAACTGCAAGTGGCATGTTGCCCACACTGGACTCTGCAATGCGGATGTTTGAGGATGTTGATATGTGTGCAGTACTACACGACTGGTACAGGACACACAGGAGCACCCTAGCACTGCAAGCTCACATCTCATACCATGCTAGACAGCCCCAACACACAAAACTAACTGTCACAGGAGGGAGAGTCCCCATACATGTCAGGGATACTGTGGTGGCAGGCCAGGTAGCATACATCCTACTAAGTATGGAACCACTGAGTGAAGGCTCAGTGTCTGTTATTTGACATGTGTATTACTGCAGGTATGAGCACATGGGTTTCCATCCAGTTATTGTACATCCTGACAGTACATGGTCTGTACACTTGTGTGCACTGAGACTGGACCCTAGCCATCTGACCTGTGTATTTCCATGTACATGTGCATAGTGCCTGCATATTTGCAGTGTTACCTACTGGAAGTGGTACAGCTTGTTTGTTGTACAATGGACTACATGCAGCCCTGCTTACTGTAGCTTTGTTTGCATGCATGTTTGCTTGCAATTACCCTGGAATACTGATCCCACCTGCAATGCATAGTTACAGAGCTTCTGTGGACTCCTAGTGACATCTGCATAGCTTACTATATGTATGTCCATGTCTCACTTGACAGAATGTCACTGTTTGTCCTGTTCACATGTACGTTGCCTGTGACACATTGCATATGACTTACCTGGCATTTGTCCACGTGAGCAGTCATATATGCTACTGCTAACTAATCACAGGCACTACACCCTCACATATTCATCTTCTGTTGAACCACCTGCTTCACTAGGGACGGCTTGCACCTGTCACCCCTGGGCATTGGATATTGGCAAAGGCTCTTGCTACCCCATAGTGCCTTTGTTAGGCAAGGCTCAAATGACAAACCCACCTTCATAGGTATCACAAGGGATAAGAAACTAAGAGTAATGCTACCCAACGCCAGAAGTCTAAACCTCAAGATGCATGCACTCGAAACTCTCCTTAGCATGGAGAACATCGATATCTGTGCAGTAACAGATGCCTGGTTCAGGGCTACTGAGAGCACCCCAGCACTACCAGGTTATACCTCATACCATGCTTTTCAGCCCCAAAACATGGAACGAACCACAAAAGGAGGGGGAGTATTGATATTCATCAAAGATACCCACACCTCCAGGTTGGTGGCAAAGCACCAAGCATCAGAGACTATCCATGTGCAACTAACAATGGGTGAAACTGCCTTCCAGGTTATAGCCTGCTACAGACCACCCTCCCAAACCCAAGAACTGCACTCGGCCTTCCTGAGAACAGTGGAAAATATGAAGGTCTCTCCAAACACCATTATATTGGGCGACTTCAACTACCCAAACATAGACTGGGAGCATGACTCTAGCTCCAACACCCTAGCCCAAAGATTCCTAGAATATATGAGCTCAAATGCTATGGAACAACTTGTTACCACTCCCACAAGAAGGGAAACATACTGGACCTGATCATCACCAACATGGGGACTCTATGCTCCAGACCAGAAGTGTATCCCTCACTGGTAAGATCAGACCATAAACTAATCTCACTGGATATTCACATCCTGACCCCACCCCCTGCCCAGAAAACCACAGTGAACAACTTCTCTAAAGCAAATTCACACTCCTCAAAACTGAGGTGGAAACCTTCAAAGCCCCCGGGCCTGTGGAAACTACAGACCAGACCACAGATTCCTCTATAAATGCATTCTATGGACACCTTCAGGAATGCATGGATCATGCGATCCCGAATAAAACCAAGACCCAATCCTCCAAAGGCAGACGTCCTGTCTGGTGGACCCCAGCCATAAACAAACTACACAATAGAAGGAGGAAGCTAATAAATGATACAGCAAAATCCCAAAAAGGGAAGGCATCACTGATCAGTATTAGCAAATAACTACGGGCACTCATAAGATTGTCTAAGGCCAGCTTCGAGAGAAAATTGCACAGGACACTAAGGATAATCACAAGGCTTTCTTTAGTTATGTTAGGAACCTGGGTGGTAATTCCCAGATATGCTCAGAGGTAGTCCAAAATGTCAATAGAAACACCAAACCCACAGACATTGCCAACATTCTAGCTGACAGGTTCAGCGCAAACTTCTCCCCCCTCCACACCGAAAGGGCAAATATTTATCCCAGCAGAGTGCTGCCCCCCTGACATCTCAGATGCTCAGGTAAGAGCCGCCCTCTCCAAAGCAATAAACACTGCATCAATGGGACCAGACAGTGTCCCGGGCTGTGTCCTACATGAACTCCAAGAAGAGCTACAACCAAACATAAAACTACTGTTCAATCCCAGCCTTACTACAGGATATGTGGCCAAAGAGTGGCGTACAGCAACAGTGGTCCCTCTACAGAAAGGTGGTGCCTCAACGGATCCTGGACACTATCGCCCCATAAGCCAGACTAGCTTGGTCTGCAGAGCTATGGAAAGGATCATCATGGACCTCATAAATAAAGATATTGGGGACCTACAGACACTGGATCATACCCAGTTTGGCTTTGTTAAGGGCAGATCCTGCCTCTCAAACCTGGTTGATTTCTTTGAAACAGTCACCAAGGCCATTGACGAGGGGAAGGTGGTCCACACAGCCTACCTGGACCTTGCAAAAGCCTTCGATACAATACCCCACTCGGGCATTCTAGAGAAGCTCGCCAGCTTAAATATAAGCCCCTATGTCACTAGATGGATTGCACACTGGCTCAAGGACAGAACCCACATGGTTAGAATTGCTGGAGCCATGCCAGACTCCAAACCAGTTACAAGTGGTGTCCCACAAGGCTCAGTCCTGGGACCTCTCTTGTTTGGTATATATTTATCGGAGGTACAGGCCAACACGGAAGGACTGTGGCTGACCAGATTTGCAGATGACTGCAAACTGGACGCCATAATCGACTCTCCAGCCGACACAAGCATCCTCCAAAAGGGCCTCATAGAAACAGACAACTTGTGCCAGAGCCATGGCCTCAAGCTGAATGCAAAAAAGTGTATAGTCATCCCTTTGGCAAAAACAAAGTGCCCACAAAGTACCACATAGGTGGTAATCCATTAAGTACAGAAGAAGTAATTAGGGACCTGGGGACCCAAGTTGATAGCAATCTCTCATTTGACAACCACGTGGCCAAAGTGGTTAGAAAGACATTTTATATAGCCCACCTCATCATGAAGGGATTCACATCTAGATCAGGGGAGGACATCGTGCCTCTTTACTCATCCCTCATCAGGCCCATAATTGAGTACAATGCCCCTGTTGGGATGTACCTTACCAGACACCTGCAGCAACTGGAAAGACCCCAAAAGTACCTCACCAAGAGGATCAAAGGGCTCAAACAGATGCCATATGCTGACCGGTTAAAGAAACCCCAGCTCTACTCAGTGGCATACCGCCTGTTCAGAAGCGATCTGTGCCTGATGTATAAAGCCATGTCAAACCCGGACTTAATGGGCATGCTGCACCTGAGAATATCCAAATCCCATCGAGCTACACGCTTGAGAGACTTGAACCTCAGCACTGAAATAAATAGGACATGCTGGAGGGACAGATTCATAACCCAGAGGCTCACTTCACTCTGGAATAAAATCCCAGTCAAGGTTAGGCAGAGTCCCTCATTGACTCTCTTCAAGAGGAATCTTGATGAGTGGATGGGACATCGTAGGTTTACCTCGGGTATCACTTCTGTGTCACTGTTAGACAGAGGCACAGTATACTAACCTCGAAAAAGGGCATGGCAAGATATATTTACAATGGATGGCGACAGCCAAACACATTCTGGCTAGGTTTATAAATGCCCTAGGGCAGATAGCCTAGTATGAACCTATGAACCTATGAACCTATGTACCTTGTTCCCCATTGGCCCTATGTGCTGTTAATCACCATGGCAATCACAATACTATGGTAGCATGTGCAAAGGTCAGTTGTCAGTCACCTCTATGGTACAGTTGTGGAATATGTGGGTCATGTGGCAATGTCACAGCTGCCACATGTACACAGTCAACCCTCTCCCCTACACATGGACGTACAACACATGTATGAGATGGAACCACATAGCCAAACTGGGGACTAAGCACTCTGAACCCAGTACTGGCATAACCTGTCAGGTGGCATGAAATACTACAGTGACTACAATACCAGTCTGATGTAGACCTACACTGACAGCAATACAAGCACGTGAACACACTGGGCCATTCGTGGAGCCTAAGAATAGCATCCTGCCTGAGCGGCAGACACCTCTGCAGCTGGCACACAGGCATACGTTATGCCAGAACACATCACGCATAACACATAGCACACAAATCCTGTGTGCCAAACAGTCACAGCCTGTACAGCTAGACAACACACCTGCCACAGTTGTGTTAGGTACCTTTATTGTCCGGTACAGTGAGGTCATGCTCACCAGGCTGGACAAGGTGAAGGTCACAGTGATATGCCTGTGGGGCACTATGGTCCACCACATAACACAAGCATACAGGTCAGTCAGAGGCATGGACACATATGACTCAGTCATTGTCCATGCCACATACCTTCTCCTGCTGTACTTATAGGGTGCTGACATCATCAGTGTTTAGAAAGGGGAATGCATCCTGTAGTGTGTTCTCCTAGTTGGCAAAAGGGACAATTCTTTCATACAGACTTGCACACACACTAACCCCCTCCACACACACTGAGCATTTGCAGGATTCAAACCACTAACTAACTATGTTATGAGACTTGAAACGGACGCATTAGCAGAGCGCGCTATTCGCATTACTGGAAGGTTTCCCTTCTCCTGCTTTACTTATAGGGTGCTGACATCATCAGTGTTTAGAAAGGGGAATGTGCATCCTGTAGTGTGTTCTCCTAGTTGGCAAAAGGGACATTTCTTTCATACAGACTTGCACACACACTAACCCCCTCCACACACACCGAGCATTTGCAGGATTCAAACCACTACCTAAGTTATGACACTCGAGACGGACGCATTAGCAGAGCGTGCTATTCGCATTACTTGGAGGTTTCCCTTCTCCTGCTTTACTTATAGGGTGCTGACATCATCAGTGTTTAGAAAGGGGAATGTGCATCCTGTAGTGTGTTCTCCTAGTTGGCAAAAGGGATGGTTCTTTCATACAGACTTACTTGCACACACACTAACCCCCTCCACACACACTGAGCATTTGCAGGATTCAAACCCCTACCTAACTATATTATGACACTTGAGGGAGACGCATTAGCAGAGCGCACTATCCGGATTACTGGGCATCTGCTCTGCACCTGCAGTATTTATAGGGTGCTGACATCATTATTTCTACAGAGGTATGTACATCTAGTACTACCTGTCAGGTGGGGGATAGCATATATATATGCATTTGCAGCCACCTACGTCAGGGTCAGATATGCACATCGCACTGGCAGGTTATGTTTTATACCATTTGTGACCACAGGACCTGTAACACACAACACAACCAGTCCTGACCACCCCTCCCACATCCAGGACACACACTTTGCTTCCCTGGGCACAGTGCCAAGATATGCAGGTGTTCACATACACCATTCCAGTTGTTAACGTCAGGTACAGGCATATTGTGTGTGGGAACTACTCAGGCCTCTACAACATTACCCTACAGCCACTACAATTTGTGAGTCCATGTGCTATGGCAGAACCACTCACCACAGCCACAAGGGGGAATACATATTGCACCTGACCATCTACAACATGGGTACTCACTGTTCCACACCAGAGGTAGACCACCATTGTTGATATCTGACCATGCCCACCTTTCCCTGGCCATCCATATCCCATCCCCACCCCCAGGCAAGGTTGTCACTGCAAACAAACTGTATTTATCAAAAGCAGACTTTACACTTGTGAAGACTGGGATGGAAGACTTCAAAGGACCCATGCTGGGGAGTATACAGGCCACTCTGCATAATCCTTGACAATTGCATTCTATGAGCATGTGGAAGGTTTGCATTGATCATGCTATCCCAAATATACCCATGACTGCTCCACAACAGGACACCTGTCAGATGTACACCAGCCATATATGAGGTGTCCAACAGAGTGAGCTAATACATTGCAGAGCAGTAGCCCACAGAGGGAGGACATCTCTGAACAGTACCAGCACGACACTTCAATCCCTCATAATCATCAGGACACAGTGTTGACAGTGAAATTGTCCAGACAATGCAGATAAGGCTCCCCTCAGTCTGTTATTGATGTCCACTTACTGTTAGAGGTCCTCAGCAACCCTCTTCCAGCACACACCAACAACATGGCTGTGGCTTAGCAAATTCAAACCCTGGGATCTCCACTGTGTCCCTGCTTGACAGAGGCACAGCACACTAGCCTCACATGGTGCCCTATGTGACCTACTTTACAGTGGCACAGTAGCCTACTGTACCGGGGAGGCAGACGCCAAGCACACTCTGGCTAAGCTGTCATTCCATAGGGCAAACAGCCTAGTGTTGACCTCTACACCCATATGTTTAATTGTCAAATGCACATTATTTGTTGCTGATAGACTGTTTGCAGGTCTTTATTGCCATGGCATTCCCTGTTTGTAAGAACAACTTGTGTATCTGTGGAAGATGTTTGCATATGGGGGGATCCACTATATCACGTATGTCTCTGTAGTCATTTAACTGTGCACTGGGCAGATTGCTGTAATGTGGTTGGTTCCTGGAATAACACGTACATATACCAGATATGTGTGGCCAACTGCTAAACTGAGATTTGGCCTAAGTGTGTGAGCATGCCCAGTTCAGCCTTCCCATGGCATGTTGTCTGACATATGTCTCATTTATCAAAGTGTGTGAGCATGCCCAGTGTGAGCTTTCCATATGTTGAACTCTGCAGCCCACCACATTTGTGGATGAGTGTGAACTTCAACAAATATCTCCCGTTTATGGTTGTGTGTTGTGTGTCATGTTGTGTAGTTACTGTCCGACTGCTTTATGTGTGAACACAACAGGGATTATACTGTGCCTGCAGGGTTTGCATGGGATACTTTGCATACAGTTGTCAACATCCTTTCATACTGACCTAACACTGTAGTACCGTATAGTGTACTGGTTCAGTACTTTGACTGTGGTGGACAGTATCCTGGGCTTTAGTCCTATCACTGCTTTACATTTCCATAGTGAGCACAACAGCCTGGTTAGGGGCCAGTTGTGCACATCTGACCATGTTGCATTATGTTCAGATATGAACTACTTAAACCAGGCTTGTCCAACATTGGTAGTGTATTCCACAACATAGGTGTACATTTGCAAACACTAGCGATGTGCCCTAGGCCATTTCTAATGCTAGTCGGAGAGTGTGTTTGTCCTTCGACACACATTGTAAGTGGAGTTTGCCAGGACATATGTCATGGTTAGTATACTGTGCCTCTGTCTACCTGTGACATAACAGTGATACCCAGGGTAAACCTACCATCTCCCATCCACTCATCAAGATTCCTCTTGAGGAGAATCGATGAGTGACTCTATGGA
This sequence comes from Protopterus annectens, assembly GCF_019279795.1. NCBI lineage: Eukaryota > Metazoa > Chordata > Ceratodontiformes > Protopteridae > Protopterus > Protopterus annectens. The sequence continues at coordinate 91,063,869 of NC_056748.1, forward strand.
TAGCCTGTACTGGGAGTTTACTCATGAGTGGGGGCGGCTTCTGTGTTATGGATCATGTAGTACAGCTTGTCCTATGTATGTCAGTGCTGGGGTTCAGGTCTCTCATGTGCATAGCTCACTGCCATTCAGATTGTACAAGGTGCAGCATGTTTATTGATTCCAGCTTGGACATGGCTTTATACATCAGGCACAGCTTGCCTCTGGGTGGGCAGTATGGCAGTGTGTGTAGCTGCAGTTTGTTTAATCAGGCAACACATGGCATCTGTGCAAGCTCTTTGATACTCCTGGAGAGGTACTGTTGGGGACTTTGCAGTTGATGGAGGTGTCTGCTGAGGTACATCCCACAGGGGCTATTGTAGTCAATTGTAACGCTGATGAAGGATGACTGCAGAGCCACAATGACCTCCCCTTATCTAGATCTGACAACCTTCATGATTAGGTGGGTATATGGTATGTTTCTGTAAACACTACAGCCACATGTTGTCCAATGCAGGATATCTATCACCTTGTGTCCCCAGGTCTCTCATTACATGTTAAGTATGTAATGGGTTAACACCTATGTGGTAATTGGTGGGCACTTACTGTATATCCACTGGGGTTGACTATACACTTTTCTGCAATTAGCTTGCTGACATGGCTATGGCACCAGTTGACTGTTTCTATGTGGCCCTTTTGTGGGATGCTTGTGTCAGCTGGAGGGTCAGATATGGTGGGCAGTTTGTAGTCCTCTGCAAACATGTTCAGACACAGTCCTTCCATGTTGGCCTGTACCTATGGGACATATATACCAAACGAGGGAGGTCCCAGGACCAAGCCTTGTGGGATGCCAGTTATATCTGGTTTGTAGTCTGACATGGCTGCAGCATGTCTGACCATGTCAGTTCTGTCCTTGGTCTGGTTTGCAACCCCTCTACTGACATAGGGGTTTATATTTAAGCTGGTGAGCATATCTATAATGAACACGTAGGGTATTGTATAGAAGCCTTTGCAAGGTCCAGCTACGCTGTGTGGACCACATTGCCCTCATCAATGACCTTAATGACTGTTTCAAATGAGTCAAACATGTTTAGGGGCAGGATCTGCACTTAAGAAAGCCACACTGGGTAGGGTCCGGTGTCAGTAGGTCCCCAATATCTTTATGTCTGCGGTACATGCTGATCCTTTCCATAGCTGTGCAGACCGAGCTTCTCAGGATTCTGGGGTGGTAGTTTTCAGTATCCATTCAGGCAACACCTTTGTTGAGAATGACCACTGTTGTTGCACACTGCTCTTTGGGTACATATCCTGTGGTAAGGCTGACATTGAGCAGTAGTGTGATTTGGCATTCCATTCTTCTTGGAGTCCATGTTGGACTCAGCCCAGGACACCATCTCATACCATTGCTGCTGTGTGTTTTGATTTGTAGATGCTGGCTGTTACCTCAGCATCTGCAATGTCAGGGGGCCAGCAGTCTGCTGGGATAGATATTTTGCATTTGTGGGGGGGGGGGTTGCACTGCACCTGTCAGGATGTATGTTGGCAATATGTGTGTGTGTTTGGTATATTGTTTGTAATATTTGTGTGATTCAGAGCATGTCTGTGAATTCCCAACATGGTTCCTACCATCAGTTGTGGAAGCCTTGGGATTATCCTTAGTGTCCTGTACAATTTGTATCTTCATAGGTTCATAGGTTCATACTAGGCTATCCACCCTAGGGCTTTTGTAAGCCTAGCCAGAGTGTGTGTGGCTTTCGCCACCCCTTGCTATGTGAATATTATGGCCATTTATGATTTGCTTTGCTGTGCCTCTGTCTGGACATGACACAGTGAAGACCCCCAGTGTAAATCTATGATCAACCATCCACTTGGCAAGATTCCCATTGAAGAGTGTCAGTGAGGGGCTCTGCCTAACATGGAGTGGGATTCTGTTCCAGGGTGTGGGGAGCCTCTGGGTTATGTATCTGTCCCTCCAGCACATCCTATTTCATTATGTGTTGAGGTTGACATCTCTCACTCTCACAGCTCTGATGGCTTTGAGTTTTCTGGGGTGGAGCATGTCCATTACTCCTGTGTTGGACACGGCCTTGTACAACAGACATACAATGCCTCTGTGTAGGCAGTATGTGACTGCATTCAGCTGGGGTGTCTACAGCCAGGCAGCATATGACATATATTTGAGACCCTTTATCCTCTTGGTGAGGTACCTTTGAGGTCTTTCTAACTGCTGCAGGTGTCAGGTAAGGTACATCCCAAATGAGGCATTGTACTAGATTATGGGTCTGATAAGAGAACAGTATAGGGGCACAATGACCTCTGTTGACGTAGATGTGAATCCTTTCATGATACGGTGTCCAATATAGACAGTTTTCCTAGCCACATTGGCAATGTGAGTATCACATAACAGGTTACTGTCCACTTGTGTCCCTAGGTCCCTGATTACTCCTTCCATACATAATGGTTTACCACCTATGTGGCAATTTGTGAGTACCTTGTTTGGTATTTGGTGGGACATTCATACTGTCCAGTGTCTTCAGGACGGCTGGGTGGGGTTCCTGTGTGTGAGAGTGTGGTCTGTAGCATGCTACAGACTGTACAGCAGTCTTGCCTATGGTTAGTTGCACATGGGTGGACTCCAATGCCTTGTGCATTGTCAGTTATCTGGACGTATGGGTGTCTGTGCTGAATATGGATACTCACCCTCCTTTTATGTTTTTTTCCAGGTTTTGGGGCCATAACGCATGATATGTGGTATAACCTGGTAGTGCTGGTGTGCTGTCAGGAGGCTTGCAGCAGGTTTCTGTCACTGCACAGACATCAATGTTCTCCATACTGGGGAGGGCCTCAGGAGCATGCATATTGAGGTTTACACATCTGGCATTGGTCAGCATTACCCTTATGTTTCTTTCCACTTATGTTTTGTAGGGTGGCGGGTTAGTCTTTTCAGCCTTGCCTACGAAAGGCTCTATGGAGGTGGCAAAAGCCTTATCCAATATCCAGACGCCCAGGGGTAACAGGTGCAAGCCATCCCTGGAACAGCTGCGTGGCTTGTCAAGCATGACATCCCATGCAGACAGACATTGGATCCCCTTGGAATGACACCAGTAATTGTGCCACTTGTTATAACTGATCATTCCATGTTTGTACTGTGGTGTCATTCTTGGTGAGGGTAGGATGCTGCAAACGGTCGGTGTCATACCGGCCTGGACTACATAATCGGAGAGCTCATTTATGTCTCTTTTCATGTAGTCCGGGGAGGTACATCTCAGGTCATTCACACCTGCATGGACTATGACTGCATCATATTTCTACTTGCTTTGGGGTGACCTGCATACTTGTGTTATGTGGCGTATTGTAGCAGCCTACAGGCAGCTTACTGTACACGTTCCCTTGTTCAGTCTGGTGTGCGGGACAGCAGTGTGTCTCACTATGGAGTCACCTATTACAACTGTATCAGGCATGTTGTTTCTCCTTCTGGCCTGTGACTGTTTGGCACACCAGCTTTGTGTACTATGTGTTGCATGTGCTATGTTTGGAGGTTGTTTGATTGGGTGTCTGCTTTGGAGGCCTCTGTTGGTGTGGTGTGTTTGTAATTCAGGCCTCCGGGAATGTTTTTCTGTGTTTATGTCTTTGGTTTGCAGTTGTGATAGGTCTATGTGGGACTGGGTTTGTGGTGTGTGTGGTTACCTTCTCCTCCTGACTAGTTTTGGGAGTACTGAGTTGAGGGAGCTCAGCCTCCAGTTTGGATAGATGGTTGCATCTCTCACATATATTTGTATTTCTTGGGGGGAGTTGAGGGTTGTCTGTGTACTTGGGGCAGGTGTAACATTACCTCAAGATTCACAGATTCAACTTGTTGTAGCTGGCCTTAGTGAATTGTATGTGTGGACATATTTTATTGCCATACTACTGATCAGTGATTACTTCTTTTTTTATGTTTGCTCTGTCATGTAGTAGCTTCCTCATTCTCTTACATGGTTTGGTTATGGCTGGTGTCCACCATGCCAGATGCCTGCATGTATGGCATTGTGTCTTGTTTTAATTTAGGATTGCATAATCCAAGCATTCCAGTGCATAACCTGCATCCCCCACTAGGTGTCCGTCTGGGATGTCCCCATTGGCAAATGTCTGGTACAGCTGCGTCAAATGCCAGATGTGGGAATCATGGTAGCTCCCAGGGCAGCCAGCACACACATTCATTATTATGCCCTGGGCATCACACACGACCTGGCAGTTGATGGAGGGGAAGCCCTTGCGGTTAATGTAGGCCCTACCCCGCTCACCGGCTGGTGCTTTGATGCGTATGTGTGTGCAGTCTATTGCACCCACTACCTCAGGGTATTCCGCTATTTGCTGGAAGAGATGCATATTGCTGGCCAATAACTCATGGGCATTGCAGAAATATACATGATCACCGACATGTGCTGACATGGCATCCAGGAACTGGTGCAGTACCCTGGAGGCTGATACCTGTGATATCCTCATCATATCACCAGTTGGTCTCTGGAAGGTACCTGTTGCTAGTATTCTTAGGCCAACACATACCTTGGTTTCCACTGGGATGGGTTCCCCTCTGTTGGTTCTGTGTGTGAGGCGTGGCCTGCACAGCTCCACTATTTCCTGCAGGAGCTCTCTGTCCACTCTATAGCACTCTACTATCTCCTGCTCATGTAATCCGTGGTAGGTAACCCTGGGCCTGTACACTCTTCTCCGTCTCCTCACTGTGGGTTGTCTGGCACCATCTGCATTGTCACCACCCTCAGCAAGTCGCCTATGTCTCATTATGACAGCTATGGCAGCCCCTAACATTTCTGCTCTGAGTTCAGCTTTTTCAGTTTTCACTTCTAATAGCTTACTCCTGTCTTGCAGTGTCTCTTGAGAGAAACATCTTGCACTGCTGTTTGCAGGGTTTTAAGTGTTGGGCTGAGCTACTATTCTGCCTGTCTAATTGCCTGTTTCTAATTGTTTTCACCTGCTAGCTCCAGCAGTATTCCCTGCTAGCTTCCTACTAATTCTGTTGCTTCCTTTTTCCTTTCTGTTTCCTCAGGGGGGGAGCAGCGTGCATACCAGCAGAAACACGCTCACAGTGGCCTACATGCGCGCACACATGCTTACTCGGTTCAGAATCTGATTATTCGGGTTTAAACGCACGCACACAAGCGCAAACAGTGTTAAACATCTCCCAACATGTTCCCACATGCTCAGTCTGCCTTACACGCGCGCACACTGTCCTACTCGCGCTTCATGGCCCGCACACGTGCGCATGCACGCCCAGCAAGAAACTTTGGTGTAGGCAACAGTGTACATCTTCCATTTCTTGACTTTCCCATGCTTATGTCGTGGCACTCCTCTTTCCATGATATGTGTCTGACATCTGTCATGTAACTCTGACCTCCAATGAACTGCATTTCTCCAATGAACTGCATTTCTTTCTGCCATTCCCCCCTGTGATGTCACCTATCTCCTACTCTGTTCCACCTCCTTATGTATCTCTTATACTACTCAGAATGTGCTCATTTGCTATGTGACAGTGGAATTCAGTATCCTAACACTCATTTGCATCAGATTGCCTACTAATGCTTAGTTACATGTCTTAGACTCAGCTTCCCCCCTTAGCAACCACTACATGGTGGCCATGTTGTTTTTGGTTTGCTGGTCCCTGCATTGTAAATCCATGTATTGCATAAAACCCACATTTGTGGGTTTATAACCTTCATTTTTATGTTTTATATAGTGCAGCCCGTTTGCGCGGGGCTGCGCTGCATTTAAACATCGGCAATAGCTGAAAAAAAAAAGTATTTATTTTTCATATTTGCATTGGGGTACCTTGCCAATGGCCACATATTTGGCCATTGGCATGCTGCCTGACACATATGCACCCTTTATTTGGAGCTGACATGGCTCCGTTGTGGTTTTTGCAGAAATGTACTCAGTTGTCAACTGAGTACATTTCTGCAGCTAAAACGGCTCTTACACGGGCTGCTTTGGGCTTCCTGGATCGCTAATCTACCTCATTTGCATGCTATTCGGCTGCAAGTGAGGTGATTAGCATATCCACGCCCACTCCGTGTAAGAGACGTTTTAGCTGGTCTCTTACACAGACTTTAGGGCTGTTCCTGGATCGCGAAGGCTGCATGGAGTCTTACACTACTCTTAGACTTCGTGCAAGCCTTCGTGAATCCTGCCCAATATCCGTAAACTAGTCAGTGAACATGCAACTTACAGAAATCCACATAATTCACCGGTTTCCAAAGTCATAATACAGAGATTACAGGTTAATTAAAAATGACTATGGATATATTTTCAGTCCATTTGTATCATTAGTAACTATATTACTAATCAGAGGGTATCCATAAACTAATTAGTGACCATACAACTAATGGAAATCGTTGTACGTGATCAGTTTCTATAAATATACCACACAAATTGCAGGTTAATCAGAAATGACTACGGATATAGTTTCATTCCATTTGTATCTATAGTTCTCCAGGGCTGTTTCCTTTTTATTTACCTCACTGCATAGGGGGAAATGTCCTTGCCACCGAGGCTCATTTACTCACATATGTATGCATATTGTTAAATTCTACCCCTTGTTTATGTCACAGAGATTGGAATGCAGACAATTTACCAAAAAAAATGGAGTAACAACATGTATAAATTATACAAATTGATGTAACATAGGTATGAGATAATAGCAATCTATTGTACCACCACAATGCCAGCAGGTGACAGCTTACCTTTGAAGCTAGCTGTACATCAGTTATACCTTAAAGTGAGTTTAGCTCTGTGCACACATTTTTTAGCTAACATTTGCTCCATACATAATTAAGAAGGTTCATTAACATTCAATGTTTTTGAATTCCATTTACGCGAGTCCACATACATTCTCAAAATTCAGTGCATTAACCAATACCTCAGCATATGTGGAATGTGCTTAGCACAACGACCCAATCGGTATCAGTAAAAAGGAGTATCTGTAACCTGTTGTTGGTGTCCGCCAATTGTTTCCTACCATCCCATATGCACCAACATAAAATGTAATGTTGATACATTTACTGCTAATACCATTGCTACTTGTGAACTAAGTGGGTCCTCAGTTATTATTTTTGTCAGGGCATTTTTGTACCACTATCAACATGAATGTCAGCCTAGAGGAGGTGCCAAAATGGACCAAGGAAGAGACCGCACAGATACTCATTGTCTATGCTGGACATAAGCAGACATCAGGAACTTTGAAATGATCACCATCTGGAACTAGATTGCAAGGGAGGACCACAGATGCACTGTCTGGGATCTACCGGACAGGCTTGCAAGTCCATCATCACTATGATGACCTGCATCTGAGGGATGCAGAGGATCTTTGCCAGAGGGTCACAGAGGTCAGACACCAGCCAGTAGATGGCTATAGTAAGTTACATAATCCACACCTTAACACTTACTAAATGTATAAGTGATTATTTCTTTGCTACCTTTTCATTAGCAACTGCATTTTCTCGCCAAAAAGTGAGTTTGTGACTGCTGTAATACCTTCATAAGCTTGTTATTTCATGTATTGCTTACCTGCACTTTAAAGTCATTGTTTGTTGTTTGATTTAACTGTTAAGGCTGCCCACTCAAATGCACTAGCCTGTGCAAAGCATTTACTGTGTTTTTCTGCCTCTGATACTGTCTTAAAAAAGGGGAAAAAAAACAAAAAAATGTATCTTTGTTTTTCTGCCTTTACTGTGCTAGAATAGTCCTGAATTCAGGTTTTGCTGTATTCCGGACTTCAGTACAAGTTCCTGTGTTGCCCATATCCACCTTTACTGTGCTAGAATAGTCCTGAATTCAGGTTTTGCTGTATTCCGGACTTCAGTATAAGTTCCTGTGTTGCCCATATCCTTACTTGGATAGAAGGAAGCTTCTCTGTTCACCAGTGAGAGTGGGGAGCTTTGAGTAGCCTATCTGTCCCTGGAGGCGTGGTCTCAGCCCAGTAACTAGTTGTTTATATGCCGTTTTAGGCTATTTCTTAGTTCTTTCAAGTCCTCTGCTTTAAAACCCACTTTGCGCGATTTTGCACATAGCGCAGCTTCGGGCAGCGCAGCTTAAATGGGTTTAAACTATTTCCAGCTCCACAAAGTCTGCTCTTCACTTTTTCCTTTAGAACTGCTCTAAATCTCATAATAAGCACTCTATTTTCTTTCTAAAGCACTTGCTCATATAAGTAAACTTACAGGTAAACACTAATAAACTTAAGCACTACACCCTCTTATACTTATTTTAAGTACTTGCTCCCTATTGGTCCTTTCTGATCAGTCAATAAGTAGTTCCCTATACTTTTCAGGCATGTCCAAAGGCCAGTTTCTGGTTTACTCCCAAGTCCAGCTGGTGAATCTGGGAATCTTGAGGCAATGTTACAACTGCCTTATGTACACAGACCACCCTCTCCTCATCCCAACAAGCTCAAACATATGTCAGAAATGCAACTATATAGCCAAACTGGAGGCCAAGCTCTCTCAACCCAGTACTGGCACAGCCGGTCAGGAGGAAAAGGTAACCACACACACCACAAATCCAGTCTCACATAGACCCATTGCACCAGCAAACCAAACACATAAACACACAAAAACATACTCGGAGGCTCTAAACAAAAATCTGCCTAAGCAGCAGAGACCTCCAAAGCAGACATCCAAGCAACCCCCACCATGCAACAATACCCACATAACACATAACTCACAAAGTCAGTGTCCTTAGCAGTGGCTAGGAAAATAATAACTAGAAATTGAATTTCAGATACACCTCCTTCGTTCAATGAATTTAAAAATGTTATGAATATAGTGTGCCATATGGAAATAAACACAATTAGGACTAGAACAAACAGAAAAACATCTTATTTTATTGTATGGGATAATTTACAAAATTTGTTAAAAAAATTTTAATTTCAATAGCATGATATTTTAGTTTAATTAATTGATCTGATTGTAGTGGATGTCTTTGTAAATACTTTAGTTGTTTTGTTGAATATTATAATAATACCTATTTTTAATTACTTGTATAAAATTGTTATGATATTTCTCTTATATGTTAAAACAATAAACCTGTTTTGAAAAAAAAACAAAGTCAGTGTCCCACACAGTCACAGCCGTTAAGGCTAAACAACACACCGAATACACTTGTAATAGGTGACTCTATTGTCAGACACACTGACGTCCCACTCATCAGACTGAATAAGGAATAAGGAGAAGGTCACTGTAAGCTGCCTGTCGGGTGCCAGGATCTGCCACATAACACATGCACTCAGGTCACTCCAAAGCAAGTACAAATATGACTCCGTCATTGTCCATGCTGGTGTGAATGACCTGAGACGTACCTCCCTGGACTACATGAAAGAGACATAGAAGAGCTCTCTGATCATGTAGCCCAGGCTGGTATGACCCTGACCTTGAGTAGCATCTTGCCCTCACCAAGAATGATGCCACAGTATAAAGACAAAATGATCAATTTTAACAATTGGCTAAAGTATTGGTGTCATTCAAAGGGGATCCAGTGTCTGTCTGCCTGGGATGACATGCTTGACAAGCCATGTTGCTTCGCGAGGGACGGCTTGCACTTGTTACCCCTGGGTTTTCGAATACTGGCAAAGGCTCTTGCCTCCCCCATAGTGCCTTTTTTAGGCAAGGCTCAAAAGACAAACCCACCTCCATAGACAACACAAAGAAAAAACTAAGGGTAATGCTGCTCAATGCCAGAAGTCTAAACCTCAAGATGCACGCACTCAAGACTCTCCTCAGTATTCAGAGAAATCTTGACGAGTGGATGGGGGACCGTAAGTTTACCCCTGGGATCTCTTCTGTGTCCTTGCTAGACAGAGGTACAGTAAACTAACCTTAATGTGGCTACCTTCTGTGACCTACTATACAGAGGCACAGTCAACTGATCTAAAAGGGTGGCGAAAGCCAAACACACTCTGGCTAGGCTTATTAGTGCCCTAGGGCAGATAGCCTAGTATCAACCTATGAACCAATATCTGTTTTGGACACTGTTTTAATTCTATTTTATGGATGTCTGTATTGTTTCAATTCTATTTTATGGATATCTGTATTGTTTCAATTCTATTTTATGGATGTCTGTATTGTTTCAGTTCTATTTTATGGATGTCTGTATTGTTTCAATTCTATTTTATGGATATCTGTATTGTTTCAATTCTATTTTATGGATATCTGTATTGTTTTAATTCTATTTGATGGATATCTGTATTGTTTTAATTCTATTTTATGGATGTCTGTATTGTTTCAATTCTATTTTATGGATGTCTGTATTGTTTTAATTCTATTTGATGGATGTCTGTATTGTTTCAATTCTATTTTATGGATGTCTGTATTGTTTTAATTCTATTTGAAGGATGTCTGTATTGTTTCAGTTCTATTTTATGGATGTCTGTATTGTTTTAATTCTATTTTATGGATGTCTGTATTGTTTCAGTTCTATTTTATGGATGTCTGTATTGTTTCAGTTCTATTTTATGGATATCTGTATTGTTTCGGTTCTATTTTATGGATGTCTGTATTGTTTCAGTTCTATTTTATGGATATCTGTATTGTTTCAATTCTATTTTATGGATGTCTGTATTGTTTCAGTTCTATTTTATGGATGTCTGTATTGTTTCAATTCCATTTTATGGATATCTGTATTGTTTTAATTCTATTTTATGGATATCTGTATTGTTTCAATTCTATTTTATGGATGTCTGTATTGTTTCAGTTCTATTTTATGGATATCTGTATTGTTTTAATTCTATTTTATGGATATCTGTATTGTTTTAATTCTATTTTATGAATGTCTGTATTGTTTCAGTTCTATTTTATGGATATCTGTATTGTTTCAATTCTATTTTATGGATATCTGTATTGTTTTAATTCTATTTTATGGATATCTGTATTGTTTCAATTCTATTTTATGGATGTCTGTATTGTTTCAGTTCTATTTTATGGATATCTGTATTGTTTCAATTCTATTTTATGGATGTCTGTATTGTTTCAATTCTATTTTATGGATGTCTGTATTGTTCAATTCTATTTTATGGATATCTGTATTGTTTTAATTCTATTTTATGGATGTCTGTATTGTTTCAATTCTATTTTATGGATATCTGTATTGTTTTAATTCTATTTTATGGATATCTGTATTGTTTCAATTCTATTTTATGGATATCTGTATTGTTTTAATTCTATTTTATGGATGTCTGTATTGTTTCAATTCTATTTTATGGATGTCTGTATTGTTTCATTTCTATTTTATGGATGTCTGTATTGTTTCAATTCTATTTTATGGATATCTGTATTGTTTCAGTTCTATTTTATGGATATCTGTATTGTTTCAGTTCTATTTTATGGATATCTGTATTGTTTCAGTTCTATTTTATGGATGTCTGTATTGTTTCAGTTCTATTTTATGGATGTCTGTATTGTTTCAGTTCTATTTTATGGATGTCTGTATTGTTTAAATTCTATTTTATGGATGTCTGTATTGTTTCAATTCTATTTTATGGATGTCTGTATTGTTTTAATTCTATTTTATGGATGTCTGTATTGTTTCAATTCTATTTTATGGATGTCTGTATTGTTTCAGTTCTATTTTATGGATGTCTGTATTGTTTCAGTTCTATTTTATGGATGTCTGTATTGTTTCAGTTCTATTTTATGGATGTCTGTATTGTTTCAGTTCTATTTTATGGATATCTGTATTGTTTCAATTCTATGTTATGGATATCTGTATTGTTTCAATTCTATTTTATGGATGTCTGTATTGTTTCAGTTCTATTTTATGGATATCTGTATTGTTTCAATTCTATTTTATGGATGTCTGTATTGTTTTAATTCTATTTGATGGATGTCTGTATTGTTTCAGTTCTATTTTATGGATGTCTGTATTGTTTCAGTTCTATTTTATGGATGTCTGTATTGTTTCAGTTCTATTTTATGGATGTCTGTATTGTTTCAATTCTATTTTATGGATGTCTGTATTGTTTCAATTCTATTTTATGGATGTCTGTATTGTTTCAGTTCTATTTTATGGATGTCTGTATTGTTTCAGTTCTATTTTATGGATGTCTGTATTGTTTCAGTTCTATTTTATGGATGTCTGTATTGTTTAAATTCTATTTTATGAATGTCTGTATTGTTTCAATTCTATTTTATGGATGTCTGTATTGTTTTAATTCTATTTTATGGATGTCTGTATTGTTTCAATTCTATTTTATGGATGTCTGTATTGTTTCAGTTCTATTTTATGGATGTCTGTATTGTTTCAGTTCTATTTTATGGATGTCTGTATTGTTTCAGTTCTATTTTATGGATATCTGTATTGTTTCAATTCTATGTTATGGATATCTGTATTGTTTCAATTCTATTTTATGGATGTCTGTATTGTTTCAATTCTATTTTATGGATATCTGTATTGTTTCAGTTCTATTTTATGGATGTCTGTATTGTTTCAGTTCTATTTTATGGATGTCTGTATTGTTTCAGTTCTATTTTATGGATGTCTGTATTGTTTCAATTCTATTTTATGGATGTCTGTATTGTTTCAATTCTATTTTATGGATGTCTGTATTGTTTCAGTTCTATTTTATGGATGTCTGTATTGTTTCAGTTCTATTTTATGGATGTCTGTATTGTTTCAATTCTATTTTATGGATGTCTGTATTGTTTCAGTTCTATTTTATGGATGTCTGTATTGTTTCAGTTCTATTTTATGGATGTCTGTATTGTTTCAGTTCTATTTTATGGATGTCTGTATTGTTTCAGTTCTATTTTATGGATATCTGTATTAATAATAGTGATGCAAATGTAGTTAATATGCATTCTGTGGTTGTCAGCATGTACACTGGGCCAGTTTACCTATTCTGAAGCTTTGATGATGAATGTACATTCATATCGATTTTACACATACAGCTGTTACTGATATTCCATATATTCTGCCTTTAGAATCAGTAATGAACCGTTACGTCACTTAGCTGAAATGGTTAGGCGATAATGCCAAGTGACAGCTGGCCTCCTAGGTGTGAGTTCAAATCCCACTGTAGGCTATTTTTTAATAGTGGCTGTTATACAGATAATATTGAACATAATATATAGAATTTCCATACCTCCTATTTTAAAACAGCTTTGGGAGATCTATAGTTGTTTGGTAAGTTATGCAGTGCAATTTTTACACATGTGGTATGTATGTGGTGCATTAACACCTATAGTGCTTACCTCTCAGATGACTGTGAATATCTCTATTATCTGCAAAGTTTCTGGAAACATCCTACCTATGTGTGTGTAATGCTGGGTAATGCACATTTTGACGTACACAAGATTATGTCATAATCCGATGTTGTTTAACACTGACTACCATCCTACCTAAATTATATGTTGCTGTACCAAATACCACCGATGAACAGTAATTTCTATAATGTATAGTTACATCTGTGAAGTGTAGTCACATATTGTCATGAGACTCTGAGCTCCAAAGTGTTATAGCTGCTTGTTATTTCTGTAAGCAATGTGCTGACATGCACTCACGATTGCATACTTTCGTGGTTCTAATGTACAACACATGGCAGCAGGCCTATGTTGTTCATTAATAACCTTATGTATAGCTGTTTGAATACTAGCTTCACTATAGCCCCTCAATCTAAACATCTCACTAGTCACACTAATTTCTTTAAAGAAGTCCGTGTCAGTATTACATAGCCGTCTAAGTCTCATCCATTCCCCATAGGGCAAGGAGACCAAAGTATGAACTGGATGACAGCTAGTCCCCATCAAATACTGATTACTATCAGCGAATTTTCTATGCACAGACATATGTAAGATATTGCTGTCCTCCAAAATCAGATGTATGTCTAAAAAGGTTATATCGTTACCCACCTATATGCCATCAAAGGAAAGTCCAAATCTATTATGCTGCATAACTTCTATAAACTGACCATACAAGTGTATGGTTGTATGGTTTATAATTGCTTATGCAATTTATACTCTTCATGAATGTTTTACTAAAATATAACTCCCCTATTCTTATACTGTAAATAAAAGTAAATGTCCTTCCTAGTATAAATTTTCTACTAGTATATTTTAGATTGAACCTTATTTCTGTTTGTATTCTTACTAACTACTTGCTTTTTTTATGTAATGACTTGTTTTGTATTAACTTTAATGTGGAGCATTTCTCCCCGGGCCTCTGCTGAAAATGGACATATATCCAGTTGGACTATCCCGGTAAACAAATGTAAAATAAATAAAATAAATAAAATAAAAACATAAGATATCCCACCTTTACAAATAAAAACAAGATCTATAAAACGAAAATAACTAACTACATAATTTTTAAAAAAATCTATATGATATAACCATTCTAACTCATACAAACCCATCATCAGGTTGACATACATGGGGGCAAAAGATGGCCCCATGGCAGTGCCCTTGATTTGTCTGTATATTTGTTCATTAAACATAAAAAAATTGTTATTCAAACAAAATTCCAATATTTCAATAATATAATACGTTACTGGACTATCACCCAAAAAAATATTTTACTGCTTCTAGTCCAAACTGACACTGTATGTTAGTATACAAACTAAAAACATCAACACTTATAAAAAACATATGTGCACTCCATTGTATTTTAGATAATTTTTCAAAAAAAATCAAAAATTATCCCTAATATAACTAGGTAACTTTATTACATAAGGGAATAAATATTCATGCAAAAATTTGCCAATATTGGATAAAAAATATTTTTGAGCAGATACAATAGGCCTACCAGGTGGGTCAACCCCACTTTTATGAATTTTTGGAAGACAGTAAAATAAAGCCAACTCACTGTCATCAGTATTACACTTTTTATCTAATATTTTAACCTCACTCCCTTAGATATAAGGGTGTCATAGTCATTCATAGCCTTAATATATTCATTTGTATTACTCTTAACATAGGTATTGGTATCATCCAGATGTGTCATACACATTTTATAATATTGAGCAGCATTCATCACCACTATCTTCCCACCTTTATCAGATGGTTTAATAATAAGATGTTCATTATTCGCTAATGCCTGTAGTTCCTTCACCTTTATCAGATGGTTTAATAATAAGATGTTCATTATTCGCTAATGCCTGTAGTTCCTTCACCTTTATCAGATGGTTTAATAATAAGATGTTCATTATTCACTAATGCCTGTAGTTCCTTCACCTTTATCAGATGGTTTAATAATAAGATGTTCATTATTCGCTAATGCCTGCAGTTCCTTCACCTTTATCAGATGGTTTAATAATAAGATGTTCATTATTCGCTAATGCCTGTAGTTCCTTCACCTTTATCAGATGGTTTAATAATAAGATGTTCATTATTCGCTAATGCCTGTAGTTCCTTCACCTTTATCAGATGGTTTAATAATAAGATGTTCATTATTCGCTAATGCCTGTAGTTCCTTCACCTTTATCAGATGGTTTAATAATAAGATGTTCATTATTCGCTAATGCCTGTAGTTCCTTCACCTTTATCAGATGGTTTAATAATAAGATGTTCATTATTCGCTAATGCCTGTAGTTCCTTCACCTTTATCAGATGGTTTAATAATAAGATGTTCATTATTCGCTAATGCCTGTAGTTCCTTCACCTTTATCAGATGGTTTAATAATAAGATGTTCATTATTTGCTAATGCCTGTAGTTCCTTCACCTTTATCAGATGGTTTAATAATAAGATGTTCATTATTCACTAATGCCTGTAGTTCCTTCACCTTTATCAGATGGTTTAATAATAAGATGTTCATTATTCGCTAATGCCTGTAGTTCCTTCACCTTTATCAGATGGTTTAATAATAAGATGTTCATCATTCGCTAATGCCTGCAGTTCCTTCACCTTTATCAGATGGTTTAATAATAAGATGTTCATCATTCGCTAATGCCTGTAGTTCCTTCCCCTTTATCAGATGGTTTAATAATAAGATGTTCATTATTCGCTAATGCCTGTAGTTCCTTCCCCTTTATCAGATGGTTTAATAATAAGATGTTCATTATTCGCTAATGCCTGTAGTTCCTTCCCCTTTATCAGATGGTTTAATAATAAGATGTTCATTATTCGCTAATGCCTGTAGCTCCTTCACCTTTATCAGATGGTTTAATAATAAGATGTTCATTATTCACTAATGCCTGTAGTTCCTTCACCTTTATCAGATGGTTTAATAATAAGATGTTCATTATTCGCTAATGCCTGTAGTTCCTTCACCTTTATCAGATGGTTTAATAATAAGATGTTCATTATTCACTAATGCCTGTAGTTCCTTCACCTTTATCAGATGGTTTAATAAATCAGATGGTTTAATAATAAGATGTTCATTATTCGCTAATGCCTGTAGTTCCTTCACCTTTATCAGATGGTTTAATAATAAGATGTTCATTATTCGCTAATGCCTGTAGTTCCTTCACCTTTATCAGATGGTTTAATAATAAGATGTTCATTATTCGCTAATGCCTGTAGTTCCTTCACCTTTATCAGATGGTTTAATAATAAGATGTTCATTATTCGCTAATGCCTGTAGTTCCTTCACCTTTATCAGATGGTTTAATAATAAGATGTTCATTATTCGCTAATGCCTGTAGTTCCTTCACCTTTATCAGATGGTTTAATAATAAGATGTTCATTATTCGCTAATGCCTGTAGTTCCTTCACCTTTATCAGATGGTTTAATAATAAGATGTTCATTATTCGCTAATGCCTGTAGTTCCTTCACCTTTATCAGATGGTTTAATAATAAGATGTTCATTATTCGCTAATGCCTGTAGTTCCTTCACCTTTATCAGATGGTTTAATAATAAGATGTTCATTATTCGCTAATGCCTGTAGTTCCTTCACCTTTATCAGATGGTTTAATAATAAGATGTTCATTATTCGCTAATGCCTGTAGTTCCTTCACCTTTATCAGATGGTTTAATAATAAGATGTTCATTATTCGCTAATGCCTGTAGTTCCTTCACCTTTATCAGATGGTTTAATAATAAGATGTTCATTATTCGCTAATGCCTGTAGTTCCTTCACCTTTATCAGATGGTTTAATAATAAGATGTTCATTATTCGCTAATGCCTGTAGTTCCTTCACCTTTATCAGATGGTTTAATAATAAGATGTTCATTATTCGCTAATGCCTGTAGTTCCTCCACCTTTATCAGATGGTTTAATAATAAGATGTTCATTATTCGCTAATGCCTGTAGTTCCTTCACCTTTATCAGATGGTTTAATAATAAGATGTTCATTATTCGCTAATGCCTGTAGTTCCTTCACCTTTATCAGATGGTTTAATAATAAGATGTTCATTATTCGCTAATGCCTGTAGTTCCTTCACCTTTATCAGATGGTTTAATAATAAGATGTTCATTATTCGCTAATGCCTGTAGTTCCTTCACCTTTATCAGATGGTTTAATAATAAGATGTTCATTATTCGCTAATGCCTGTAGTTCCTTCACCTTTATCAGATGGTTTAATAATAAGATGTTCATTATTCGCTAATGCCTGTAGTTCCTTCACCTTTATCAGATGGTTTAATAATAAGATGTTCATTATTCGCTAATGCCTGTAGTTCCTTCACCTTTATCAGATGGTTTAATAATAAGATGTTCATTATTCGCTAATGCCTGTAGTTCCTTCACCTTTATCAGATGGTTTAATAATAAGATGTTCATTATTCGCTAATGCCTGTAGTTCCTTCACCTTTATCAGATGGTTTAATAATAAGATGTTCATTATTCGCTAATGCCTGTAGTTCCTTCACCTTTATCAGATGGTTTAATAATAAGATGTTCATTATTCGCTAATGCCTGTAGTTCCTTCACCTTTATCAGATGGTTTAATAATAAGATGTTCATTATTCGCTAATGCCTGTAGTTCCTTCACCTTTATCAAATGGTTTAATAATAAGATGTTCATTATTCGCTAATGCCTGTAGTTCCTTCACCTTTATCAGATGGTTTAATAATAAGATGTTCATTATTCGCTAATGCCTGTAGTTCCTTCACCTTTATGAGATGGTTTAATAATAAGATGTTCATTATTCGCTAATGCCTGCAGTTCCTTCACCTTTATCAGATGGTTTAATAATAAGATGTTCATTATTCGCTAATGCCTGTAGTTCCTTCACCTTTATCAGACGGTTTAATAATAAGATGTTCATTATTCACTAATGCCTGTAGTTCCTTCACCTTTATCAGACGGTTTAATAATAAGATGTTCATTATTCGCTAATGCCTGTAGTTCCTTCACCTTTATCAGATGGTTTAATAATAAGATGTTCATTATTCACTAATGCCTGTAGTTCCTTCACCTTTATCAGATGGTTTAATAATAAGATGTTCATTATTCGCTAATGCCTGTAGTTCCTTCACCTTTATCAGATGGTTTAATAATAAGATGTTCATTATTCGCTAATGCCTGTAGTTCCTTCACCTTTATCAGATGGTTTAATAATAAGATGTTCATTATTCGCTAATGCCTGTAGTTCCTTCACCTTTATCAGATGGTTTAATAATAAGATGTTCATTATTCGCTAATGCCTGTAGTTCCTTCACCTTTATCAGATGGTTTAATAATAAGATGTTCATTATTCGCTAATGCCTGTAGTTCCTTCACCTTTATCAGATGGTTTAATAATAAGATGTTCATTATTCGCTAATGCCTGTAGTTCCTTCACCTTTATCAGATGGTTTAATAATAAGATGTTCATTATTCGCTAATGCCTGCAGTTCCTTCACCTTTATCAGATGGTTTAATAATAAGATGTTCATTATTCGCTAATGCCTGTAGTTCCTTCACCTTTATCAGATGGTTTAATAATAAGATGTTCATTATTCGCTAATGCCTGCAGTTCTTTCACCTTTATCAGATGGTTTAATAATAAGATGTTCATTATTCGCTAATGCCTGTAGTTCCTTCACCTTTATCAGACGGTTTAATAATAAGATGTTCATTATTCGCTAATGCCTGTAGTTCCTTCACCTTTATCAGATGGTTTAATAATAAGATGTTCATTATTCGCTAATGCCTGTAGTTCCTTCACCTTTATCGGACGGTTTAATAATAAGATGTTCATTATTCGCTAATGCCTGTAGTTCCTTCACCTTTATCAGACGGTTTAATAATAAGATGTTCATTATTCGCTAATGCCTGTAGTTCCTTCACCTTTATCAGACGGTTTAATAATAAGATGTTCATTATTCGCTAATGCCTGTAGTTCCTTCACCTTTATCAGACGGTTTAATAATAAGATGTTCATTATTCGCTAATGCCTGTAGTTCCTTCACCTTTATCAGACGGTTTAATAATAAGATGTTCATTATTCGCTAATGCCTGTAGTTCCTTCACCTTTATCAGATGGTTTAATAATAAGATGTTCATTATTTGCTAATGCCTGTAGTTCCTTCACCTTTATCAGACGGTTTAATAATAAGATGTTCATTATTCGCTAATGCCTGTAGTTCCTTCACCTTTATCAGATGGTTTAATAATAAGATGTTCATTATTCGCTAATGCCTGTAGTTCCTTCACCTTTATCAGACGGTTTAATAATAAGATGTTCATTATTCGCTAATGCCTGTAGTTCCTTCACCTTTATCAGATGGTTTAATAATAAGATGTTCATTATTCGCTAATGCCTGTAGTTCCTTCACCTTTATCAGATGGTTTAATAATAAGATGTTCATTATTCGCTAATGCCTGTAGTTCCTTCACCTTTATCAGATGGTTTAATAATAAGATGTTCATTATTCGCTAATGCCTGCCGTTCCTTCACCTTTATCAGATGGTTTAATAATAAGATGTTCATTATTCGCTAATGCCTGTAGTTCCTTCACCTTTATCAGATGGTTTAATGATAAGATGTTCATTATTCGCTAATGCCTGTAGTTCCTTCACCTTTATCAGATGGTTTAATAATAAGATGTTCATTATTCGCTAATGCCTGTAGTTCCTTCACCTTTATCAGATGGTTTAATAATAAGATGTTCATTATTCGCTAATGCCTGTAGTTCCTTCACCTTTATCAGATGGTTTAATAATAAGATGTTCATTATTCGCTAATGCCTGTAGTTCCTTCACCTTTATCAGATGGTTTAATAATAAGATGTTCATTATTCGCTAATGCCTGTAGTTCCTTCACCTTTATCAGATGGTTTAATAATAAGATGTTCATTATTCGCTAATGCCTGCAGTTCCTTCACCTTTATCAGATGGTTTAATAATAAGATGTTCATTATTCGCTAATGCCTGCAGTTCCTTCACCTTTATCAGATGGTTTAATAATAAGATGTTCATTATTCGCTAATGCCTGCAGTTCCTTCCATTCCTTCTTATTCAAGTTCTATACCAACTTATGCTTATACTGCATGAAATCACAAAAAGCATTTTCTACAGCAAAATTCAACATTTGAGAAAAACACTTTATATGTTCATGTTGGTATGGAGGAATAAAATCACTTTTGCTCATTATTTTATCAGTTTTTAACAAACTGTAGGCATTGTAGTCACTTGCATAGTCAAAGCATTCCTCAGGGTCAGATACACAAGAATAAAAACTGTTCTCTAAACTGTCAGATTCTAACCAACTACCATCACCTTCTTTATACTGGTTATTGGCAAAAAATATATTAAATGTATCTTCCTACACAGTCTAAACATATCACACTTTAATTCATGCAACCGAGGCAGCACTGTGGGTATATATTTGACCATAATTCAAAACATTCATCTGATCTCCAGATAAAGACACACCAGAAATGTTATGAACAATAGAAATTTTCTTACACTGAGATGCAGTAGTTACATGGATTGTTTCACCCACATCTTTGTAAACAAAAGACACAGAACTGTCAACAATATCTTGCACAACATTATTTACAGTCGCACTAATACCATTTGCTTCTCTTGTTATCATTCAAACTGTGTCCTTCTCGATTGTTAAAGTTCCCAAACTGAAATCTTCCTCTCTTCTGCTCACTCTGCTCTCTCTGCTCTTCCTGAAACTGCTGGTTCCCTCTCCGAAAATCTGAGGTTAATCTAGGTGGATTTTGAGCTGCTGGTAATGCTGGAAAATGCTCTCCTTCACCTCCACCATTAGAGGAAATGCCCGAAACATCTGAAGCAAAAGACACACTCCTAGAAGGAGCTGGTGATTTCTTAAAGGGACTGAGCCTTTATTACGGTGACAATGTGTTGGGTTTTGCCATAAAAGGCACGATTACTTTGATGGTCTTTTAGATGTCTTTTCAGTTTTGTGCATTTCCGATCAATGAGTTCTTTTTCATATTTATCTAGACCAATATTTACATCTGCTAAAAACTTGTCAAACTGCATAGATGTAAGTCTTTTAGATAAGTCATTATAGGCAGTTTTAATGTCTTCCTTAAGCTTGTTTTGTTTCACACGATCTCTTTCTAACAGAATGGAAATCCATTCTAAAGTACAACAATGAGCTGCCAATAACCATTGCTTAGAAAATTGCACATCCCTTTCATCAGACATATCTAAAGGAGTAGAGGGACTTGTAAAGGCTCTTAGTCGCCTAGGTGTAATATCTAAGTCAACATATCTTTGCAAGCTTAACAGATTAAAGTATACAGCAGTTTCTTTATGCAGTAACTGTTCCAACTTACTCATTAAAGCACTTAATTCACCAGAAGGACTGGAAGAACAGCCAAATTGTCCCATAGAGGCAAATGGATCATTCACAATAGAATTTCTTGCTTGTTCAAGCCTTTCTTTCAAAAAAACGTGAAGTAGAGGAAACATCCACTGAAGCAGAAGTATTGGCAACATTGGAACCAGCCATACCTGCAGCATTCTGATGCATTACAAAACTGTCCATAGTTTTTTGACTACCTTCCAGTGTGTCATCCCTTAAGAGCCTAGGGATCCCAAACGAAGATTCATTTGCCATAAAAACAGACCAAACACTGCACGAACCAAACAGAAAAGATAAAACTGAGGACCACAGATGAAGAATCCGCTTAAAACACCAGTTTATTGCACCTCTAGCGCTTTGGCAACCACCTACAAGGAGTATAAAACCTCACATAACTTACACAGTTTATATACCCTAATACGTCTAACAATTATGTTTAACTGATGACTGGTATGTTCATAACTGAATAGCATTTTATCTGATACACTGTGTACTGCATGCCATGTATTGTACTGAAGTAACATACTGACACTGTTTGATGGATACAGTGGACCACACATGGCCTTCTATTCAATACATGTGCATAATATGACATTGAGAATGTTATATGATCATGACTGTACACCTGCTATCCTCACAATTTTGTTGTTATACAAAGTCTAAATACACCTTATGGGCCATATCATCTGACAATTAAGTTTTAATGGCAACTGTACTGTATTTTTTATATACCTTGAGCAAACATGTCACACGTGTCCTGTCTCATGTTTTGATCATGTTAATGGCATACCATATACTGCCTTTAACATTATTTAGGTGCACATCTGACTGTGCTTTAGGACAGACCTATTTTGCATATAACTGTGATGTATATTACACACCATATTGGGCATTGCTATGAAGTGAATACATGCCTTTCATCACATACGGTGTTACCTCTGCATAAGGTCATACAGCACTGTAATATCACATACAGAAAAGTTACCACATGTAGATTGTGTCAGTTTGTATATCACATGCTATGTACACAGAGCTTTTGGGAATAAGTAGCAGGCATGTATGACTTTTTTTTTTACTGTGTTGAACATTGGCAGAGCATGGGCCAATGGTGGCTCTCTTATTGTACAGAGAAGGCAAAATTGTGTCAGACCACTGCTATACAACTTGGACAGTGAGGACCAGGCTGATGACCATGGCAGGGTTGATGAAGACAACAGTGAAAGACTGGAATACATGCCATCATTCATGCTGAGAAGACTTCCACCTCCACACCACACAGACAATTTTTGAGACCAGATCCAGGGGGAGATTAGAGACATGTTTCAAACACAGAAGAGGGACCAGATTAACATTTTTTCTAGGACATGGAGCATCCATGCACAACTCCTTCTGGGAGATCACTAGAGAGATCATTCATGATGTTCAACCCCATCAGGGTGGTCCCTCAGGACAGTAAGTGTTGTCAGTGTCATCCAGTTATGTAATGCTGCCACCATGGTGTTTGCTGTACCCAACTATGTATTGTATAGGTCACATATTGCTGTCATGCTTTTCTGATATCCATCCTACTGTACACTACACATATACATATATCATGTCATATTATATTAATTGGCATTATGTTGCTGGGCACACATTAGCACATTGCACATGCAGTAACCAATAAGATGTACATGATTGTGGTGTAATTACTGCATACAGTGCTCCATATGACCAGTGTATGTGTGTGTGTGTGTGTGTGTGTGTGTGTGTGTGTGTGTGTGTGTGTGTGTGTGTGTGTGTGTGTGTGTGTGTGTGTGTGTGTGTGTGTGTGTGTGTGTGTGTGTGTGTGTGTGTGTGTGTGTGTGTGTGTGTGTGTGTGTGTGTGTGTGTGTATGTGTGTGTACTCCTACATGTACAGTGTAGCATAATATTATGTCAAATGCACTCTGACCCTGTATGTGACAGATATGACAGTAGAAGTTACCATGATTTAAGTGAGACACAGTTGTTTTGCTTGTGTTGTTCCAATATATAGTAAGGTGAGATGACAGCAACTCACAAACTACATTATTCCTATAGTTTTCACATAACTCAATGTGGTGGGTCCATAATGTTTATTTGCACATGTTATCTGTGTGCATGCATTGTACCCATTTCTGTATTTATTGTTGCTGTTTTATTCCTGTTCCACAATATGACAGGTCCTTGCTTATGTGACTTCTGTACCATTGTTGTGCCATGCTGTCACACTGGCACAATGGTTTTGTGTGTGACATGTACTGGCAAAAATTGTGCCATGTGATATCAGATATACTGTGACTGGTATATCAGGTATCCTTCGCATACTGCACAAACAGACTGGTATATATGACCAGGTATCCTTCACCTACTGCACAGACAGGCTGCCAGGTATACAATGTGTATGTGTGACATGCAATGATGCTATTTCTTTCTGACAGCATCATTGCATGTCACACATACACATTGTATACCTGACAGCCTATCTGTGTTGCCCCTGATATGAAGTATGTTATTGACATATGGATCCCATTTTATCTATGTTTAAGTTGTGTGCACTTATTTGTGTATTAGACTGATGCATTCTTGCTTTGGTATGGTACTGCTGTTTGGCACTTTGCATGGTTGTTTACCTTTCATGTGCAGGTTTGTTGGTTCTAGTATATCATCCGCTGTCTTCTCCTTCATTTCCTTGAATGAATTTGCTCAGCTGTGCTGTTGCTTGGCTTATACTTAGACTGCTACCGGACTAGGTCAAAGTCAACGTAACGTTACTTACACTGCTACCAGACTAGGTCAAAGTCAACATAACGTTACTTACACTGCTACCAGACTAGGTCAAAGTCAACATAACGTTACTTACACTGCTACCAGATAGGTCAAAGTCAATGTAACGTTACTTACACTGCTACCAGACTAGGTCAATGTCAATGTAACATTACTTAGACTGCTACCAGACTAGGTCAAAGTCAACGTAACGTTACTTAGACTGCTACCAGACTAGGTCAAAGTCAACGTAATGTTACTTACACTGCTACCAGACTAGGTCAAAGTCAACATAACGTTACTTACACTGCTACCAGACTAGGTCAATGTAACGTTACTTAGACTGCTACCAGACTAGGTCAACGTCAATGTAACATTACTTAGACTGCTACCAGACTAGGTCAAAGTCAACGTAACGTTACTTAGACTGCTACCAGACTAGGTCAAAGTCAATGTAATGTTACTTAGACTGCTACCAGACTAGGTCAAAGTCAATGTAACATTACTTAGACTGCTACCAGACTAGGTCAAAGTCAACATAACGTTACTTACACTGCTACCAGACTAGGTCAAAGTCAATGTAACGTTACTTAGACTGCTACCAGACTAGGTCAAAGTCAACGTAACATTACTTAGACTGCTACCAGACTAGGTCAAAGTCAACATAATGTTACTTACACTGCTACCAGACTAGGTCAAAGTCAATGTAACGTTACTTAGACTGCTACCAGACTAGGTCAAAGTCAACGTAACATTACTTAGACTGCTACCAGACTAGGTCAAAGTCAACGTAATATTACTTAGACTGCTACCAGACTAAGTCAAAGTCAAACTAAACGGTATTGTAATTTAGAACATCACATGTGTAGCCTAAATGAGATTTCATGCATCAGCTCAATTGTTGAGATTACAAAGGAAAGTGAAACAGCACATACCAGTAGAGGAATAAACATAACTAACAAATACAACACTACTCCAAATACATGTAAGAAAGAGCAGAGACATTTACCAGCACTGAAATACAAAAATACCCTCCCCTAAGTTAAATTAACTACCCTATATAAAGTAATACAAAACACACTACAGATTGAACAATGCCTATTTTATTTGTCCTGCAGCGGATGCTGTAATATCTCCTGCCCAATGACAGATGCTTAACCAGTCCATGCTCAGGATGCATGGTGTCCTGTATTATTTTGGTTGCCTTTCAGATTGTTCTTGCAGAATAAAGTTGCTATATCAATGGAAGACTGGAACCATTTACCTTCTCTGCAACCTTAACACTCTTTGTAGCACCTTCCTTTCTGTAACTGTGCAGCTTCCAAACCACACTGTGAACTTGCAGGTGAGGATGTTATCTAATGCACCTCTATAGAAGGTGGGGAGAATATGAGGAGGAAGCTGAGCTTTCTTCAGCCTTCTCAAAAGGTGAAGGCATTGGTGTACTTTCTTGAGCAGTTGGCTAGTATTTCCTCACCACGAGAGATCTAACTGATGACTGGATTCAGTATCCGCTGTGTATTCAAATCCCCATTTCTTTTTCTACAACACAAACCTACCATCAGTCATATACATTCAGGTATGCCTGCCACACAATTTGACATCTCAGCACTGAGCAGTACGTAGCTACATATATAGTTCTGCATTACATCATAGCTGGTATGCATCCCTACTCTGTTTTTGAATTTTCTTTTACCAGTGTTATATAGTCTGAATGTGTGTTCTCTGTGTTCATTACCTCTCCTTTATGTTTGTTTCCAACTTCTGTCTGGTATGTATCGTGATATTTGTTATATGTGTATACCTGATGCTTTGCCCTTTTCTTCCTATTTCCCTGACTTTTCCATTCCTTCGATTCTAAAACAAACAAAAAAAAATACCCATTCCCTCTGAATCTCCCTCAGACCTTCCTATATCTTCATGTGTTTTGTTTGTCCTTTTTCTTCACCTTTACCTCACATCTGCTTTTCCATCACCCCCTATATTTGGCTGTGTGTATTAATTGTGCTCCCCACTTGGGTCCCGCACCCATTGTTAGCTACCATAAGCCATGGCAAAGTGGCCATGATTGTCCTTTGCCTTAATTAATTTTTTATTAGAAATTTTGTGATATATATATATATATATATATATATATATATATATATATATATGTCTATGAATTATACACTATTCATAATTGTTTGTGGATATTAGTAATTTTCATTAAGTTGCATTATAGCTTGTATAATTTCCATTGATGTATATTGGTAATGCACATACATATCTCAGTTTATGAAAAACTTTTCTTTTTATTTTTAACCACCTTTATTGAATTATCACTTTTGACATAGGCAAATTTACGGTTATATAAAAGTAATCAAACTGTACTAATGAGTTTACATTTACAAACATTATAGTTCACATATTGCTATATATCATATAACCTAAGCAACATTACCTAAATTCTTTCATTCCTGTCTTTTTCTAGACAATAAACATCTTTATTAAACCATCACTTATGACATAGGCAATCAAACATTTATATAAATGAAAACAAACTACAGTGACACAATCTTAGTTACAAGCATTTTACATCACAAACCATACAGACACACTCCCAGTTGCAAACATTATACATCGCTTATAATCCACCCAATCATTTTCAGTCAAACGTTACATAGCTCATTTAAGTTCTGCCTTTTTTTTAACCTCATTCCCCCCATGTAGGTATTGTTCCCACAATTCCCATTTTCCTATGTAGTTTGTTCCTACCCTTTTCCAAAGATCTCATTTCCAGTTGTTATATCTCTTTTACTATATTCACTGCTTCTAGTATAGTTGTCCAAGCAAAAATCCTCAGTCTTCTAGATTTTGTTGCATATTTGGGAGATATATATATATATATATATATATATATATATATATATATATATATATATATATATATATATATATATATATATCCTCCCATTGTTTCTTTGTGAATTGCTTATTCAGTTTCTCTTCCCAATCCTTTCTAACCTCCTCTGATTGATTCTTATAATTATCATGCAATATGTTATGTGCTCTACTAATTATTGCCTTTTAATGGCAGCTTCTGAGCTGGATTTTACTAAAATCTCTGTCAGTGCTGGTCTTTTGTTTAGCACTCCCTATTTCTTTCTCTTTGCCTATATTGTCATATCAGTCCTTGATAAAGAAGGGAATCTCTAACCTGCAGTCCAAATAAATTCTTGGCGTCTTCCCATTCTATCATCTTTCATTCTTTAGTTATTTGCCCGCAATACCTCGGTTCCTTTACCAGTTTTCTCCAATAAATTCCAGCTCCCCCTCACTTGCCTGTTGTCTATATCCCTAACTGCAGTCATCTCTATTGGCAGAATCTCCTTTCTCTATTCCCATGGCGGCTTAGTTCTTAGGATACTTTCTTCTGTTTTATGGATATAATATTCTGTAGGATTATTGTTATTTTCCTTAAAGGCCTGCATCCAAAATCCCACTCTGTCCTTGTTTCTTTAGCTTCTCCCCTGTTTCAATATCATCCCTTTATGCTTTGAATTATAGTTTTCTGCTTGTGCTTTGTATAGCAGCCTTAACTCTGTAGCTCTGAAATATCCCTTCAAATTGGGTATTCCCAATCCGCTCTGTTTTACTGGAAGAATCAACTTATCTCACTTGACTCTTGCTGTCTTCCCCTCTCAGATAAATTTCTTCAGCTCTTTATTAATTGCTATCCACAACTTCACCTCTGTTCGATAGAAATATGCCTGACCTGTGTATAAGACTAATGTGACTAAAAATATTTTAACTGCTTGTCTCTTACTATCCATTTCCATATAACAAATCTTCCATTGTCTCAGTTTTTGTGCTATCTTTTGTTTAGTCTCTTCCCCCATATCGGTTGCTGCCACACCAAAATTATTTTTAATCCATACTCCTAAATACTTCATTTTATCATGTCCCATAAATATGGATATCGCTGAACCAGTTCATATGTGGGTGCATAATTTACCACTATTGCCTTTGTTTTTGCTTCATTAATTTTGTATCCCAAAAAGATTTGAAACTGTCTCAAAATGTTCCACAACACTGTAATGTCTCTTTCTGGTTTTGTTGGGTATAAAACAATATCATCTACAAATAGAGCCAGTTTTCCTGACTACCATACCAATTATATCCTTGAATTTCTGAGTCCCTTATATTCTTTGCCAATGGTTCTAAACATAATGTAAATAACAAAGGGGAAAGAAGACACCCCTGCCTGGCTCCTCTGCTCAAGCAGAAATTATCAGAGAGGACCCCACCCACTTTAATTTTCGCCTCCGATCCCTCATATATCCTCCTAATCAACCTTATAATTTTTTTTAGGAAATGCAAATGCTTCCATTGCCCCGCTCGTAGAGTCCCACCTTATTCTGGGATGGTGCAGTGGTGCAGCGGTTAACTTGGTCACCTCACAGCAAGAGGTTCTCCAGTTCAATTCTCAGCTGGAGTGCTTTTGGTGTGGACTCTGCACATCCTACCTGCATTTGTGTGGATTTCCTCCCACATTCCAAAGGCATGCATCTGGAACATTTCTCCCTTGGTCTCTGCTGAAAATAGGCTCTGTCCTAGTCGGCATTTCCCAGTCAGGAAATGTTAAATAAAATAAATCCTCTGTCAAATGCTTTCTCTGCATCAAGACCCACAAACAACAGTGGTATTTTCTTATGTTGTGCTTTCCTCTGGATCATCGATGTTCTGCTAATGTTGTCAAATGTTTGCCTCCCCTACACAAAACAGCATTGATCCATATCTGTCAATTTTGGTATTACTTTTGCCATTCTGAACACTTTATAATCATGGTTTGGTATTGGAATGGGCCTGTATGAAGCTGGATCTGATGGATCTTTGCCCTCTTTAGGTACTATAGCTACCACTGCTTTCTTCCAGGATGTCGGTGCTTCTCCTCCTCTTAAAATACTGTTAAACAGAACCTTCCAGATCTTTATCATGTTTCCCCTCCTAGCTTCCAAACTTCCACAGGAATGCCATCTATCCCTGGGGACTTTCCCGTAGATTGGTTATAAATCACCATTTTCATCTCATGTCCTCCTATTCTAGCTGTTAGTAATTGAGCTCATCTGCCTCTAACCTTGGCATATTTACTTCTTTCATAAACATTTCCATTTGTACCTTTTCTTGATTTCCATATTTCTCTGCTTTATACAGACTTTCACAGAACTCTTGAACTATTTCTAATACCTCTACTGGATCTATGAGCAATGTTTCTTGACATACAGATTTGGGAACAACAGAAAACAAATCTATGACATCTAGGGTGGGTTTTCGACCCCTGTGCTGAAACAATGGGTTGAAAGGGGGATACATATTTCCCACATCCAGAAATCAGATTAACATTGCACACCAGAGAATTGACTCTTAATTGGAGGAGTACATCCTGTACCAGCGTATCGATGTAGAGACTTCTAAATTTCTTTCTAAGTCTAAGCCTACCATTCCCAATATTTTTGGCATTCTGAAAATCCACAAAGATGTGCATAACCTTCCCC
Organism: Protopterus annectens; assembly: GCF_019279795.1. NCBI lineage: Eukaryota > Metazoa > Chordata > Ceratodontiformes > Protopteridae > Protopterus > Protopterus annectens. The sequence goes on from NC_056748.1 coordinate 91,093,836, forward strand.
TTCGACCCATTGTTTTGGCACGGGGGTTGAAAACCCACACTATGGCAGTACTTGTTGATCAGTAGTTGAAACCCTTGCATGAAGCAACATCTCACCTTATAAAAGACTCATGGGATTTCTTGGGGTTCCTAAAGAATAGTAATTGTAGAAAGGATTTAATCTTCTTAATGACAGATGTTATCAGTTTGTTTTCTCTTATTCCTAAACACGAAGGACTAGAAATTTTCCACAGTACTCTCCCTAGGTTTTCCTCACTATCTCATGATAGAGTTACTTTTTTGGTGGAATTTATGTTACTTCTTCTTCTTCTTCTTCTTCTTTCGGCTTTTCCCGGTTAGGGGTCGCCACAGCGGATCACCTTGTCCGCACATTGAATGGCAGTGGAGTTTCACGGTGTCGAGTTGCCAGCCCGGCGCCCAACCTTCCACAGAAGGCACACTCACACGCACACCTAGGGCCAATTTAGAGTGTCCAATCCACCTGCAGCATGTCTTTGGGATGTGGGAGGAAACCGGAGCACCCGGAGGAAACCCACGCGACCACAGGGAGGACATGCAGACTCCGCACAGAAGGCACCCCAGCCGAGGATCGAACCGGAGAACCTCTTGCTGTGAGGCGGCAATGCTAACCACTGCACCACCGTGGCCGCCCGGTGGAATTTATGTTACTGATTTTGGAAAATTACTTTATATTTTTTGAAAGCGAGTACTTTCAACAAATTAAGGGTGTCACAATGGGCACAGCATGCACCCCAGTTTTCGCTAATACTATGTTATTAGGGTGGGAGCACCAGCATACATTTACTAGTAAGTTTTTTCAGAACCTCCACTTGTACGTTAGATTTAAGGATGGCATCTTTATCTTGTGGGATGGCACAGAGGATGAAATTCCTTCCGTCCTCATCTACCTGAATAGCACCACTCAATATTTAAAGTTCACCTACAGCTGGAATAAGGATTAATTATCCGGATACCCTCATATCCCACACAGGACAGGGGTTCAAATCTAATATTTACAGAAAAGAAATGTTTTGCAGTGCTACTTACACTTTTCTAGTATCAGCTTTTTTTTTTTTCAGAAGAACAGTTTAGAAAAAGTTCAGGCTATTTGTGTTGCAAGAATGACATCCCAGTATGAATAGGTGTGAGACCCACTTATGAAACTTAAACATATGTTTATTGTAAGGGGATATCCAGAGAATATAGCTAACTACTTTATCAAAGAACTGTATGATGGTTGGGGGGGTTAAAACCCCTATTAAATCTGGGGCTCAGTAAGCCACCCCAACATACTAGTGAGGTGAAATCTGAAAAAGCATTTACCATCCAACACACATTTTTTCAGTGAACTTAGAGATATAGTTAAGTGTAACTGGAGGATTTTTAAAGTTACATGGAGGTGGGTTGGGGGGGGGGGCGGGAGGTAGCACCAACATTTATTACTAAAACAGCCAAATATTTCAAACAATTATTTGAAAATAAAATTTCAGGGATTACTTCAAGAAGTGGGGTTGTTGCAAGCAGTGTTTCATACGTTTCAAAGGTGCAGACCCTTACATTGGACAACATTCTTAAAAGTTGTGTTACCTTTCAAAAAGTGTAATCAATGTCCAGCATATTATGCAGGTAAAACTGAAAGATGACTTAAAACAGGAATTTATGAACACATCTGTGATATTTGTTGTTGTTTGTCTTTCGGCTTTTCCCGGTTAGGGGTTGCCACAGTGGAACTCCGGTCCGCTAATGATTGGCAGTTGTTTTTTATGGTGTCGAGTTGCCAGCCCGATGCCCAACCTTCAACGAAGGCACGCCCATTCAATGCATGTCTTCTGAACACCCACTCGATGATATTGCAAACCATAAACAAAGCAACACAGTATAGAAACATTCTACTGGCTGTTCTGGTTTTAAAAAGTTTTCCTTTGGGATTTTTGAAATGATCAGTGTTAATCCCTGGGAGGGAGGGGTGGCATGGCTGGAAGTGATGACTTACTTATAGAGAATTTATGTGGCAGCTTAGACTTTGTACTCCAGGTTTAAATGAATATGTTTTGATTGCACCAGTACTTGACATTAGGGCTGACAGATTGTAAATATATTACTTTGCTTCTATCAATGTGCTTTATTTATGGATAGATTTGCACATTAAATGATGTTTCATGTGGGGAATGACACAGTGGTGCAGCAGCAGTGTTGTCATCTCACAGCAAGAGGTTCTTTGGTTCAGTTCTCAGCTGGGGTGGAGTCTGCATGTCCTCCCTGCATTCATGTGGGTTTGCTCTGGTTTCCTCCTACATTACAAAGGCATGCATCTAGAGTGTTTCTCCCCAGACCTTTGCCGAAAATTGGCTTCGTTCCAAGTCAGAATTTCCCAGTTAACAAATGTTAAATAAATAAAATGTGTTATGGAGGCCTACACCTTTAAGAAATGTTCATTTAATCACCAAGTATCCTGTGCACCTGTTTGCATCAAAGCACTGCCTTTTCAACAGTATGAAAAGTGTTGGCTTATCTGCTCAGGTTATTTTGACATCTCTCTGTTGAGATGAAAGTGCTCATTTTATTTATTATTTTAATAAAAATTATTATTTTTTAACCAGGGATTGGCTCCTCAGTGGCGTTATTTATATTTGGATTCTGAGTTTCGTTAACATGACGCTACACCTTTCTACTTTTTACCATGTAAAGTAATTTATTTTTTGGGACTCTGCATATGTTCATGTTTTCATCATGCTATGATAGTTTGCGTTATAGGATATGTGTAGCTGTTTTACAGTGGAGAGACGATCAGACTCCTATGATAAAAGAGTACTCCATTTGTAATAATAACCAACTTACATTACTGTGTAGTAGTTTAAGTATAAAGAAACATGTTGCTCATAAAAACCTGATCAAAATTAATAATTATGAGGATGAAGAAAAATAATCAACATGTAATGGATAAGAATAAACTGTTCAGCATGACAGTAGATTTGAGGCCTGTCCTTGACAACTTAGAATCCAGTGACTATGAACATGGGTGCATGCAAAAAAAAAAAAAAGGTCCATATAAAGTAATTCAAAGCAGGGCATCCCATTTGTGAAAGTAATTGCCCAGCTATAACAGAAATAACTTAATCAAAATTCTTTATTGGACCTAATTACATTCTGAAAAGGCTGTCATATTGATTATTATTACTATTAGTGCAAAGGTGGGCAACACCTTCCGTCATGTGGAAACAAAAGCGAAGTAATTAGAATTATTATTACCTGGATGAGCAAAAGGCTCATCCAGACATCATGAGTGAAAAAACTACAACTTGAGGATTAATTTTTATTACAAGGATAGGTTCAAGGTTCATCAAAGCAGCAAATCACGTAACTTCTGAAATAACAGACTGATATTTATTAAGTGATTCAGACAAGGCGAAAAGAATGCTTGTGCTACGTATTTATGTTGAGGTTCTTTTGTAAGGAAACCTGAACTGATTTCCATTTTTTAAATTCCCAAATACTTTATTTTAATCATGTCATTAGCTACTTGAGCACTGGTACCTAGGAAAACCTAGTGAACAGAGGCTTATCTCTAAGAGCCTCTAAGAAATTATTTGTTATGGAGGACTAGAGATTGCATTAATTACAGATTGCATTAATAAGAGATTGCATTAATTAGAGATTGCATTAATTAGAGATTGCATTAATAAGCCTGAATGAAATCTCACTGATTATTTAACAAGCTACTATGGCAACTGAAAATACAGGGCCATGGAATAAGCAGCCTTTGTAGGCTCACCACTGCTGGCTGTATCACAGTAACCAAATGTAATATTTTGGTTGCAGAGTATTTTAGCATTCATTCAGTCATTCATTCATGCATTCATAGGCATAAAGCAGAGGAGTGTTCACTATATTGTCTTTTATATGCTCATTTGTCACATTTTTTCTCACATTATGTTACACGGCTTTTTAAACATGAACAGAGCAGATGGTTTCCTCTGCTTTACTGCAGCAGCTTATTATTAAAATGAATAATGACTGCTTCATGAGACTCTGACTGATGCTGGCCTTTCAAGACCAAACTCCTGCCCTTTCAGATAATTTGAGATCAGTAACATCTTGAGTCTTAGTTCATGAAACAAGTTCTCATTCCTAGAATAAAGCAGGATTAAGTCTGACATAGTCTTCTATATTTAAATGCATGTATGTTTAAAACCTTAACTTCTCACTAAGTAACACCCCCATACCTCTACTTCATTTTGTAAATGTTCTTTTGATTCATGCAAGCCTCTTTGTAAGTCTTTTCTTGCAGTGGAATAAGATGGAGAAGCTATAATCTAGCTTTATTCATATTAGACTGCTCTTTAAAATTTCAAGGATCCTGCTTCCTTTACAGGATTTCTCTTTGGTTTTCTCTTGTGATCTCTCTCTCTCTCTCTCGGTCTGAGTAGTCATGCCTGTTCACTGTACACTCCATCTTCAACTATTGTGTACTACTTCCCAATTTATAGTTCCGCTGAACCTCAGCTGTTCATTTCTAAGTAACCAAACCATATTCATAATTACAGATATAGGTCAGGATTCATGAATGCCTGCACATTATGCTCAGGTTAGCTGTGAATTCCAAGACATGATGGAATACAGCCACAAGGACATTTTAAAAATGTTGGGTGTTACTGAAGCCATTATAAATCTGTATGTGTAACAGGGTCTAATAAAAGGTGCAGCCAGTCCTCAAACCTGGAGATATAGACTGCTCAGACATCATGAGATGGAAATAATAGAGCACATCAGAGTGGACAGGCAAATATTGACCATCTGGGGTCCTCACATGAGGCCCTATAGGAATCATGGAGACCCCATCCTAGCAGAAACCAAGTTATGTGTAACTATATGTATAGCAGCTACAGGGACTGTTCAGAAAACCACAGGGGGCGCAGTGGGGTGGGGGGTGACACAGACCTCTGCCTCAAGAATATTCTACCAGTTTCTCACTGAAATGCTGCAAAATGTTGGGGAACATATCTGGTTTCTACATATTCTAGAGGATACAGTTAACACCATACAAAATTTCTATGCAGTAGCACATTTTCCTGAAGTTCTGGGGGCTGTAGACTGCAACCATATTTAAATAAAAGCTCCACCCTGTGACCTGGGAAGGAGGTACATAAATAGAAAAGACTATCACTCTATCGACGGTCAGGTGGTCTGTAATGCACAAGAAATCATCTATAATGTGTGCAGGCAACCTTGGCAGCTTCTATGACAACCACATATGACACACTTGTGACCTATCCCTAAGGTTTTTTAGGGATGATTTTCCACAAGGACATCTAGTGCACAATGCAGGATATGCATTTGAACCTTGGCTCATGACTCCCATGAGAAAACCATTCAACCCCAATGGAGTAAGGTTAGAATACTGCTCGCACTCATAGGTTCATAGGTTCATAGGTAGATACTAGGCTATCGGCCCAAGGGCCTAAGCAAGCCTAGCCAACAAGGTTCCCTGGCTTACGCCACCCAAAAAAGTTATTTTCCTGTGCCACTGTCGAGCAGAGACACAGAAGTGATCCCTGGGGTGTATTTCCTATTTCCCATCCACTCATCAAGATTTTTCTTGAAGAGTGCTAATGAAGAACTTTGCTTGACATAGATGGGTAGCCTGTTCCAGAGTATGGGAAGTCTCTGGAATAGGAATCTATCCCTCCAGCATGTCCTGTTTATTGTGGTGACAAGGTTTAGGTCCCTAGAGCATGTAGCTTGGAGGGATTGGGATTTCTTTAGGTGTAGCATGTCCAACAGCTCTGGGTTTGACATAACTTTATATGTTAGGCAGAGATCACCTCTGAGTAGGCGATATGCTACGGAGTAAAGCTGGAGTTTTTTGAGGCGGTCAGTGTAGGGCATTTGTTTGAGTCCAGTAATCCTCTTTGTGAGGTACTTCTGTGGCCTTTCCAGCTGCTGCAGATGTCTTGTGAGGTACATTCCAAAAGGGACATTGTACTCTATAGTGGGTCTAATGAGTGTCGAGTAGAGGGGAACGATGACCTCTTTTTTCCTGGATGAGAACCCCTTTATGATGAGGTGTGCCATGAAGAAGGACTTCCTGACTACCGTGGCGACGTGACTATCAAAGGAGAGACTACTGTCCACCTGGGTCCCAAGGTCTCTTATCACGCATTTGGTGTTAAGTAGATTGCTGCCTATGTGGTAGTTCATGGGTACAGAGTTTTTACCAAAGGGGATGACACTGCATTTTTTGGCATTGAGCTTGAGGCCATGGCTCTGACACCAGGCATCTGTCTCAGAGAGGCCCTTCTGTAGGATGTTCACATCATTTGGGGACTTGACTGGCTCCTAGTTTGCAGTCATCTGTGAACTTCATTAGCCAGAGGCCTTCTGTGTTAGCCTGTACTTCAGAGAAGTAGATACCAAACAGGAGCGGTCCCAGGACGGAACCCTGTGGTACTCCACTTGTCACTAGTTTGAGGTCAGATTTGGAGTCTGCAACTTTTACAGTATCGGTTCTGCCAGTGAGCCAGTTGGCAACCCATCTTGTGACATAGGGATTTATGCCTAGTTTATTGAGTTTAGCTATAATTCCAGAATGAGGGGTGGTGTCAAAAGCCTTGGCGAGGTCAAGATAGGCTGTGTGAACCACCTTACCCTCATCTACGGCTTTAGTGACTGCCTCAAAGAAGTTGATCAGTTTCAGGAGGCATGATCTGCCTTTCACAAACCCGAACTGGATGGGATCCAGAGTATGGAGGTTACCAATGCCTTTGTTTATGAATTCCATGATGATACATTCCATGGCTTTACAGACCAGGCTCGTCAGGCTAATAGGTCTATAGTTTCTGGGATCAGTGGTGTCTCCCCCTTTTTGGAGTGGGATAACTGTTGCTGTGTGCCATTCAGTGGGCACAAAGCCTGATGTGAGGCTATTATTGAATATGGTGCTTAAGTGAGTAGCCAGTTCATTCTGAAGTTCATGTAAAACGCAGCCTGGGATGTTGTCCGGTCTCATGGATGCTGTGTTTTTGGCTTTAGAGAGTGCAGCTTTCACCTGCGTAGTTGTGATTACAGGGACTCTGCATTCTTCCTGTATAGATATGGGCCCTTTAGGGGGTGAGGGGGGGGGGTAAAGTTAGCACTGAACGTATCTGCCAGGATGTTGGCAATATCAGTTGGTTCTGTAATTTTCATGCCTTTGTGCTGCAACTCAGAGCAGATCTGGGTGTTGCCATTGAGATTCTTGACATAGCTATAGAATGCTTTGTGATTGTCCTTAGAATTAGTGATGATTTTATTTTCGTAGCTAGCTTTGGAGGATCTTATAAGGGATCTCAGCTTCTTATTGAGGCTGACCAGGGAGCTCCTCCACTCATGGGATTTTACTCTCTTTTGCAACAGTTTCTTCCTTCTGTTGTACAGTTTATTAATGGCAGGGGACCACCAGATTTGCTTCCTTTTTTTGGAGGATAGCGTCTTGGTTCTGTTTGGGATAGCACGATCCATGCACTCATGCAAGTGCTTATAGAGTGCATTTGTGTAGGATTCAGCAGTTGTAACTGTATTGTCCATCTGCATGGGTGTCATGAAGTTCACTACTTCTGTCTTAAGAAGTTATTAGTATCAGACTAGAAACATCAGCGAGAGTGTTTTTGGTCTGCTTAAATCACTTTTCCAATGTCTAGATACATTTAAAGGTACCCTGCAATATGACCCTGCTACCTCTGCCAAAATACTGACAGTCTGTGCCATATTACATCACATCATTCTCAGGAAACAGTTGCAGCAGGGAGACCCAGGACAAGGATTACAGTTCCCAGCACCACAGGCAGGGCCAGCAGACATACATGAGGAGTCAAATGAGGAACCTGTAGCTGGAGATAATCATAGCAGACAGGGGTGTGGACAATTACTATGGCCTTGGCTAAGAGGCAGTGAATAGCACACACACTTGCCACTTAAATAAACAACAGAAGGAGCTAATCATGCAGAAACAATACCAGTGATGCATGCAAACTTATCGGCCTTTACCTGTCCATGTATTGGCTGGCTACAGTGAGCATCAGACATAGCTTACCTAGACTACAAACCATTAGCAGCAGTAATGATGCTGAGTAATGAACCTGTAATGAAGAGAGATAAATGCTTACTCTTATAAGTATTTACTGTATTTTTGTAAAAGCAAACTCTTAATCAAATATACAGGAATATCAGCAGTGACAAATGTGAGTTATATGTGCAACATAGACAAAATAAAAAGGTTTACTATTAGAATTCCAAAACTGCTTTGGTCGACTGGCATGTGGTCAAAAGGCAGTTTTCAAGTGGACAGAATGCCTAACCAAAATACATCAACTACACTCAGTAAATGGGTAGTATAGTTCAAGTATTTGAATTCAGCATTGTTCTGGGAGATTGCAGTTCAGTGAGGAACAGGGAATTAGCCCATTTCCTCACTGTAGTGCAGTCTTGACTTTGGTATATTTTATTTGCAGGGGGTGTGGGTGTACAGGGGGCATAGCCCCCCCTGTAAAATAGTACAATTAACTTACCATTGACTGTAGAGTGTATTGGTATGTTAATGTGCATTCTGACCGGTCGACATGTAGTTTTGGAATTTCAATAGTAAATTGAATAAAACATCTATGAAGCTATTAATGGCATAAAATGAACTTCCCCTGCATATGAATACAACCTGTGTGTCAAGCCAAAGCAGCCCCATATGAAACTAACCCAAAAGGTAAGGTAGTATCACTATCATCCACATGACTGGGTAATCAAGATAGTTATAGAACCTTATAGTTCTAAGATTGTATAACTATTCTTGATCACCAGTTATGCAGAAAAGTTAAGTAGTTAAGACATAAATACAATCCAACAGAGGAAAGAAAAAAGTTCCACTAATACTGCTACTGCCACTACTAATATTGTTGCTACAACCACCGCCACCACCACTACTACTAGTACTACTACTTTCACCACTACTACTATTAGTGATACTACTACTATTTACTACTACTAGTACTACTACCACCACTATTATACTAGTACTACTACTACCACTATATACTACTAGCACTACTACTACCACCACTTCTACTACTAGTACTACCACTACCACTATCTACTACTACTAGTAGTACTAATACTACAACTACTGCTATTACTACTGCTATTACTACTACAATCACTATATACTACTAGCACTACTACTACCACCACTTCTACTACTAGTACTACCACTACCACTATCTACTACTACTAGTAGTACTAATACTACAACTACTGCTATTACTACTACAATCACTATATACTACTAGTACTACTACCAACAACGCCACTACTGCTAGTACTACTACTATAACCACTATATACTGCTAGTACTAAAAACACAACCTACTACTACTAGTACTACTATTGCCAGCACTTCTACTAGTACTAATACTACCACTATCTACTGCTACTAACACTACTACTACCACCACTTCTACTAGTACTACTACTACCACTCTCTACTACTACTAGCACTACTACTACCACTGTATATTACAGCTAGTCCTAACAGTAGTCCTAACAAAATCCACCCTCCAGGATCCATCATAGACTGGATTCTATTTACCCATCCAAACAAAATAATTCTCTCAGGCACCATCCCCGACACTTTCAGTGACCATCTCCCTGCCTTCACTCATTGGTCAGCTAACTCCACCCAATATCATCACCAGTACATTCAAACTCGTAATCTTAGCAACTTTAACCCCACAATTTTCACAAACACTTCCAAACAAATTAACTGGCAAATCCTAAATACTATATCCCCCTAGACAATGCTGTAGAACATTTTAACACTATCTTCCTAAATACTCTTAACTCCCTAGCCCCTCTAAGAAACAAACGAATCAAAACTAATTCTGCTCCTTGGCTGACAAAAGAAACTAAACAAATCATGCATCACAGAGACAAATCCTGGAAGCATTATCAGAAAAATAAACTGCCTTCTGCCTTGCTCCAGTACACCCAACTTCGCAACCAAGTAAAAAAACTAATCACTTTAGACAAAAAAAAACTACTATAGTAAACTTCAGTCTAACAATAATAAGAACCCAAAACAATTCTGGAAATCAGTAAACTCACTTCTCCACCCAGGGTCCAGGAATAATCCCTGCCTTGACCCTAGTTTAACTGACAAGGAGCTGAGCTCTCACTTCAACACTTTCTTCACAGAATCCATAGCTAAACTAGCCAAAACATTCCCAAACAATAATCCACCCAACTCCCTCTCCTTAAAACCCAACAACCTTAATAAATGTCACTTTAATTTCCAGTTCAAATCAGTTTCAACCAACTTCATAAAAAGGCTCTTATCTAAACTTAAGCCATGCTCTAATGCCCCTGATAACATACCCTCATCCTTCCTCAAATGCGCAGCTGAAGGTATTGCTCTCCCAATTAGCATCTTGATTAACAGATCCTTAAATGAGTCGTATGTACCCAAACTCTGGTGTTCAGCCTACATTCTACCTCTCCACAAAGGAGGTAAAAACACCACTATTTCTAATTTCCTCCCCATCACCCTACTCTCTCCAATATCTAAAATTCTAGAAAAATGTGTCCACCACCAACTTTTGCCTTTCTTAATTCAGAATCACCTACTTACACCCACCCAACACGGCTTCCGCCCTGGCCACAGCACCATAGCCTGACACTCTGGACTTCTTGTATCCACAGTACTACTAGATCTTTCTAAAGCCTTTGACACCATCTCCCATACACACCTACTCTTTCATCTCGCCAACCTTAATCTCTCCCCACATACTCTTTCCTGGTTCTCCAGTTACCTATCAGACAGATCTCAAGCAGTCAGATGAAAGAACTCTACCTCTTCCTTCTTGCCTACACCTACTGGCGTTCCCCAGGGGTCCATCCTCGGACCCATGCTCTTCAACATCTTTATAAATAATCTTCACTCTGTCATCCCTGACACTACGGTCATCCAATACGCTGATGAGTCTACCTTAGTTTGTGCCGCCTCTAACGTTCCTGAACTACTGATTAAAACACAAATAGCCTTTTCCACTACAGAGAACTGGATGCACCAAAACCATCTCTCCCTCAACTCTAATAAATCTAAAATACTAATTTTCACCCCTACCAGAGTTTCCTCCTTTGACAAAAATACTTTCAAAGTCCTAAGCCAAACCAACACTGCTATAGAAGTGGTCCCTTCTGCAAAACTCCTCGGCATTACCATAGACGAAAACCTAAAATTCGATCTCCACATACAACAAAACATAAAGAAAACCCACCAAAAGTTAGGTATGCTCTACAGGAATAACCAATATCTTTCCTACTCCTCTAGGCACACCCTGGCAATTACATACCTTCTACCCTCGCTACTATATGGAGCCCCTCTTCTAAACAATCTGTCTACTTCCAATACCTCAAAACTTGAAAATTGCTATAATAAGATCTCTAAATTTACCACTAAATCTAAAACCTCAACTCACCACTGCCTTACCCTACAATCTCTAAATTGGCTAGAACTGCCTAACCACCTAGACTATCTCCAACTAACCACCGCTCACAAACTAATATTCTACCCAGATTCATGCCCAGCCTTAACAAACATCCTTCCACCATACACCCCAAACAGATCTCTGAGATCTGAACACCAAAACCTAATCTCCATCCACAAACCCAAATGTCCCGCCGGCCAGCTTCTACTCTCCTTCTCTCTAGGTAAAAAATGGAACTCCCTCCCTCCTTCTCTTAGGACTATACCCAACTCTGAATCCTTCAAGACCCAACTTTTCTTATACCTGTCATCCAAATGGAAATGTTCCTGCTTTCACCAGATATAAATTCTAGGGATCTCTCTCCACTGAGCTCTCCATACTCCTGCTCGTCTCTACCCTCAAGCTTAACCAGACTCAGCTGACATTCACTTGACTCCAAGTATGTAAATATTGTAAATATCTGTATTGCCACAAAAAAAATCTGAATTTGCACTGTCTTATTATGCATATTTTATGTATTTGTATTTCCTGACTGTATGAATTTTACTCTTGTATTTTACCTTTAACATTATGTAACCTTTATTTCATTGTATTGCTTATGGAGCTTTCCTCCCCGGGCCTCCACTGAAAATGGGCACTTCTTGGTCCAGTGGACTTCCCTGGTAATCAAACTGAAAATAAATAAAATAAATAAATAAATAGTACTACAACTACTATGACTACTACTAGTATTACTACTACCACTATCTACTACTACTAGTATTACTACTACTACCACCACTTCTACTAGTACTACTACTACCACTATCTACTGCTACTAGCACTACTACTACCACCACTTCTACTAGTACTACTACTACCACTATCTACCACTACTAGCACTACTACTACCACTGTCTATTACAGCTAGTACTACAGCTACTATGACTACTACTACTACTATTACTACAACTACCACTGTCTACTATTACAAGAACTACTACCACCACTTATATTAATACTACTACTACCCCTATCTTCTACTAGTACTACTACCACTATCTACTACTACTACTAGTACTATTACTAACACTATCTAATACAATTAGTTGTACTATTACCATCACTACTATTACTAATACTACTACTATTACCACCGCTACTAATAGTACTACTACTACCACTATCTACTACTACTAGCTCTACTACAACTACCACCACTTTTACTACTATTACTATCACTATCAAATATTACTAGCAATACTACTACTATCTACTACTAGCACTACTACCACTAAACTAGTATTACTACTACTACCACCACTACCACTACTAGTACTACTTCTACCACTATCTATTAACACTAGTATTACTGCTGCTACTGTCGCTGCTACATTTACTACCACCACTAGTATTATTACTAGTACTACTATTGCTGCTGCTACTACTACTGCTACTACCACTACCTATTACTAGTACCACTACAACTACTGTTACTGTTGCTACTACCTACTGCTACTACTACTGCTGCTATTACTAATACTAATCCCACAAGTAAGAGCACTAAAACTACTAACACTGTTGGACTTAAGCAAAGTAAACAAAGCTGAAATTCAATAAATATCTTCATGAAAACAGGCTTCTGATGAAGCAAGCATTAGCTGCCCACTCTGTGTATCAGACATAATCAACCCTAAACCACAAAAAGTATATACAAAGGTGGTTTACAGGAGGACAAACCTGATGTGTGTGTGTGTGTGTGTGTGTGTGTGTGTGTGTGTGTGTGTGTGTGTGTGTGTGTGTGTGTGTGTGTGTGCACATGCGTGTGTGCGTGCGTGTGTGTGTGTGTGTGTGTGTGTGTGTGTGTGTGTGTGTGTGTGTTTGTAAATTACCTCACTTAGAGGGTCTGCTCACAGTCAAACCCTTCCCCTTAGGTACAGGAGTTAAAGCCTTAATCTACCTGCCAGATCAAGTTTCTTAGGTAAAAAACACAAATAACATGTTAATGCAAAACCTGTTCTTTTAACTTTTGAGGTGATTTAAGAGTAGTCTATTAGACTGACAGAGAAGACATAAACAGGTCAAAAAGTAAGATGTAAGTGCCCTGCAAGCATGTAAGCTCCTAAAATAAAACAACATGCTATATGTAGTAATATTTTTGATGTGTGGATGACGTGTGAGTTTTGTAACAAAAGCTGCTGCTAAAGCATTTATATTCTCTGAAATCCATTGCTTTATTCATTGTACTAAAGAATGAATTAATTCATTAATAGGCCTACATGGTGTTATATAGTGAAGGAATGTTTACTTTTTAGTAACATATTTTGGCAGTACCTTCTTTACAACTTCCAGCAACTGCAAATGTATTGACGGTTGCCAGGTCATATGATGTGCATCATTTGATGGATAGTGAGAACTGTCTGATCCTCAACATCTCTTGTGTAATCATTGCTGTATATCACTGTGATACTGTCTTCTCTACAAGGCTGGATTATAAAGGATTTCTACAGTAAATGAACAACTGTTAATCTGGCAGTTAGAACATGTAACAACATGTAATCATTGCTGTATATCACTGTGGTACCATCTTCTATACAAGGTTGAATTATAAAGGACTACTACAGTAAATTAACAACTGTTAATCTGGCAGTTAGAACATGTAATCACTGTTGTATATCACTGTGATACCATCTTCTCTACAAGGTTGGATTATAAAGGATTTCTACAATACATGAACAACTGTTAATCTGGCAGTTAGAACATGTAATCATTGTTGTATATCACTGTGATACCATCTTCTCTACAAGGTTGGATTATAAAGGATTCCTACAGTAAATTAACAACTGTTAATCTGGCAGTTAGAACATGTAATCATTGTTGTATATCACTGTGATACTGTCTTCTCTACAAGGCTGGATTATAAAGGATTCCTACAGTAAATTAACAACTGTTAATCTGGCAGTTAGAAGATGTAATCACTGTTGTATATCACTGTGATACCATCTTCTCTACAAGGTTGGATTATAAAGGATTTCTACAATAAATGAACAACTGTTAATCTGGCAGTTAGAACATATAATCATTCTTGTATATCACTGTGATACCATCTTCTCTACAAGGCTGGATTATAAAGGATTTCTACAATAAATTAACAACTGTTAATCTGGCATTTAGAACAGGTAATCATTGCTGTATATCACTGTGATACCATCTTCTCTACAAGGTTGGATTATAAAGGATTTCTGCAATAAATTAACAACTGTTAATCTGGCAGCTAGAACATGCAATCATTGTTGTATATCACTGTGATACCATCTTCTCTACAGGATTGGATTATAAAGGATTCCTACAATAAATTAACAACTGTTAATTTGGCAGTTAGAACATGTAATCATTCTTGTATATCACTGTAATACCATCTTCTATGCAAGGTTGGATTATAAAGGATTTCTACAATAAATTAACAAATGTTAATCTGACATTTAGAACAGGTAATCATTGCTGTATATCACTGTGATACAGTCTTCTCTACAAGGTTGGGTTATAAAGGATTTCTACAATAAATTAACAACTGTTAATCTGGCGGTTAGAACATGTAATCATTGTTGCATATCACTGTGATACCGTCTTCTCTACAAGGTTGGATTATAAAGGATTCCTACAGTAAATTAACAGCTGTTAATCTGGCAGTTAGAACATGTAATAACTGCTGTAAATCACTGTGATACCATCTTCTCTACAAGGTTGGATTATAAAGGATTTCTACAATAAATTAACAACTGTTAATCTGGCAGTTAGAACATGTAATCATTGTATATCACTATGATCCCATGTTCTCTACAAGGTTGGATTATAAAGGATTTCTACAGTAAATTAACTGTTAATCTGGCAGTTAGAACATGTAATCATGGTATATCACTGTGATACCATCTTCTCTACAAAGTTGGATTATAAAGGATTTCTACAATAAATTAACAACTGTTAATCTAGAAGTTAGAACATGTAATCATTGTTGTATATCACTGTGATACCATCTTCTCTACAAGGTTGGATTATAAAGGCTTTCTACAGTAAATTAACAACTGTTAATCTGGCAGTTAGAACATGTAATTGTATATCACAGTGATACCATATTCTCTACAAGGTTGGATTATAAAGGATTTTGACAGTAAATTAACAACTGTTAATCTGGCAGTTAGAACATGTAATTATTGTTGTATATCTTCTCTACTAGGTTGGATGATAAAGGATTCCTATGTAAATTAACATCTGTTCATCTGGCAGTTAGAACATGTCATTATTGTTGTATATCACTGTGATACCATCTTCTCTACAAGGTTGGATTATAAAGGATTCATACAGTAAATTAACAACTTTTAATCTGGCAGTTAGAACATGTAATCATTGTATATCACTGTGATACCATCTTCTCTACAAGATTGGATTATAAAGGATTCTTACAATAAATAAACAACTGTTAATCTGGCAGTTAGAACATGTAATTATTGTTGCATATCACTGTGATACCCATCTCCTCTACAAGGTTGGATTATAAAGGAGTTCTACAGTAAATGAACAACTGTTAATCTGGCAGTTAGAACATGTAACCATTGTTGTTTATCACTGTGATACCATCTTCTCTACAAGATTGGATTATAAAGGATTTCTACAGTAAATTAACAGCTGTTAATCTGACAGAACATGTAATTATTGTATATCACAGTGATACCGTCTTCTCTAGAAGGTTGGATTATAAAAGATTCCTACAGTAAATTAACAACTGTTAATCTGGCAGTTAGAACATGTAATCATTGTTGTATATCACTGTGATACCGTCTTCTCTACTAGGTTGGATTATAAAGGATTCCTACTGTAAATTAACAGCTGTTAATCTGGCAGTTAGAACCTGTAATCACTGCTGTATATCACTGTGATACCATCTTTTCTACAAGGTTGGATTATAAAGGATTTCTACAATAAATTAACAACTGTTAATCTGGCAGTTGGAACATGTAATCATTATATATCCCTGTGATACCATCTACTCTACAAGGTTGGATTATAAAGGCTTTCTACAGTAAACTAACAACTGTTAATCTGGCAGTTAGAACATGTCATTGGATATCACTGTGATACCATCTTCTCTACAAGGTTGGATTATAAAAGATTTCTACAGTAATTTAACAACTATTAATATGGCAGTTAGAACATGTAATCATTGTTGTATATCACTGTGATAAAATCTTTTCTAAAGGAGTTCTATAGTAAACAAACAACAGTTAATCTGGCAGTTAGAACATGTAATCATTGTTGTATATCACTGTGATACCATCTTCTCTACAAGGTTGGATTATAAAGGCTTTCTACAGTAAATTAACAACTGTTAATCTGGCAGTTAGAACATGTAATTGTATATCACTGTGATGCCATCTTCTCTACAAGTTTGGATTATAAAGGATTTCTACAGTAAATTAACAACTGTTAATCTGGCAGTTAGAACATGTAATCATTGTATCTCACTGTGATACCTTTTTCTCTACAAGGTTGGATTATAAAGGATTCCTACAGTAAATCACTGTGATACCATCTTCTCTACATGGTTGGATTATAAAACCTTTCTACAGTATATTAACTGTTAATCTGGCAGTTAGAACATGTAATCATTGTATCTCACTGTGATACCTTCTTCTCTACAAGGTTGGATTATAAAGGATTCCTACAGTAAATTAACAACTGTTAATCTGGCAGTTAGAACATGTAATCATTGTATATCAATGTGATACCATCTTCTCTACAAGGTTTGATTATACAGGATACCTACAGTAAATTAACAACTGTTAATCTGGCAGTTAGAACATGTAATCATTGTATATCACTGGGATACCATCTTCTCTACAAGATTGGATTATAAAGGATTCCTACGTAAATTAACAGCTGTTAATCTGGCAGTTAGAACATGTAATTATTGTTGTATATCACTGTGATACCATCTACAAGGTTGGATTATAAAGGATTCCTACAGTAAATTAACAACTGTTAATCTGGCAGTTAGAACATTTAATAGTATATCACTGTGATACCATCTTCTCTACAAGGTTGGATTATAAAGGATTTCTACAATAAATTAGCAACTGCTAATCCAGCAGTTAGAACATGTAATCATTGTTGTATATCACTGTGATACCATCTTCTCTACAAGGTTGGATTATAAAGGAATCCTTCAGTAAATTAACAACTGATAATCTGGCAGTTAGAACATGTAATCATTGTTTCTCACTGTGATACCTTCTTCTCTACAAGGTTGGATTATAAAGGATTCCTACAGTAAATTAACAACTATTAATCTGGCAGCTAGAACATGTAATCACTGCTGTATATCACTGTGATACCATCTTCTCTACAAGGTTGGATTATAAAGGATTCCTACAGTAAATTAACAACTGTTAATCTGGCAGTTAGAACATATAATCATTGTTGTATATCACTGTGATACCATCTTCTCTACATGGTTGGATTATAAAACCTTTCTACAGTATATTAACTGCTAATCTGGCAGTTAGAACATGTAATCATTGTATATCACTGTGATACCATATTCTCTACAAGTTTGGATTATAAAGGCTTTCTACAGTAAATGAACAACTGTTAATCTGGCAGTTAGAACATGTAATCATTGTTGTATATCACTGTGATACCATCTTCTCTACAAGGTTGGATTATAAAGGATTCCTACAGTAAATTAACAACTGTTAATCTGGCAGTTAGAACATGTAATCATTGTATATCACTGTGATACCATCTTCTCTACAAGGTTGGATTATAAAGGATTCCTACAGTAAATTAACAACTGTTAATCTGGCAGTTAGAACATGTAATCATTGCTGTATATCACTGTGATACCATCTTCTATACAAGGTTGGATTATAAAGGATTCCTACAGTAAATTAACAACTGTTAATCTGGCAGTTAGAACATGTAATTATTGTTGTATATCACTGTGATACCATCTTCTCTACAAGGTTGGATTATAGAGGATTTCTACAATAAATGAACAACTGTTAATCTGGCAGTTAGAACATGTAATTATTGTTGTATATCACTGTGATACCATCTTCTCTACAAGGTTGGATTATAAAGGATTCCTACAGTAAATTAACAACTGTTAATCTGGCAGTTAGAACATATAATTGTATATCACTGTGATACCATCTTCTCTACAAGGTTGGATTATAAAGAATTCCTACAGTAAATTAACAGCTGTTAATCTGGCAGTTAGCACATGTAATCATTGTTGTATATCACTGTGATACCATCTTCTCTACAAGGTTCGATTATAAAAGATTTCTACAATAAATGAACAACTGTTAATCTGGCAGTTAGAACATGGAATCATTGCTGTATATCACTGTGATACCATCTTCTATACAAGGTTGGATTATAAAGGAATCCTACAGTAAATTAACAACTGTTAATCTGGCAGTTAGAACATGTAGTTGTTGTATATCACTGTGATACCATCTTCTCTACAAGTTTGTCTTATGAAGGATTCCTACAGTAAATTAACAACTGTTAATCTGGCAGTTAGAACATGTAATCATTGTTGTATATCACTGTGACACCATCTTCTCTACAAGGTTGGATTATAAAGAATTCCTACAGTAAATTAACATCTGTTAATCTGGCAGTTAGAACATGTAATCATTGTTGTATATCACTGTGATACCATCTTCTCTACAAGGTTGGATTATAAAGGATTTCTACAGTAAATGAACAACTGTTAATCTGGCAGTTAGAACATGTAATCATTGTTGTATATCACTGTGATACCATCTTCTCTACAAGGTTGGATTATAAAGGATTTCTACAGTAAATGAACAACTGTTAATCTGGCAGTTAGAACATGTAATCACTGTTGTATATCACTGTGATACCATCTTCTCTACAAGGTTGGATTATAAAGGATTTCTACAATAAATGAACAACTGTTAATCTGGCAGTTAGAACATGTAATCACTGTTGTATATCACTGTGATACCATCTTCTCTACAAGGTTGGTTTATAAAGGATTTCTACAATAAATGAACAACTGTTAATCTCTCAGTTAGAACACAGGAGTAATTGTTAATGAGCTACTTCCTTTGGCAAGGGTGCAGAGTTTGAATCTTTCTACTTTCATTTACCTCTTGTGTGAAACTGAGCAAGTTGTTTCATCACACAATGCTTTGGAGCTATTGGGAATTTGTGCTAGGCTCCTTAATGGTCTCCAGGACTGCATGCCTAGTAGCTATCAACCTGTTGTCATTCCTATTGCACAGCTAACTTTATTCAGGAAATATTATGGCAATATTACCAGCACATATTTTTTTTCAATGTAACATAGGCACAGCCTTAATAATCCTATCAAAAGAGGAAGTATAGTTAAATATTTGAAACTGAATAAAGTAGATATAGGCCTCTTACAAGAAACTGATATCATTAGTAGAGACCTAGATAGAATGTCGCTTAATGGCTACATGGTCCTTGTGGAATCTCATTACCAGACAAAGAGAAGAAGTACGATGATACTATGGAAAAAAACGTTACCAATGCCTAACATCATTGATACATACTCAGACAAGAATGGCATCTTATGTCTGGTAGTTTTAGAGATAAATAAAAGATATGTAACTTTAGTAAATTCATACTGGATACCTGGTATTGGAGCAGTAACAGTGAATATGCATCTAGAGTTAATAGCTACTAAATCCAAAGAAGAAATAATACATGCAGGAGATTTTAACTGCGTTCTCACAGCAAAAGAAACCACTAAAGATGATAAATTTAGAATAACCTCTGCAGCCAAAAAAATTAAAAAACTTTATTAACATATTATGTCTTAGGGACATATATGATTTAAAAGAAATACACTTGTTAAAATATACCCATTATTCATATAGGTATGGTACACAAACAATAATTGATAAAGTACTAGTTACTAATAACATATTTTCTAAGATCCAAGAAGTTATAATTAGTTCCTGCCCACTATCAGATCATAATGCCTTATTCTTCAATGTTAATATCATGTCTAAAGACCTAATAACTTGGCAAAGACTACCTGTTTACATTACTATACTTAATGGATTTAAAGAGTGGCTTCTTAGTGAGATAAAATCATTCCTAGACATAAATAATAATAATGATACTTTGAAGACTATACTTTGGGATTCACTAAAATCTTATTTATACGGTAAGATCAAAAATTGGTATCTAAATAAAAGGAAACAATGGGAAAATGAATTAACACAAATACAATCAAAAATAGGCACAATAAGAAAATGTTTAAATACCAAAGACATAAAAACTAATTCTGAACTAAAAGTGCTTAGTGCAAAGTATGCAGAAATTGTAAATCATAAAGTGGCAATAAATCTAGAAAAGTTTAAAATTCAATCCTATTCAGTGAATCCCAAAAACCTACATTGGCTGGCAGTCAAAGCAAAACATTTAGCAAGTATTAACCACATAAAAGAAATTACAGATAATACAGGAAACAAATTAAGACATGTAACAGAACATAAAGAATGTTTGAAGGTTTTCAGAGCGCATTATGAAAAGGTAAATAACACAAATATAGTTTCTGATAACAATGTACATAAAAGTAACTTTTTGAATGAAAATATTAATAAAAGAGCAACAAAGGAACAAAACACCAATTTGCTCAAACCAATATCATTAAAAGAAATTAAAGAATGCATTCAAAATCTTAAAAACAACAAGGCCCCAGGACTAGATGGGGTTATAGGGGAAATATATAAATTATTTCCAGAGGACACCTTAAATATTCTAGAGGCAGCTTTTGAGGAATTCAGAAAAAATAAAAAAATCTTTCCTTCATGGAAGTATGCTATAATATCCCCCATTCTCAAGCAAGATAAAGACCCTAAATTAGTAACATCATATCAACCTATATATTTGCTAAATATAGATTATAAAATGTTTACCTCAATACTTGCTAAAAGACTGAATCAATTTATCCCTAAAATAATAGCAGATGATCAAACAGGTTTCATTTTGAATAGGAAAGTTCAAGACAATGTCACCAGACTTCTAACTTTAATAGATGTTGCAAATAAAAGGAAAAAAATAATTGTCAATTATTAGTCTAGATATAGAGAAGGCATTTGATTCCTTATCTTGGTCATACTTATTTAAAGTTCTAGAAACATTTAATTTCTCTACAGATTTCATAGAATTAATAAATAGCTTATACAAAAACTATTGTATATTAAAATCGGGGCATTTTTATCTTAAAAATTTAAAATACTAACAGGTACTAAGCAAGGTTGGCCTTTGTCACCTCTATTATTTGTATTGTCAGTGGAACCATTTGCAAATTACATAGGTTCATAGGTTCATAGGTTCATAGGTTCATACTAGGCTATCTGCCCAAGGGCATTTATAAGCCTAGCCCATAGTTATGTGGCTTTTGCCACCCCTTTAGTTTGAATAAAAACTATGCCTATCATTTTTCTGTGCCTCTGTCAAGCAGTGACACTGAAGTAATCCCTGGGGTATATCTGCGATCTCCCATCCATTGGTCAAGATTCCTCTTGAACAAGGCCAGCGAGGTGCTCAGCCTCACATGTACCGGGATTTTGTTCCACAGCATAGGGAGTCTCTGGGTGATGAATCTGTCCCTCCAGCACGTTCTATTTATAACCGTGTCAAGGTTTAAGTCTCCGCCCTTGTGGTTCTGAGGGATCTAGATTTTTGAGGTGAAGCATATTCATCAAATCTGGGTTTGACATGGCCTTATATGTCAGGCACAGGTCACCTCTGAGCAAGCGGTATGAGACTGAATAAAGCTGGAGTTCTTTCAGTCGGGCAGCATAAGACATATTTTTGAGACCCTTTATCCTTTTGGTGAGGAACTTTGGGGCCTTTCAAGCTGCATCAGGTGTCTGGTCAGATACATTCGAACGGGCATTGTACTCAATCATAGGTCTAATGAGTGATGAGTACAGGGGACGATGACCTCCCTTGATCTAGATGTGAATCCCTTCATGATCAGGTGGGCGATATAGAAGGTTTTCCTAACTACTTTAGCAACATGAGTGTCAAACGAAAGACTACTGTCAACTTGGGTCCCCAGATCCCTGATGACTTTTTCTGTGCTCAGTGGATTGTCACCTATATGGTAGCTAGGGTAACCTTGTTTTTCCCGAAGGGTATGACTATGCATTTTTGGCGTTTAACTTCAGGCCATGGCTCTGGCACCAGTTATCCGTTTCTGTGAGGCCCTTCTGGAGGATATCTGTGTCAGATGTGTTTTCGACTATGGCCCAGTTTGCAGTCATCTGCAAACTTTGTCAGCCATAACCCTCCTGTGTTTGCTTGTACTTCAGAAAAGTAGATGCCGAACAAGAGTGGACCCAGGACTGAGCCCTGTGGGACACCACTTGTGACAGGCTTTGAGTCTGACATGGCTCCAGCAACTCTGACCCTGTGGGTTCTGTCGCTTAGCCAGTTTGCAACCCATCTTGTGATGTATGGGTTTACATTCAAGCTGATGAGTTTTTCGATGATACCTGAGTGGGGTATTGTGTCGAAGGCCTTTGCCAGGTCGAGGTAGGCTGTATGGACTGCCTTTCCCTCATCAATGGCCTTGGTGACTGTCTCGAAAAAGTCAAACATAAGAAATAATAACATAAATAGTTTTATTGTTAATTCAAATTACGCCTCCAAAATACAATTATTTTGCGGATGATATTGTATTAACTATAGGAAATCTGGATTCCTCAATAAGATACATTACAGAAGCTATAGAGTAATTTGAGAAAATTTCAGGTCTAAAATTTAACAACAATAAAACTGAAACATTGTTAATGAATAAAAAAGTAAATATAGAATAGAGAAAGCACAGCAATTTTAGTTGGGAAAAAAACTCTTTTAAATATCTAGGAATACACATAAAACCAAGTGGGAAAGAAATCATACAAATTATAAAAATTGATTATATACGATTAAAGAATATCTAAATAAATGGAATAAAATGTTCTATACTTTTGAAGAAAAATTAACATTAATAAAAATGTGTATTCTTCCAAAATGTATGTTTCTTATTCAAACCATAATTATCAGCCCTCCAAAAAAATAATAAAACAGCTCAATTCACTTCTAATTAAATTTTTATGGTCCCCACAAAAGCCGAGAATAAGATATGACTGGCACAATAGAGAATGGGAAAAAGGTGGAATTGCATTCCCAAATTTAGAACTCTATACTGAATCAGTTACAATTCATATCATAAGCAAGTGGTTAAGCAGCAAATATACATCAAACTGGAAAAAGT
This sequence comes from Protopterus annectens, assembly GCF_019279795.1. Lineage (NCBI taxonomy): Eukaryota > Metazoa > Chordata > Ceratodontiformes > Protopteridae > Protopterus > Protopterus annectens. The sequence continues at coordinate 91,117,655 of NC_056748.1, forward strand.
TACACATGAATATTTTATTATTCAATGCAGATGAAGTAATAAACAATGATATATTTACTGAAAATAATAAAATATTTTTAGTAGTAAAAGACTTAGTAAATAAAGAAAATAAATATGAGAAACTACCACGTTGCATTATTTATATACTAAACAATTTTAGGAAAATTATAAACAGAAATTATATAGCAATTCATTTCTCAATATTAATGTTTCCAACAGCACTCACAAAGAATTGTCTAGATTCTTTTAATATGAAGAAAATAGTGGAAATGAAAGGTGATGGATTAAATTATTGGCATCAGTTCCTAGGTACAAATAAAATCCATGATACAATAAGTCTTATGGCCAGGTATAACATAAATCAAGATAATTGGTTAAATATTCAAATCTACAGAGAGTATCTAACAAATGAATTTAAAAGGAACCAAGTGACCAACATTTTATTGCAGCCTAAAATAATCTCTATTTTATGTGAATTAAATTCAACACACTATAACATGGGATTTTCATTGTCTAAGATATACAATACATTAAGAGCAGACTTAAAACAACCTGAAGATTCTTTATGGAGCTATATAGAGAATACAAATAAATTGATTTTTTTCTGAAAATGATAAATTATCAATACTCAGGTCAATTAAGCACACATCATCATCTCCATATTGGAAAATATTTACATGGAAATTTATACACAGGAGTTACTTCACTCCACAGAAAATAGTTATAATATCAAATAAAACTAGTCACAATTGTTGGAGATGTGATGAGAGCCTATGTGCAGATTGGATACACATGTTCCTTGAATGCAGAATGGTTACCCCTTTCTGGCAGGAATTTAGAGACTTTACAAAGGCATTGTGGACAGATAAGTGCATAATAACAGATGCACTATTATTGTTCAATGCTCTAATACCAGATTATATACCAAAAACACAAGTGCATCTTCTTTGGTCTCTTCTGGCAATAGCAAGTAAAAATATCACTTCAAACTGGAAAAGCAAATATATATATATATATTACTGAATTTACATTATTGGCCAAGACTGTATGTAATAGAGAACTTTTAACTCTTGCTTCAAGAACAACAAGAATAACACATAAGAAATGATCCTGGATGAAGCCGAAAAAGTTACTAGATAAAATGTAACAATTCTAAGTAAAGTAGATTAATGTTATGGGCATTGTATATAGTTTTGTTATTTATTGTTATGTTTATATATAATTGTATGTATGATGTAGGAATCTCACGATCTTATGAAAATGAATAAAACAAAGTTTAATGAAAAAAATATTTCTTTGAATTGCTCATCAGTACTGACATAAAAAAATGTCTGGCTTACCACCTGCAGGTGATGGTATCCTCTGCAAGCCAGATGGTCCTGGAAGAAGTTAAGCAAAAGGTAAAGACACCATCACCACAATTAACAGTAACACAGGGGGTAATACTTTTACCCCTTTATATTTCCATTAACTATACTGTCAATAAGAACTTCAATAACAGCTCCAACCTAAGCCAATGTGTAATCATCAGAATGTGTTGTTAACTGTAGCAATCTTCAATCCCTCTCCAAAAAATGTCTTGTGAAACAGATCTAATGTATTTATTTAAATTGTTTTACTATACAACAGCATTTAACAATTGAGATACAAAGGTCTACCTGGAAGCTTCTCCTGGGACATGCTTGCTGTCCCTGAAACAGTAGCACCAATGTCAAGAACATGCTGTTTTGCACTTTTCTGGGAGCTTCTGGATCTTTGACAATGGACAGGTACTCTTCTTTTGTTGTTAGTGGTGGCTTTGTAGCAGGTTCTCCTGGTACCCATCAAATCACTGCCCACTTCAGCTGCTCTCCTCCATGCAGATGAGATCATGTCAGTGGCCCTATGGGGCACCTAGTCATATATCCTGCTGTGGCCACCCACTACATTAACATCTGTGACAATCTGCTGCCAACTGTACATTCTGCCTGACATTTTTCCATGTCCCATCTCAAGCAGGAAGGCACCATGTTGCCTAAAAGCTTCAAGAATGACCTGATTCTCTGGGTCAATGAAGGGTGGTTTTCCAGGATTGAGACACTTGGATGGCATAGTCCTAGGTGTTCCAAAAGACAACAGAAGGATAATACTTAGCTAAACTATGGAACTCTCTACATCCCTCCCTCCCTTAGAAATACTCCTAGCCACTCTAACTTTAAATCCCTCCTCCATTCCCACCTATCTTCAAAGTAGGAATGCCCCTGCTCCTTCCCCACATAGGACCCTCCTATATCAAAACCCATCTTCCAACTCTGTGCATCATCTCTGAACTCACATTTGCCCTCCTACTCATCCTTAACCTCCAAATTTTGTTAATAGTTTATTTCCAACAATTTTAATCCTCAAATGTAATTCACTGTTAATGACTCTTAGACTGCTCTGTTGCTAGATTTTACTACTATTATTGTGGAATGTAAAATTTCAGTTCTAATTCACTGTTAATGACTCTTAGACTGTACAGTTGCTAGATTTTATTATTATTGCAGAATGTAGAATTTTTTTACTGTAGAATGCTACATGAAGTTGTATGACTTCTTTGCTTTGTATATGTATATGCTAATATGTTTGTCATTGTTACTGGAGCTTTTCTCCCCAGGCCTCCACTGAAAATGGGATCTTTTTAGGCCCAGTAAACTTCCATGGTCATCAAAATGAAATAAATAAATAATAAATAAATAAATACACATAAGTATCACATAACTTCAAAATAACTGTTCCCAGATATAACAGAAAAGGTAGGATTTCAGTATTACCCACTGGAGAAACATAAAACAGTCCAGAGATTTGAGATACAAGCAACAGGCCGATGCAAAAAAGGAGAGTAACAATAGTAACATGTCCTTGTATGGACCATAACACAGATGCAGCCAAAAAAAACAGGCAAATGACACATTCTGCTAACAAACCATCTTTGAAATGCTAAAAGTGCTATCAAATGAACTGTCCCTGAAACATGTCCACAGATTTAACACAAAGCATTCCATGTTAAGGTATTGCCAATCATGTATACCTGTGAAATGCCCTGACAAACATGTCCATGCCATCAGTACACTTCTAATTAATGCATACAGATAAAAGTGTAAAAGCCTTTGCTAATCAAAATATACATATATATTAAACTATTATACAGATTTTTTTAATTACATTTCAGGATATGCAGTATGTAGCTGAGAAAATGCAATCATACCTTCTCAAGTTCAGTAATCCTCTGTGAAGATATATCCCAACAAAATAGCCTATTTTCTGTGTTCTCCAAATAAACAAGTCTCCTCACCTTTAGTTTTCCTAGCTAGATGGTTGCCTTCTTATAGTGTAGATTCAGGGCTGTCAGCATGGTGAAAATGCAAATGAGGTGTGAACTCATTATAGTTGCTGAATCCCAAATACTTGGCTTCATGTATCAGATGTAAACATAGTGCAGGCATTCCCTCAGTGTTTATTTTTAATGGATTGCAACTGTGAATGATTACTGGTAGGGAGAAGGAAAATATAACTACAATGCATACTGTCCTACATCAACTGGGTGTGTCAGGTTAGACATATGTATTTTTTTCAGGTTGGAAATGTAAGTAAGCAGCGCACAGTTCACAAGCGCTGCTCGTTAACATTCAATCTCCACTTCATTTGTTGGCAATTGCATATTAAATTACTACCATTTAATATTCTCACACATTTTAAGGGCAATGTTATAGAATGGCTTACAAACTGCATATCTCAGATTACTGGCTCGATAAGAGATGAGTGACCAACAAACATGGTGAAGTAAGACACAGCTGCATATTTGCAAACAATACTCATAAGTAGTTGTGCGATCATTAAGTGCAATACATCCAAAAATAATAAATGCACAAATAACAGTTGTATAGTTTCATATTACTGTAGATGATGTTACAGTTGGCTGTATGCAGAATGATTTCAGTTCTATGCTGTAAAGCTTTTTGTGTGGCAAAAAGGGCTAAGGCACCCTTACTGTGTTCTGAAGACTCAGTGGAGTGCGAATTCAAATCCAGACCTATGTAGAAATATGTTATATGTACTAACATTTTGTAGTGTGTACGTCACAGATTGCTTTTCAACATTTCAACTACTTTTCCCTTTTTTCTTTTTCTTCTTTTTTGGGGGGGGGGTCATTGTTTGCTTGATGTGTGGCTTAGCACAAACAGGGGAAATGGAGAAAATGAATGTCAGATTTAACTGTGCTAATCTCGTTTGCTTGAATTGTGGCTGAGTGCAAATTGGACTAGTTGCCCAACTAGGAACCAGACAGAACACCTGCAAACAGGTTAAGAGTAAAAAAAAGTAAAAGGACAATGGTCAAAAACAATACATTGTAGCAATGTCTGTATTTCATCATGCAGCAGTGCTTAGCAGCATTGAGTGGTGGTTAGCAAGGTTCCCCAGCAGCTGCAGCCATTGAACACTTGCAGACAGGACTCAGGTAGCCAATAACTGAAATACGAAAGGCACCGCGCAAACATGCTAAGCAGCGTTGTGTGATGGTTAACATAGATACCTTAAGAACGATTAGGAAATTAGGGAATGTCATGTAACTAGTCTTATGGCTGAAGTGCAGATGGCCCTGGGTTCTAGTACAGGGTGTGCAACCTTTTTTTACTGTTGTGACAGTGCAGTATATAGCAATGAACTGAAAAATAACACGTGTTATTTCAGCATTCTTGTGGCAACAAGTGTAAGTGTAGGACTGCCATACACATGGTTCTGGGTTCTAGTACAGGACATTCCATACATGTTTGCTGTTGTTCCACTTCCTGTTATAGTCACTCTCATAACACTTTAGATAGTGGAGCTGATATGAATTATATTTATGAGGGATGAGACACCATTATTGTGTTTTCAAATGTATGACTGAGGGTATACAGTCTACTATATTTCTGTAAGTATAATTCTGCTATCTGAACTTGCATGGCATTCACAATTACCTAAGACACATACATAACTGGATGTATATCCAATAACCTTGTCAGGTCACACACATACATGTGCAACAGCTTAAACTGTCACCTGTATTTATGTATGATTTCTATGTCTGAGCAGCACTTCTTCTTTGGCAAAGATGGACAATCAATGCTGCGGAAGAAAATGTTCTGTCCGTTATGCCTAGGTTTGGCTCTCACACTGTAAAAATCAATTTCCTTCAGTGTATAAAAACAAAAAATGTGTCAGGTCCTTGCATGTATGCCCCCAGTGCATGTCTGCAAACTTAACTGACCTAACAGTTACCTTCCAATTTCCAATATATATTTCCAGGCTACATCAGTAGATACCCCACAAACTAAGGCCAAGTGTCTGATTAACCTTCCAGTTTCAAATTATTTAATTCCTCCCTGCTTGGCACTGCTGCACTCCACTTAACATCATGCAAACACAGTTGGCATGGTTGCTTGGGTTTGTGCACTACCAGTAAATGCAACAACTGGAATTGGTGGGAAAGCATTGGTTTCCTTTGCTCTGGTTCAGCTGGTAGACATGGCTGGTATTGGAGAAGAAGGTGCCAAGTTTAGGGCACAGAGGTGGGGTGTCCAGAAGTCCAGGATATTTATTGTACTCCTGGAACGAATCACAGCCAAAGGCTTCTGCAGAGGGACTATTCTGGCTCTCAGTACAAGTCTGAGGTGTGGAATAGTTTGCCCCAGGCTGTATCCAGTGCCACTGCTATCCCACACACTGGAGAGCAATGCAGACATCTTTTCAATGACCTACACAGGACAAAAATGGATACCCTTCTCTGCTTTTTGAATGAGTTTAAGACTGTGGACATCCCACTGCTGTGTAAGTATAACAATAAGAAAGCAATTGTAAAACTAAGAAAGCTAAATATTGGCAAGAGGTATGAATAATGCTTTTCTGTTTTTTTCTATTCTTTCCCCATCTCCCAGTGAACGTGAGTTCAATTGGCAGGCTCAAGTTGCTTGATTAGAGAGACTGAGGGAAGCAAGTGGTATGTATGCAGCAGAAGAGAAGTGTTATTGTAGCTTTAAAAGTTAAAACTAGCTTTTTTGGTCTTTTTATACAATTGTATCAAATTGAGCATGTATAGCCCAAGTGTAAAAGCAAGTATGCATGCATTAGTCTGTTTTAGCACAAACCAGTTGTAAGAGTCCAATATTAGACTGTAGTCAGAGGGTGTGGGTTCAAATACCACAATTCCCAACTATACAATACTCGTATTTCATCAATAATATTTATATTAAATTAAACTCTATACCATCGACACACATTCCCTGCTGTAAACTGTAATCTGTATAATTGGAACACACATATGCGCAATATATGCACATTTCAAGGATTACTTTGAGCAATCTGTAGCATAGTGTGTATCTGTTAGGACATATACTTAAATGTAATACTTCAAATAAAAGAGTTGTATAATTGTGTTAATGCATTGTATGTCACAAATGATGATACTAATTTTATCTATTTTTTTCTCTCACCCCCACCCTTATCTCTCTTTTTTAAATTTTCTATTATGTGCCATCAAAATGTCTCTGTCATCCATGTGTACCACATCACTAAATGATACACAGCACAGTGAGGTAGGCCAGCCCCAGTGGATCAGCCTGCCATGCTCCACTGGCTCCAGCACCGATACCCAACATGTCTAGGAGCCAACCTGGAAGCACTGTCTCTGCTCCTCCTGCACTACCTTTTCCCTCAGGTAGTACTGCCCTGGAAGCTTGTGTTGTGGTACCCTCCAAGAGCAGTACCACCTCTGTTCAGGCTATAAGCCAGCTACTCTAAGGATCTTAACAGGGTATCCAATTACACTGAGTAAAATTAATACTAATACCAATGGAAGTGTTTGGCCAATGCAGCAAGACTTTCAGGAGTGGTCACAATGTCACCAAATAAATATAAGTACTCTCAAAGGTTAAATATTCTCTAAAAGACCAGCCACAAAGAAAAGTTTAAATATATTTAATAATAAATAATAAAATAATATGAGAATACTGACTATTTACAATAAACACCAGAGTTTCAATCACAGGATATAATAAAAATAACACAGATGGAAAGATTCACACAGATACATAAAACAATACTTACCTAATCTCACTATATATTTCCCGACTGATCTAAAGAATTACTGTTTCCTACTTACTTAATAGAGCAAGGCAAGGTGATGTTGGTGAGTGGTCTTGTTGTCAGGTCCAAGACAGAGCACTGACTGTCAGTATCACATCTCTCACTAATATCTAAAATAATTTCAGTGCTGGCTATAGAATGACATCACATCTGGTCACCTCACTGAATCTAGCACATGTGTCACTATACACACACATAGAGCTTTGCTAACATGTGTTACATCATCTGGAAGCTGTAAAACAATTTTAACACTTCTACTCATCCTACAGAGCTAGTAAGCCAGGGTTCCAACAGACATTTTGTCTCTGGCTGCAGTCAGAACTATACGATGTAATCCTTATGGCCCAAACCAGGTAATTTAATTTCAGACTATTTTTCAAAGTTAGCTGGACTGAGATTAACCTCTTCTCTTCCAGTATTCTTTGTTACAATATATTCATTCAACAGTTACAGTACAGTCTGACATACAGGTATATTTATTTTCTGTTCATCAGAACCCACTGTTGGTACATGTTTTTAACACAAGCAACTTTACAAATACATTTTTAACAGAAGCATCTGTAAAAATCAGTTTGGTATACAAATTGCATAAAATATTTTACAATAATACAGCTAGTAATGCTGGTATATGTTTCACACGCACTGCCCTACTCTCTCTCTAGCTTAGCTGCCGCTACCTCACATCTTCACACAGCTCTACTGGTACAGGTTGATTCACTAACTTTCACATTATGTGTTCTGTCAGTGAGCCAATTGGTTACCCATCTAGTGACATAAGGGTTAATCCACAGCTGGATGAGTGATACCTGTGTGGGGGATTGTGTCCAAATCCAAGCCTATCACACAGAATCAATGGGCTATAACAACATCACAGTTCACTTATCACGTGACTCAGCACATACACCTTCCTGACATGGTTGAATACACACTTCAATGCACCATCCACACAGGCTATGTTACTGTAGTAGGGTATACATCAACATACATCCATGTCAATTTGGGGGACAGCACACAATGCATGCATGTATAGAAACAGTCTGACTGTCCTCACCTGTGATGCAGACCAACATGTCATCATGGACATTTTGCTAAATGGACACTAGTTATATCCCAGCTGTGTGCAACAGACCTGTATGAGTTGTTAATGATACATCATGCCTGTTACATCTGATAGATGTTCTCAAAGAGGTCATCAACGGCATGAATGATGACACAAATATACACTGAGGTCAGATGTGACCATAAACACCTATATCACCAAGTGTGAAGACCACTGTATCACATAAATGGCATTGAAATATGTTGAAACATGTGAAGTGAATTATATCTCATTGTCCAATGATCAGGTCCATACATCAGGGCTGTCTGCTACTCCCTTTCCTGTCCATTATTTAAGTTACAGACATCGCAAATGAGAAACACATTCTGTGCCCAAACAGCTGTCTGAAGGACTACAGATTGTGGGCAATCATTGACTCCATCTGTGATATTAGTATAATACAAACAGTATCAACACACACCGAAGACTGCTGTCACAGCCATGACAACACCTGCAATGACAGAAAAAGATGGGGGGATTTGTTACATCAGGAAAACAAACATATGACCCCAGTCTAATGTAGATATCACACCCTATAGTCAGACCAATAGGTATGCTACCTGTGTTCTGGGGTAGATGGTATGTGGAACATCCAGCAGCATGTGGTCACAGTGCTGACTACTCCCTTGTATGCAACACTACTGAGTATGTGAAGGGCATCCACATTAGAGGCTATAATACCACTGTAATTCCCAGCCTTCATCACACCAGTTATGAGTATAATGCACCCTTCTGCATGTAGCTCACTACACATCCTCCATCGATGTGTATATGAAGTGCATCACCTTTGACAGACTGAGCTGTCACACATCTTATTGGCCATTCCTATGTATTCTTTTTGTGGCATAAACACAACCATCTGATGGTGTGGAAACCCCACCAAGGTGTTACACCAGATGCATGTCAGATACCTGTTCCAGTGATGAAGACACTACATACATAGGTGTTAATTAATGGCATGGATAACATTTGGGACAGTGTTTTATATATATATATATATATATATATATATATATATATATATATATATATATATATATATATATATATATATATATATATATCATGCAGAGCAGTCAACTAGCCTGTATTGATCATAATGTCACATACAGTTATAGCAGTGCCCCTCCTAACATCTCCAGCAGTTGTTACAGTGTCATGTCAGTGTGCATGATTATCCTCATAGAGTGCGGACATGTCATAATAATTGTACAAGTGAGTTTGTACAGAACCCTCTCTGATCACTCTAAATCACATGTGTTATGTCAGAGATGTGGGATTACTGGTGGTATTATTCTGATATTCTCCAAGATTGTATGAGCTTCTTCTAATATTGTCCATGAGCCTTTACCTGTGTCCCAATTGCTGGGGACCTCTGCTGAGATTACACACATATTCAGGCAAATCAATTTGCACAGATTCACAATATGCACCCTACCCCCAATTGTGTATAACATCCCTGATAGATGTCCTCTGTATTATCCATGTAAGGATGCTTATCTCACACAGAGATCTTCCCCATTGTGATGTCACCTTGTATGACAGTCATATAAAACACATTTTCATTGATATGTTACTGGTTTTGCTGCTACAACCATCTTTCATTGACATGCCCTCATCTGCTGTACATTAGGTTGTTTCACCTGTCCTCTTTCCCTGTCTTAATTCCTACAATTCATCTGTGTGTCCCTATTCAATACACACACTTCCCCTAAGTGATTATTTTACATGGCAATCCATGTACCATTACAAATCATTAACACAACTTCAGTACAAAATGCCAGGAATGGGATTTCATAATAATTTGCATTGTAGACACACTGTTCTGTACTGTGTTTGGACCATATTCTTAACAATCATACCTCTCAATTGTCCAGATTTTCAAAGAATGTCCAGAATTTTGTATTTTCATCTTTTGGTGTGTTCCTTATCAAATTTGTGGTTGTCTGCCATATAACTGGGATGATCTCAAGACTGATGTGACTCAATAATTATATACATTTGAGTTTCAGACTTCAAATCCTTTAGAACATGTATTTTACACAAAACCTTGGTTATTCTAGCACATTTTTAAAAAGAAAATATGTCAAATATGTCCCTATTTCTGAGTCATTGCCCCCCACCCATTATGTTGTTCTTTATCCAGATGTTTTGTATTAAGAGACTGAAAGGTCTTGGTTAAGCTCTGGAGATCACTGTGGCATTCCATGCAAAACCACTGACCTTCAGTGTTCTGAGTTAAACAGGATTGCTATACATACTAAACACTTCCCACACAAAAAAAAAAACTGGTAAAAGAAAATACGAGCTGGCTTCAGGAACACAAAAACACTGTTTATTACTGTGAGCACTTTCGTAAGAGAAACTACTTCTTCTTCAGACAAACCCTAAGACAACAGGAAACACTTAATATAGTGTTGTAAGCAATAAAACAATCAAACAATCATTCAATCAAATAGACCCCAACCCTAATAAGTGTTTGTCATTATAAAACAAGTTGTAGGACCATAAAAACATAGGTAAGTTGAGTTTAGTAAGAAAAATACATAAGCATTATTGCTAAGAAACCACTTATATAAAAATACCTCCATTATAAACATACATGAGAAAGAAACGCATAACAATAGAAAAACTACACTATCTAAAAATGTCGCATTCAAACCAAGAACATGAATAAATAAATACAAAGGGCAGCTAAGCAAAACCTAAAGCCCTACTAGATATACCAACATAAAACAATATGTGCAAAATACAAGATGTATATAAAAAATATATATACAAAATATATATATATATATATATATATATATATATATATATATATATATATATATATATACAAATGTATATATAGCAAACTACTAGGTTTATAATTAGTGCCAATTCCGTAGCATTTTTGTAGATATATGTACATAGAGACTCTCATTACTATATGTAAACTATAATGAGAGTAACATCCAATGTGTGTTTATATGTACAAGTACCCATTGGATTGCTATCCATGTTTGCTTGCATGGTTTCTTGGCCAGCAACACTATTGATGTTTAAATGCAGTGAACGATATGAATACGCCACGAAAGCTGCTGCTCACTGTGCATCAGCTCGCACACATTAAAACTCTGCATAGGCTTCGCTCGAAGCCTACTCAGAGTTTATTGAATCTCAGGGTTGGAGAAATCAAACCATGAAGTTAGCTATGAGCACATAGCTTTTAAGTACCATTTGAGCCATGCATAATTAATGAGATTCATTAACATTCAAGGTTTTGGAATCCCATTTGTGAACATCTGTGTAAGGTCTGAAAATTCAGCGCATTAACCAAGAGCAGAGTGGAAGTGTATGGTGCTTAGTGCAACTACCCAATTGGTATCATTAAATAGGAATATCTGTAACACATGCCCAATGCTACCATCATATCTGCTACCATTCGGTATGTGTGAACTTTATAATGTGATATTGATAAACTTACTGCTTATATCATTGCTACCTGTGAACTGAGTGGGATCTCAGAATTTTATCAAGGCATTTTTGTGCCGCTGTCAAATACTGAGGATGTTGAATGAGAGGAGGCTTTGGTGTGTCCTGGTGCCAAACTGGACCAAGGAATAGACCACTCAGATGCTCACTGTCTATGCTGGATAAGAGCAGAGGATGTGAGCATGTCACAGAAACTTCATGATGATCGATATAGGGAACTGGATTACAAAGGGAGTACCTCAGATAGACTTGGATTTACTTATTGGCATGAAGGTCCATCACATCTATGATGACCTACATCAGAATGACACAGAGGATGAAGGTCCATCACATCTATGATGACCTACATCAGAGTGACACAGAGGATGAAGGTCCAGCACATCTATGATGACCTACATCAGAATGACACAGATGAAGGTCCAGCACATCTATGATGACCTACATCAGAATGACACAGAAGATGAAGGTCCATCATATCTATGATAACCTACATCAGAATGACACAGAGGATGAAGGTCCATCACATCTATGATGACCTACATCAGAGTGACACAGAGGATGAAGGTCCAGCACATCTATGATGACCTACATCAGAATGACACAGAGGAAGAAGGTCCATCACATCTATGATGACCTACATCAGAATGACACAGAGGATGAAGGTCAAGCACATCTATGATGACCTACATCAGAATGACACAGAGGATGAAGGTCCATCACATCTATGATGACCTACATCAGAATGACACAGAGGATGAAGGTCCATCACATCTATGATGACCTACATCCGAATGACACAGAGGATGAAGGTCCATCACATCTATGATGACCTACATCAGAATGACACAGAGGATGAAGGTCCATCACATCTATGATGACCTACATCAGAAGGACACAGAGGATCTTCACTGGAGGGTGGCCGTGGTCAGACACCAGCCAGCGGCTGCCTCCAGTAAGCTGCATAATCCACACCTTAACATCTACATTATCATATATGTATTTGGTAATCATATCTGTTTCTGAGACTGTTTTGAATGTACTCTATGGGTGTCTGTTGTGATAATGGCAATGCAACTGCAGAAATTTAAATTCCACTTATTAAAGTTACTATTAGCGTATTGACTCATTCTGAGGTTATCCACAACAATGCTGGGCAAGTGTGTACACACAGTTTAATTATGACTGCACAGTCATATGGATTTCACAGAATATAACTGTTACTGATATTCCATAAATTATGGTTTTATAATCAGCTATGAACTGTCATGTGACTTAGCTGAAATGGTTAAGTAATCTGATAAAGTAAGTGCTTATCTCTTATGTGTGGGTTCAAGTCCTATTATAGGTTCATAGGTTCATAGGTGTGTTCTAGGCTAATGGCCCTGGAGCCTTTACAAGCCTAGCCCATAGGATTACCCTGGCATCATGCCTCCCGACCTTAGTTTCCAGTGCCTCTGTCAAGTAGAGCTGCGGGAGTGATCCACGGGGTGAATTTTCTATTTCCCATCCACTCATCAAGATTTCTCTTGAAGAAGGCCAGTGAGGTGCCCTGATTGACATGTATGAGAAGTCTATTCCATAGCATGGGTAGTCTCTGTGTTATGAACCTGTCCCTCCAGCACGTTCTGTTGATTGTGTTAATGAGGTTAAGGGCTCTGGAGCGTGTTGTGCAGAGGGATTGGGATTTCTTCAGATATAGCATTTCTAACAGAGACGGGTCAGACACGGCTTTGTAAGTCAAGCAGAGATCACCTCTAAGTAGGCGATATGAGAGAGAATAGTTGGAGTTTTTTGAGTCTGTCCATATAGGACAAGTGTTAAGGCCTAAGATCTTCTTTGTGAGGTACTTTTGCAGCCTCTCCAGTTGCTGCAGGTATCTAGTGAGGTACATGCCAAATGGGGCATTGTACTCAATGATTGGCTTAATGAGGGAATTGTAGAGGGAAACAATTACCTCTTTCTTCCTGCATGCAAAACCCTTGGTAATGAGATGTGCCACATAGAAGGACTTTCTGACCACAGTGGGAATGTGGTGGTGGAAGGAGAGGTTGCTGTCAACCTGTGTCCCCAGATCTCTTATAATGCCTTCAGTGTTCAGTGGGCTCCCATCGATGTGGTAATTAGTGGGAACTGAGTTTTTCCCAAAGGGTATGATGACGCATTTTTTGGCATTAAGCTTAAGGCCATGGTTTCAACACCAGTTATTGGTCTCAGTGAGGCCTTTCTGTAGGATGTCTGCATCAATTAGTGAGTTAATAATAGCTCTCAACTTGCAATCGTCTGTGAACTTTGTCAGCCAGAGTCCCTTCATGTTGGTCTGGACTTCAGAGAAGTAGATACCAAACAGCAGAGGACCCAGGACTGAACCGTGTGGGACTCCACTCATGCCTGTTTGGCAGTCTGACTTGGAGTCAACTACTTTCACACTGTTAGTTCTATCTGTGAGCCAGTTTGCAACCCACCTGTTAACATAGGGGTTGATCCCTAGCTTAGTGAGTTTTTCTATGGTTCCTGAGTGGGGAATGGTATCAAAGGCCTTGGCCAGATCAAGGTAGGCTGTGTGAACCACGTTGCCTTCATCCACAGCTCTGGGGACTGACTCAAAGAAGTCGACCAAGTTGAGCAGGCATGATCCACCCTTCACAAAATCAAACTGTGTGGAATCCAGGGTTTGGAGAATCCCTATATCCTTGTTTATTAGGTCCATGATGATGCATTCCATAGCTTTGCATATGAGACTCATCAGGCTAATGGGGCGATAGTTCCCAGGGTCTGTAGTCACTCCTCCTTTGTGGAGAGGGATGACTGTAGCCTTGCACCATTTGGTAGGGGCAAAGCTTGAGGTCAGGCTGTTATTGAACAGGGCACACAGGTGAGGTGCCAGTTCACTCTGTAGTTAATGTACAACACAGCCAGGGATATTGTCAGGTCCCATAGAAGCTGTATGCTTGGCCTTGGACAGTGCTGTTTTAATCTGTGCAGCAGTAATACTGGGTGCCTGGCAATCTACTGGTATTCTGATTGATCCTTTGGGGGGTGAGAGAGGGGTAAAGTTGGCAATGAATCTGTCGGCCAGTATATTCACAATATATGTTGGCTCAGTATAGGTGGTACCATTGTGCAGTAGCTCAGAGCAAATCTGGGTATTGTCATGGAGATTCTTTACATAACTATAGAAGGCCTTGTGGTTGTCTTTACTATCTGCTGCAATTCTGTTTTCATAGCTAGCTTTAGAGGATTTGATGAGGGATCTCATCTTTTTGATGAGGCTGATAAGGGAGTTTTTCCAGTCTTAGGACTTCACCTTATTCCACATCAGTTTCCTCCTTCTGTTGTAGACTTTGTTTATGGCAGGGGACCACCAGATTGGTTTCCTTTTTTTGAGGAGAGTGTCTTGATTCTATTGGGTATGGTGAGATATATGCATTTGTGTACATATTCATACAATGCATTGGTGTATGATTCGGCAGTTATGTAACTATTCTCCATTTGCATGGGTGCCGTGAAGTTAGCCACCTCTGTTTTTAGGAGTTCAGCGTTAGCTTTGGAGAAGTTTTTCATGGTGGTTACCTTTGTCAGGGGTGGGGTGGGATGGGTGGGATGTGGATTTCCAAGGTGATGAGTTTGTGGTCAGATCTAACCATGGAGGAATTGACTATTGGTGTAGAGCAATGGTAATGACCAGGTCAAGGATGTTGCTACCTCTAGTGGGGGTAAGAACGAGCTGGTCCAGGGCACTGGAATTAATGAATTCCAGGAAATGTTCGGCAAGTGCATTGGTACATAAGTAGTTTTCCCAGTTAATGGAGGGGTAGTTGAAGTCACCCAGTATGAGAATGTTAGGTTGGACCCTAATATTCTCCAAGGTGCTTAGGAATGTGGAGTTTGAGTCTTGGGACATGGACGGGGACCCATAGCAGGCTATGACCTGAATCACTGTCTTACCCAATGTTAGCATTACCTGAAGTATCTCTGATGCATTATGGTGGGTCACCAGTCTGAAGGTGCACACATGCTTTATGAATGTGGAAACACCATCACCTTTGAAGCTCTGGTCCAAGTTCTGGGGCCAAAAGGTGTGGAATGAGTTATAGCCTAGTAGTGCAGGGGTGCTTTCTGCTGCCTTGAACCAGGTCTCTGTTACAGCACAAATGTTAATGTTCTCCATTTTAAGGAGTGCTTCAAGCGAGTGCATTTTGAGATTTAGACTTTAGCATTGAGCAGCATGACCCTCAGACTGCATTTGTTTGAAGCTGTTATGGTGGTAATTTGGGCTTTGGAACACCACCTAAAAAAGGCACTATAGGGGTGGCAAGAGCCTTGGCCAGTATCCGGAAGCCCAGGGATGACAGATGCATGCCATCTCTGGCAAATCATGTCATCCCAGGCAGACAGATACTGGATCTCCTTAGAATGACATCAGAAACTTAGACAATTGTTGAAATCAATAATTTTCTGCTTGTACTGTGGTATCATTCTGGGTGATGGTAGGATGCTGCTCAGGGCTAGGGTCATACCCGCCTGGGCTACATAATCCGAGAGCTCGTCCATGTCTCTTTTCATGTAGTCCAGGGAGGTATGACTAAGGTAATTTACACCCACATGTACAATGACAGAGTCATATTTGTACCTGTTGTTGAGGGACCTGAGTGCGTGTGTTTTGTGGTGGGTACTGGCATCTGACAGGCAGCTGACTGTTACTTTCTCCTTATTCGACCTAGTGAGTGGGACATCAGTGTGCCTCACTATTGAGTCACCTATGACTAGTGTGTTGGGCATGCTGTTTTGCCTTAGGGGCTTTGGTTGAGTGGCACACTGTTTAGAAGAGTTATGTGTCTCATAATTATTGTTGGCTTGTGGTGGTCGAGTGTGATTCTGCCTTGGAGGCGTCTGCTGTTTGGATAGATTTTTATTGAGAGCTTCCATGAAGGTAAGTGTGTGGTTTGTGTTTTTATGTGAAATCAGTGCTGGTGTGTGTTCTGGAGGGCTATGTGTTCTATGTGGTGTGGTGCAAGTGTTGAACTTCTCCTCTTGACCAGCTATTCTGGTCTTGGCTGGAGAGTGCGTGGTTTCCAATTTGGATATATAAGTGCATCTCTCACAAGTCTGAGTGTTGGGAGTTAAGAGGAGAGGGTTGTCAGTGTACATGAGGCAGTCACTACATTGCCTCAGGATGCCCAAGTTCACCAGGTTAATAGGAGAAAGTACAGGGAACTGACCTTTAGACATGCCTGGAGGGGTGGGCATTAATAACAAGTACTGTAGCTGTTTCCTTGTAGAACATTTAGTGCTTGTAGAACTTTTGTGTGCTACAACAATTGCTGCAAGAAGTCTGGTAAAGTGCTAGACTAATAAGCTAGTAAAAGTGCAGGAAAAGAGAAAACTAGCAGATCTAATGGAAAAATTGAAGAGCAGACTTTGGCACCACTCAGAAGCTTACAAACAGTCCTTAAATCAGTAAATCTGTATCTGGACTAGACTAGTTACAGGAAAGGTGGGAAAAGCGCAAATGTGGGCTTTTAGACTAGTTGAAAAAGATGGAAAGACTGCCCAAACAGCCAATAAACTATAATTTATGGGCCTATTTTTTTAAAAATTTTGGTAGTTATTCAGATAATATTGCACATTACATATGGATGACCTATTGCTGTTTGGTAACTTACACAGTACAGCCTTTTACACATCTAGCATGGCCATGGTTCACTAACACCTATAGTACTTAGGTTGTGGAGGACTATGCATTTCTCCATTATTCACAAAACTTCTAGAAGCATCACACAGTATACTTTTGTATGTTTGATTGCTGAATAACACATAAATACATTAGTAAGCTCTAGATTATAACAAATACAGCATTATTGTAATGTTTGTATTTAATCATTTTCATGGATGTGACACCAGTGCAAGTCAACATGGCTGAAATACATTGGAGTTGGTAAAACGCAATGCAAATACAAGAAGTGTGGATCTCTAATCCTTGTACTGTCTTATAGCTGTAGGTTTACCACTGTATGTGGCAGCTTGTGGTATTGAATCACACCGTTGTGCACCAATGACATCAATGATTTAGTTTTTTTTTTCAGAAGTGCCTTCTGATGTTTATTTTTGCAAACTATGACAGTTAAGCTCAGTGTGCTAATGTTATAAGGTGTATAAATATATTTTCCATCATTATTCAAAAGAGTTTTACAACAGGAACACAAGTGTGATGTCCATTAGCTCAAATGGCTAAACAATAAGGTGGTGTGAATATTTTATCAACATGTATGTGGGTTTGAATCTCATTGTTGAGTATTTTGGATGATGTTTTTGCCAGTTTTGCATTTCCATTTTAAAGGAAAACTCCACCTTCACCTACAGTTTAACTCAACTATTAGGTTGCTCTTCTCCCTACAATATTATTCTGGTACTGTGTAGGTATCTGGAACCTGCTTGTAAAACTTTCATTTCCTTACTTTGGTATCAAAGGAAGGGAAAGACCCCCCCACTTTTTTAAGCTTAGCTTCTCACATAAGTTGCAGAGGAATTTTTTTTCATCTACATGACTTACCACAGACATACAGAAATTTGTAGTCAGGAGCTCAGGATGCTGTAAACAGGACAGGGAGGTGTGAAACTGTTTTCCATTGGTTTTATTGCAGAAGATGAGAATGTAAACTGATTCACAGCTGCTTCCAATGTAACCATGCCTTTCATAGCAAAACAGAGCAATTAGATCAGTCAATGGTTCAATGGCAGTTGTCACGTCTTTTGACAAATTTACATAAGCTGCATCACAGTATTGAAATGTTAAGCTTTAAACTTTAAATGTTTGCTGTTTATACTACTTTACATTTTACGATGTCTTGAATAGTATTAAAGATGTCTGCGACATTTAGAGAAAAGTCAAAAAATATTTTTTCTTGTAAAGTATCAGCACATTTACCAAAGTGTAGGGGGAGGGGCTGTCAATTCATCTTGGACTACAAAAGGATACTTTGAACAAAGGCCTGCAATTTAGCAACTGCTTTGGCTGCAGCTGTATAATTCATTAGTATACCGTAAAACAAGCCCTGAGACATAAATGAAGGCCATTCAAGAAATAAAAGAAGCAGTCCTTTTACAGACAGCGTATAAGATGACAGTGACAGACACTAATCCCATTATATGTCAATGGTATGTGAATACACCACGGCTTGGTTATGTATAGCACAACTCATATAAAGCAGACTTGAAATGGATTATGGGAAAGAGAAAGACTTGAAGAAAAATAAGATCACGTTGATATATCAAGCACCACTGACAGCCATTTTGCAGAAAACATATAAAAATTCTATAAGAAGTAGTCAGCGTGATTCTGAGATGTTAAAATAAGTCAGAAAACAGAGATAGAGTGAAAAAAATGATTTTTTTAGTTATAAGGTGGCGTTTTCCTTTAACAGCAGATATGGGAGATCTATACTAGGTTTGTAAGTTATGCAGTACAGCCTTTTACATGTCTAGTACTTCTGTGGTGCATTGATGTCTGTACAGATTATGCCGCAGATGAGTATCGATATCTCTGTTATCTGCAAAGTTACTAGAAACATAATAAACTCTGTCAATTTGGCTGTTATGTGTAAATTGTGGGAAATAGATATGTTACCTATACATCTTGAATTACAGAATGTTATGTTATAAGCCATTAGTTTTTAATATTGACTACTCTCCTACCTAAATTACATGTTTATGTAATAAATACACAGATGAACCATAATTCATGTAATGTGTGGTTATGTGTTTCAAGTGAAATTACGTTTCATTCCAAAGTATGACACTTTGAATTCTGAGGTGTTCTAGCTCTTTATTATTGCTGTGATCGGTGTGCTAACATGCACTCAAGACTGCATGCTTGTGATGTGTAAACGCACACGACATGGCAGCACTTGCAGTTTTCTTTTACTCATTTAATCTAGAAACACACCTTCACATATTATTGTGCTTAATTCTTCCCTGCATAGTCATATAGTTGAGTTTGTTAACTCATTAACACCTATATGGTGTGGAATGTCACACTTTTGGTGGCCCACACGCATTTTTACATTCCAGAGAATTTTCTGAAAAAAATCAACTAGAAAGCACAAGGTAAACAAATGCAAATCTTTTGTGAACAATAAAAGCTATTAAAACTGCATGAATGAAATGGCAATATATGCCCTATCTGCTGTTATAAAAAATATTACTTTATGGCTTAATCCATCGTACTCATCTATATGGAAATTACTACATAAACAAATCTGCTTAGATACTACGGAAAATCATATCCAAAATCATCTATTCATTTTATCAAATATAGGTTCATAGGTTCATAGGTTGGTATTAGGCTATCGGCCGTAGGGCCTATACAAGCCTAGCCATAACAATTCCCTGGCTATATCTTCTATTGGACTTTAAAATCATACATTTTGGAAAACAAAAATAATAAAATACATTCACTTTATATAAAATCTACATTAACTATATTTAAAAATTTTGTAAACATAAATTCCAGTATTAAATCTTGGCTAATTTTAATTTTTCCATTAACATACACCCCTAATAATTTTGAAATGCTTCAGTTTAATAGAATGGAAACATTAAAGAAAGCAGAATTAATATATTGGCATCAATTATCAGAAAAAGGCAAGGTTTTATCCACCACTTATCTAAGAGATAAATGTAACAACTAATGATATATGGTTAACTTTACACTCATTGAGGCAATTCCTATTAAATAAGAGAGATGTATTGCAAATTTCTGTTAGGCATGAAATACCTAACCTTATTGACTACATTGCATTAATCTCTAATCAACCTTTCCAAGGAAACAGATACTTATCTAACATATACAAAATAATCAATGAAATAAAAATGTATTGCAAAAACTCTTATTGGAATTACTTTACAATAGTTAAAGGGCATCCTCCACAAGATGATGAGAAAAAACTTCGAAGGTCCTCAAAACATACTGCATTATCTCCCCATTGGCATTTGTTCTCATGGAGATTTCTACATAGAAGTTTTTACACTCCACGTAAATTAGCTTTAATGTTTGACAACCAAAGTTGTTGGAGATGTGAAAAGAAATTAAAAGTAAATTGGGAACATGTTTTCTATGATTGTAAAAAAATAGACTTTTATTGGAATAACATAAACTCTTTTTTCAGACTATATTTAATGACAACTTTAAATTAACTAAAACATTGGTTTTGGTTAACTCACCTATACCTAACTATGTTTCAAGAAATAAACTATCAGTTCTATGGACTTTATTAACTATAGCCAGAAAGATACTTACCATCAACTGGAAAAAACAAACGTCTCCTTCATTTAAAGATTTTAAAAATCTTACTTTGTCTGTTGGTCAAACGGACATGAATACTCTAAAAAAAGAACTAATATAATTACATCATATCTGAATACTTGGTTGACAGTAATCAAAACCTTGGAGAAAATGGACAACATCTCTAACTGAAATGATATGATTCCATTTTAAATGGAATTACTTCTTTCAATGATGATTAGACACCTTTGTAAATAGTTATGTTTTATTGTTCTTATAATATCATTACTGCAATTATCATCTTAGATTTCTATCTTTCTGTAATATTTGTTTCAGGACTTACATATAGTAATTTCTATAATTTGTTAATAAGTGTAATCTAATTTGGAAAACAATAAAAAATATAACAGAAAAAAAACTGCATGAATAGCAATGTTATTGGTAAGAAGTGATCTTTGTCATTATAACACTCAATGCATTCATGTCTTTACTTAAATACTATTATATAGTATTAATTCATACAAACACAGAATTATATTTTTTGCTAAACTTTCACAAACAAATTGTGATATCTTGGAAAATGTACAGCGTAGACATATATTGTTAGACCACTTTGGCTAACCATACATAAGCTTTCACATGACAAGAAATGCCAACCGCATGTTTATTGAGATATTTACAGAAATATGAAAAAATATGATCAGTTGTATAATTAGCCATATAAATAACTCTGAATATCTCCCAAGATGTGCAACTTACAGTGCCAATATCAAAGACAGTTGTCTTCAACAACATTTAAGGTTTCATCTGATGCCATATAGCAGTTTGTAAGTCACTTCATTTTTGAAATATTAAGTATATATGGAAATATTCCTTATTCTCATAATTACTAACAAACAATTTGCAATATCTCAAGTGCAGAGTGATATAAATGGGCATTGACATGAATTTTCCTGTCTCTCGCCATGGTATTTCACATCATACCCCTCAACAACATGTAAGTCTCTCAGTTATGAAGGTATGAAAATGAATATGAAAATATAAATAATAAACAGCAAATAGTGATTAATTTCTCCACTGCAGGACATCCTATATTAAAAATTCTTGTGTAGTTTTGTTAGTAAATCCTTGCCCTTTCTAATATTGCCTATTATTACCTGGTAAGTCACATAGTCAAAAAAGCTAGATCCAAAAAAAGATCTGGATGCCATAATTAGCTATGGGTGTTAACTGGAAGTATGCAAAAAGGTGCTATAGGTGTGAGTTAACTTCTATTAATCCATGTAATCCCATGCAGAACAGATTAGCTAGGCAGGTTGGACTGAGATTTGTAGTACAAACAAAGGTAAGTTGTAGGTTTGAATCTTGGTTCCACTAGTTTATGTATAGCAATCCTCATGTGTGCACAGCATTGTGAATGACATAACGATGACTGAATGTGCAAAGTATGATATTGTATTTCACGTCAAGGCCAGTTGATATCATGCTTTCTATTTTTTCACTGTTTTGTTTTTGTATATATCAATCATTATATATATTAACCTGACACAATCTTTCTTTTGCAATAATGCATCCTGTTTTCCTGTTTGCAGGTGATGAAGACCATGCCTGAAAATGTTCATTGTACATAGAGTGTATACACAGGTTTGAGGAGCAGTGGAGGAAGAGAGGCATGTGTTATTACTATCCACATGTATTTCCCCAGAAAGACTCATATTTAAAAGCTCAGGTTTAAATCTGTATTCTTTGGGCCTTCAGGCATCTAATGTTAATGCCAGACCACACATAATGCATCTGCAAGGTAAGTGTAATAATCATTGATTTATTGTGAATAACAGTATAAATTTAAGATCAGTGTTGTATGTTGTCTTTGGAGTTATCATCAGGATGTTTTTTGATAACTTGAGCTTCTGTGATCGTTGTTGACACAATCTAAATGACATACATCTGTGTTTAACTGTCCTATTAATTTTAACTGGAAAGCATCACATATACGTTGCTTGTACTGTTACTGGCCATTTGACAGCAGGCATTGTTATGTTGTGCAATGCCCTGTCCATTCTAGGTTTGGGAAAGGGGAATGAACTTCAATAAAGATAAAGGTAAGGGTTTGGGTGATGTAGTGAAAATCGGGGGGGGGGGTGTATTTTTCAATGAATGAAATGTCTTTGCTAGGAATAAAATTTGGGAAAAATTATATTGTTATGATGCCAAGACAGGTTGTGAGTGCAGCAGAGGTCAGCATAACACACATCATAGTGATGCAGTCCATGATGCTGCCATATGGAGGGAAAGTGGTCATAGGGCTGCGTTTTAGCACGGTGAAATACCTGAGGGATTACTACTGCGTTAGTACAAGAACACAGCTATGGTGCAAGCTAAGGACATCCATGCCAACATTATCCATGATAACAACATATGTTTTCATTCCCCACAAGAGGTGACTGTGGTTATTCACTTGAGCCATGGCTAATGACCCTGTACAGAGAACTGTCAAACCCTGCAGAGGAGGCCATTGAGAAATACCATTGAGAGTGTCTTTGGTGTACTGAAAGCTAGGTTCAGATGTCGATATATAAGGGGGTGCACTACAAAACACATCTGAAAAAACAGCACAAATAATTACTGTGTGCACCATGCTACACAATATGCTAAACAACATATGGTGGTCTTCCAGCTGCAGGTGTGGGTGAACAACCCCGAGAACCCCAGATGTCTGAAGATGACATTCTGCAGCTATCAGAGGAGGAACAGGATAACACAGGGGGCAGAAGACATAGGTGTATGTAATGTAGGATGTGACCACAACTCCAGGCCCAGGCAACATGGCAGCATCTGACACATACCTTTGAATCATGACAAGCCACATGTACATGTACAGAAGTACACTGATTAAATACTGATGTTCAGGTGTTGCTACACCACAGCAGCACAGATCGCATCTAATTGCAATTATCACCTACATGTACACACTGAGCATTCAACACAACATATAACACTATGAACATATACAAATCTATCCCTAAATGGATCATAATCTCAGGCAACAAGTGACACAGGTACACATACAGACATATTGGTGTATATGTGTATGATAGACAACAAAGGACATACATCCATGAAACACATCCCTATCTGTCCTCTTCCTAAAGATACAAATAGGAAGCAACTCAGGACATAATGTAAAACTGTTGTCAATATCACAAGTAACACATATCAATGTCAATAATCAATAATGCAAGTATGGATAAAGTGTAATGGAGTCACATATGGTTAATAAAAATGTCTGAATCCCATGGCATTAGACTTCCCAACAACCATAGAGGGATGACTGCAAAGCAATCATCATTGTCATGGGGTGAGACTGACACTGCAGGACATAGTGGATCAGCTGTCAGTATTACACTAACACAGTGTAGGGCACCCACTCTGATGGCTGACACTATGGTCCAGCCTGCCCCTACCACGTATGGCATTACACTAATGCAGTGTAGGGCACCCACTCTGATGGCTGACACTATGGTCCAGCCTGCCCCTACCACATATGGTATTACACTAATGCAGTGTAGGGCACCCACTCTGATGGCTGACACTATGGTCCAGTCTGCCCCTACCACGTATGGTATTACACTAGTGCAGTGTAGGGCACTCACTCTGATGGCTGACATTATGGTCCAGTCTGCCCCTACCACTTATGGAATGACTTGGCCCAGGTTGCTCCACAGAGAAGCCTGATGAGGTTACACCAGCTTCTGGAGATGCACTGTGGGAAGGAGCATGTCGGTGTGAGTTGACTGTCTGCTAGTGACAGCTGAGACGACAGCAGATTAGGGTTGCCAACCATCCTGGATTTTCCAGGATAGTCCTGTTTTCAGTCTTGTGTCTTGTTCCGCACTGTCCAGGATGTATAAAGTCCCAGATTTGAGGTTTGGCAGAGATTTGACTGGATTTTAAATTTTATTATTGGTGCCGGGTGAAGTTTACTCACTACATTGCCCATTCAAAACATGCTGAAAATACCGATAATTCATTTTTTGATTGGTTGAACTTAAAAGTTACATTTTTTTTTGTTTTTGTTGAATAACAGCATTAATGCTTCTGTTTCTGCCGTTTAGTGTTTTAGCCTTATTTGTTTATTTTCATGATACTCAGAGTATTTCATTGAGTGTTGTATTCTTAATGGATATGAGTGAAGACATTGCAAGTGTAGACAGTGATTCAGACCAGGATTGCACGGCCATGCCACTCAAGATGGTAAAGGCTGAGAAAGCTAAAAACACAATGTCATGGTTTTATCATGAATGGCAAACTGATTTTGTGTAGTGTAAAGCAGTCCAGGACTTGTTCACTACTCATTGCATGGTTTGTAAAAAGAGCATATTGGTGGCGTATGGTGGAAATAGTGACTTGCTAACTCACAGCCATTTGCAAACTCCTATAAAAGTACACTGTTCCGTGAAATTAGTTGTCCTTTACAATTTTTTCAAGAGAGTAGCATAGTTAACTAGAGCTGATAAATGGGTTCCTATCACATAGTCGAACTTTTACAAAGTTGAACCTCATATGGTCGAGATCACAAGTTCGAATTTGTAAAAGTTTGAGCGTTTGAATGGAAATCTCCATAAGATTAGGTTTCCATTTTGTTCAATGAGGTGTGATCTCAGAGTTGGTATATTTAAGAAGCGGTGGGTGTGAGGGGAACAGCCCCCTATGTGGGGGATGCAGGGGGGCTTGCCCCCCTGCTTAAAACAGTTTGTTTTGTTTTCTGTTGTTGTTTTTTATCCATAATCGAAGTTTTGTAACTTTGAACATAATGGTTCGAACATTATGTGTTCGAAGTTATAAGATTTCGACTATGTGATATAGACCCCTGATAAACAGGCAATGGCAGTTGATGAGGATCTGTCACGCAATGCACCATCACATTTCTTGCAATGCTACAGACTTTGGAGCTAAGCTTGATCACCAGTTGTATCCAGACTTGGCCATTTGCAAGAAGATGACCTGTAGCCACACTAAGGAAGAGACATTGGTGACTGGTGTCCTCGCTCCAAAGTCAGTACAGTCAATCATTAAGGACTTGACTATCAACACATTGAGATTTTCTATGTTGATGGATGCATCAAATTTGAAGAATCGCAAGATGTTTCCTGTATGTGTCCAGTAGTTTACTGTGGAAACTGGCTTAACAAAAAACTTCTTGATTTTGTTGAGATCAATGACGAACATTCTACTTCTGTACTGAATGTGATATTTCAGGTCCTGGCTGACAATGGTCTTGACATCGCACACATATTGTCATATTCAGCTGATAATACCACTGTCAATTAAAACTAGTCAGTCTTCACGGAATTGCTGAAAAAAAATGACAAGATCATCAAAACTAACCGACTCACAACGCTCTGACGGAGGTAACTGATGAACTGCACTGTGAAGCTGAAACAACAGTGACATCCATTTATAGACACTTCTGCATATCAGCAAACCACAGACTGGACATGCAAAAGGTTTTTGGATTTGTGGACTTGGAGTACCGTGAACTGTTGAGACATGTACCATCTAGATGGCTGTCTCTGGGTCCCATTGTCAATAGGTTATTGGAATCTTGGCTACCGATCATTTTGCATTTCATTTCTCTAGGCAGTGAATGCCTTAAGAGAGTTCATGCAAATCTGGGCATAGGAGAAGACACACATGATCATGAATTGGTGAAGATTAATATCAAAAAAGCTTACTTATGCTTTGTGCAAAATGTTTGCAGTGTTTTTGAATTATCTGTTCAGAAAGCAGAGCAGGAAAATTTTACGTTCATTGAGCTGTTTCTGGTAATGCAGGAACTGAGAACAAAAACTGCATCACTCATAGCAGATACGTTTTTTGGATTCAAAATGCATACTGTTCTTGAAAATGAAGATATGCGGCCATTCCAGATGTCTATCGTGGAACATTTTTGCTCTGCTCTTGAAAAGGGTTTGATGTTCCTGAACAAGTGGTTTAATTTCTCAGAGTCAGAAGACAGTATCACTTTTGCACTAAGTCACTTGTTGCTCAGCAAACCACCAGAATTTAAACATGTAAAAACTGCTTGCACTGCCATGGGCTTATTGCAGGAAGTTGACTTGGACACATTATATGATGAATTCTGCAAGGCTAAAGAAAGCGTGACGTACATTGTTGCTGATTCGAGTTTGCCATCACCATGTGACAAATGGCACAGGTTTTTCACTGCGGCCCATACTGCTGAAGCATTTCCAGTTAACTTGTTTAACATTGTGTCAACTGTATTGTCTGTCATTGCCCAGGACCAATGCCTTTCTGGAAAGAGTTTTCTCATTGATGAATGCCAAGTGGAGTTTAGAATGAAACAGAGCCAGCGTTGATTTGGTGAAAGCTGAACTACAGGTTTTCCAGAATTACAGCATGACCTGCCATGAGTTTCACGAATTTGTTTTGCAAGATGACAAGCTGCTGTTATCAGCAGGAAGAAGCGAGAAATATTACTGCAGAAGGCATGCTATGACTAAGTGAAGCCATACCAAAGAAATGGCCTAAGTCTTATCTAACGCGTATAGGCCTGATATTATTTTCTCACCTGTAGTTCTGGGCCTAAGTCTTATCTAGCGCGTATAGGCCTGATATTATTTTCTCACCTGTAGTTCTGTTTGTGATTCACTGCATTTTACTGCCATTATGATTTTTTTTCACTTTTTGCTGTAGCAAATCATTCCCACTAGTCACTTGGTGTAATATGCGGAATTGTTTTTGACGTTTGCTGCTTGTACTGTTCTTTGAATTATAGCTACTACTATAATACTAGACTAGTCAAAATTAAAGTATTAAGTGGTTAATTATCTGTCTCAAGTTGCTGTTAAGCCACTCTTTCCTGGATCCATTTATTAGCTATGGTGGATTTTACTGTAGGCTTATCATTTGTAGTTTCTAGAATACCTGATATCCAATCCAATAAGCAAAAAAGCATAAATAATTTGATAGAAATACATATTTTACAGCAATTATTTGACAGTTTTGTATGGTAGAAAACTGTCACAAAACAGCTGTAAAACATGCATTTTATAATGAAAAATTACAACATTTTTCCAGGGATGATACTCCTGGAACCCCCCCCCCCCCACAAACAAATTTTCCTCGTGTCTTCAGCACTCCTGGATTTTCTCTTTAAATTGTTGGCAACCGTACATCAGATGGATTAGAAGTGGAAGTGTGTGCATGTTGCAGCATAGACATGGATGCCCTATAGGCAAGGTATGGTCTGCTGAGAAGGGGCCTGTCTCTCCTATGTCGCATTTGGTTAAGCACAGTCAGGGCATGCAAAACCCTGCTCGTATTATGACACCACTGTAGTACAGCCGCAGCCAGGGATTCAAAGGACCATGCCACAGATAACATGCTTTAATTCTGTGATGCCACTGCTATGACCTTACCATGTCTGTTCTCCTGTCCTTAATGCAGCACACCCAGCTGGTATATGCAACATGCTCTATAGCACGGACAAGTGCATGATGACACTGGGAGTGTTCATTTCCTGTAGGAGTAGGTGGAGCCTCTCTGACACATGCCCATGCACACCAATTGAATGCTTACATGTAATGTGACGGACAGTATTGATATGTTGTGGGGAATTGTCAACATCACCAGTAGACTTAACATGGGGCTGTGGTCCACAGGCCTTACCTGTCCACCATCTGATGTCCCCTCATTGTCATAATGGCTGAACACATTTTTCTCCACATCTGAAGCTACAGCCTCAACCATATGACTGTCACTGTCTGGGCTGGACTGTATCACCATATCAGTGTCCTGCATTCCAGGGGCCATGCTACTATACTGAGACACATCAGATCCTACATTGAGATCAGTGGATGGGCTAATGGAGGATAAAGGCAGTAGATGTGCTAAAAGAAGTGACAGGTGACACAGGTCAGGAAAACGTGCTTATATCACATGCTGTATATGATTAATTTTTTTAAACACCTTTATTGAATTATCACTTGTGACATAGGCAAATTTACACTTATGCAAAAGTAACCAAATTGTATTAAATTAACATTAACAAACATTATACTTCACATATATTGCTATATATCATATAACCTAAGCAGCATTACATAAATTATTAAATTCCTACCCCCTTTTTTAAAACAAGAAACATCTTTATTAAACCATGACTTATGACATAAGCAATCATATATTTATATAAATGAAAATGAACCACACCAACACAATCCTGACATACAGTACATATATTTCACTACAATGTTACAGATAATAATGCCTTAACAGGCGGTCTTGTCCATGTATAGCCCACAGAACCTATATAACAGAAGGTTGACAATTATGTTACATATGCAACATACATGACATATCTGAGGAACACAAGCATAACACGCACCTGACATGTCCATGTGGGAAGCCAGAGCTGGAGGTGAGAGATGATATGCAACTGTCATATTGAAACAAAGACATAAACAAAGCATTCTTAATCACATCCTTTCCAGCATGGACTATTCCGACAAAGGTAAAAGTAGGGAATACATGCACATACTAGTTGTTTGTGGCTCAGGTGCTGATGGTGGCTGTCCTATATGGGGTAGAAGGACACAGTATTAATGGAGGACAACAACAAGGGTAATAACAATGACAGGTATGAAAGAGAAGTAATAGTACCCCAGTTGCACCCTCTTGATGTGCTGAGTTCATTTATCATAATGTGGATCCTGCAGTGGGAAAATGCAGACAAAGCAAACACAGTCATGTATGCAGGCACATGCCTAGTCACATGATGACATATACAACACAGTAACAGGGTAAGGTGATACTCACATGACATATGGTGCATCTGTTGGCCCAGATGTCCCTGTGTTGTAAAACAGCAAGACTAATGTCATATAGCTCAGATCTGCTACACATTGCTGCAGCCTATGAAGATGTTAGGAAAAAATATCTGGTCTGTCTATAGGTGCACCTGCATGGCTCATGCTCCAAGAAGATGTACCTGTATTTTATAATGTGAGGGATATATTAATATGACAGTATACAGCACTGACATGACAACAGGCTGAGGCAATAACAGGTAATGGTCACAATAACAGTAAATGGAGACAGTCACTAGTTGGGTCCTGCTGTTGTGAAGTGGATGGACCTGCACAAATGAATGCAGACAACATTACACATGTTGGGTGCATGTTACATAAGTACTGAAGTTGCACGGCTACGTCATTACACTTACATTGGTAGTCATCACCCTGTGTGGATCCATGTGCACGATACATGTTTGCTGCTACAACACAAAAATGACAATACATGAACATGCATGCAACAGTAATATGTACTGAGTTACTCTGTATGCATCAGTGTTATGCA
Organism: Protopterus annectens; assembly: GCF_019279795.1. Classification (NCBI taxonomy): domain Eukaryota; kingdom Metazoa; phylum Chordata; order Ceratodontiformes; family Protopteridae; genus Protopterus; species Protopterus annectens. The sequence continues at coordinate 91,148,035 of NC_056748.1, forward strand.
AAGTAACACATACATGTGCTGCCTGGAACACCTGCTTTTATCCCACCTCCGGATATGCAGTACTCTGCACTGGACCTATGCAGTGATGCAAGACTCAGTGTGATCTCATCAGTGGGTGTCAATGGTGGGCCAACATTGGTCTAATCCCTTAATCTCTCATACTGTCATACCCTATTGACTGCATGAAGAATCATGCCAGAGCAACTTTGGTGAGAGGCGTCCTGTGATGTATTGTGACTTCCTACAGCATTAACCATGTTTATGAGGTTAGTCCGGACTTCATTCTTCCATACTGTATTTCCTGCTCATCCCAGAAGATCACTGATGGCTACTCATTTCTCCATTACCCATAATGCTGTGACAACATTGCCCAGTCTACCTGTCTATGTGTTAACAGTAACTCTTAAATGACTTCATCAGGTCATTCTGCTTTACAAATTGAAGGGTGTTATTAAAGTCCAGTTAGTTTATTTTAAGAGCAATGCATGTTCGACTGTCTAACATATCTTCTACATTGTAAAACCTGATGATATCTGGTAGTTTTGTGGAGCATGAGGGCCTATAGCATTTAGGTGTCAGATGTTTCTGTATTCATTCATTATCCCCAGGAATACTGATACACACACACACACGCACACACACGCACACACACACACACACACACACGCACAATAGTAGTTTGTAAAGAAGTGAAGTGTGATGGCTGTTACCTCACCTTGTAAAGCAACAATTAGCGTGTGTATATTTTGGCCCAGTGTGGGCTTACATCTGTGTAGGCAGAGCTTTCATTATCCTCTTTTCTTTGTGTCTGTCAAAAGGTTTTCGAAATACCGTTATGCACACCTGCTTATTGATATTAATAGTTATTTTGTACTGTTATGCACACCTGCTTATTGATATTAATAGTTATTTTGTACTGTTATGCACACCTGCTTATTGATATTAATAGTTATTTTGTACTGTTATGCACACCTGCTTATTGATATTAATAGTTATTTTGTACTGTTATGCACACCTGCTTATTGATATTAATAGTTATTTTGTACTGTTATGCACACCTGCTTATTGATATTAATAGTTATTTTGTACTGTTATGCACACCTGCTTATTGATATTAATAGTTATTGTGAACATGCTTACCACTTCCTTGTTTATTCATCGGATTTCTACAGATATCTCTGTAATCCATAATGCTTGGCCAACACCACCTCTTTTACTACATTTTATGTGTCAAGCTCTGAACATACTGGTATATTTCAGCAAAAAGAATGTGTAATATGCTAACATTTGCAACTTGAATTGCATGTATAACTGTGTAATTGTTTATTAATTTGAATACAACAACCTTCTCATACTTGTATTTGGAGGAAGTGAGATGGTCATTTATATATTTGGGCTTTAGAACAGGAACATCCCCTGATATCAGGTATAATCTGGAGTTATAATTTGTACTTTGACAATAAATATCTGTACATATTTCATGTCTTCCCTCCCAAAATACATTAATGTGTACATGATGTACAGCAGTTTGTAGTTGTCTGTTAACAGCAGCTATGTGTTACATGGTAGTGCTCTACTCTATGAGGTGTGAATGTTTACAGTTGTATTTTTGTGTTGTGACCTCTGTAGTGACATGTATTGATGCTTTGCAATTGTATTTTAATAAATGCACAGCACGTTGTAAGCTGTGACCCCTATCAGCACACTATCCCTGCACATTCATACCACCAATTATTTTAACTTCATTTCCTCCATACAATCTCAAGCAAGATGGATTAGCTAGACAGGTAGGTGTCAGGATTAGAGTGTGCACTTAGCTTAGAGTTGCAGGTTTAAATCTCATGTCCTTCAATATGTATTCAGTCCTGTTCCAATATGTAAAGGACTGTGTGTGAAACATTCCAAACTGTGTATAACAATTCTGTAATGTTTGCCAATTTAAAATTTAGAGAACATGAGCTGAGCCACGCATCAATGTTATTTTATACCTACATCATTCGTACATTCTTCAATATTATTTTATACCTACATCATTTGGACATTCTTTTTATTTTTTGCAGGTGATGAGGGGTGAACTCATAATCATGCCCTTTCAACTGAGTGGCTGCATAGGCTGCAGGAGCAGCACATGGAGAGAGGTATGTTGATTACTTTTTCTGATTTTTTAAATAAAAGAGATTGATCATTGTTACAGGCTTGCATTCTTGACATTACCATGTATACAGCTTATAATGTATGACTACCCATCATGCATCTGTAAGATAAGTGCAATAGTCAGGCAATACCTGTGATTATAAGTATGAATTAGCTAAAACTATATTTACATATCATTTATCAGCAAGCTCTGTTTGCTGAAGATAAGTTTTGGCATGTAGGCCTCAACCTAGATGGCAGTCATTTATGTGTAATTGTCACAGTGCTTTTGATAGTGGTGTTTCACATACAAGTTTATAGTGCTTTGCCTTCTGTTTGTAATGCATGTGTTAACACAGTTGCATGTATGGATTTGGTTCTCACTGACTGATCTGTTTTGCATAGCCTGTCTATTCAAATACTGAATGGGTGTCTGCTGCATCAGTACTCATACTGTTGTTGGCAGGTTGCATGGCATGCCCTTCAGTATGTCATGGGTATTGTATCTGCCTACAATACCTCTGATGGTTTGGTTAAAACATCCTTCTGTCCTGTGTCTAGGGATATTTATGCCCACAGGCATTCTATTCAACACTTCCAACTCTCTGCTATATAATTAGCAAACAGCATCATGCAGTTAGCAGGGTATTGATTGCTAATAAACGTATGCTGGGCATACATCTGTAGACAAACAAGACTGTTGGTGTGGCATATTCTATATTTTAATGTATCACAGGTTGTCACTAGTGTGTTGTGTTGCATTCCAAAAATGGATTTTGGGGCTGCCAGTGACCATGTTGCCTTGCTCATCTTTTTTGCATATAGATTTTATATATTCCACAGGATTGTTATCTCACTATAGCTTCATTATATCAATATATTAATTGGTGGCTGTTCATATGACTCATTAAATGCATAGACACCTGGAATATAGTTGACATTCAAACACCAAAATAAATGTGCAGAGTGCACATATAAGACAAGAAACAAGGGAATAATGATATTTTATCAGATGGTCAACTTGCCAATTTACTGAGTCATACATCACAAGTATTAAACAGAGCAGGTCACACTACTAATGTTATGTTGTCATTTTCACAGTTGTAGATTCACGTGAGTGTTGCATGACTCAATGTCATGGCATGCTTCTCTTCAAATGTAAGGATATGTAGGCATGCTGGCTAAGGATATGTAGGCATGCTGGATTTGCATATGCTTGTCATGCACAATGATGGCTGAGAAAGAATTGTTCAGGTAATGTCAAGATTTTCCACGAGTAAGCTGTACTATGCATGCCATGGCATGGCCTTGAGTACGCTGTTCACATTCTGTGATGGCGACAGTGACCCTGACATTGGCGTGTATTGAAAACATCCATAGGTATAGATAACACGACACAGGGAATGTGCTGAGTGCATGAGGAGCCATCTGCTAATGACAATTATGTTTATTATATTTGTTCTACATAATCATTTTAGGTCATTTCATCTGAGAATGTGTTTTTAATGATACCTGCAATGTATGCTAATATATCTTTATTGTCATAGGCAGACATCACATGCCGACGGGATGTTACTTAATGTATGTAAGACTCCAAATGTGCACGTCATTTTCAGTTTAATGCAGATATGTTTTTCATAGGAATGTGTGGCCTGATAGGCATTTATTTTTCACTGTTATGGTTTTGATTACTGACATGACTTGACTATGGCCATAATCTGTTCTAAGGTTTCATAGTGACTGTTTTCTTCTTGTTCCTTGTGTCACATTGAGTATGTTATGTAGTCATGTAGTAGCAGATATGCATGTGTACTTTCTTGTCTTGTTTTGTGATTCACCTTGCCTGAGCATGGGACCCATGGACGCTGTCCCATCTATTGTCAGAGAAGAACATGTCAGATTACTGCCAGAGTCCTCCGATGATGACGATGATCGTGATGGAGATGAGGATGATGACAAGAAAGCTGGACCTGCATGTGCCGTCATCCCTGCTGCACCCAGATGAGACAATGCCAGGCACTCCAACAAGACAATTATTGGGAGCAGATCCAGGAGGTGGTAACTCATGTCTTTTGGACACAGATGAGGGACATGATAGAGAATTTCTTCCCAGATATGGCACAGGCTATGTGGGACTCATTCAGAAAAATAGCCCAGGAGATCCTTAGTGATGTTCATCCCCATCATGGCAGTTCCTCAGCACTGTAAGTATTCTCTGTGTCATCCACATGATACCATGGCATTTACCATATCAGTGACTGGACTTCATAGGCACACTTGTGCATGCATAGTTATTTTCTGCCATGCGTATGTGATACACAGTGAAATGTACACTGCAGATGTTGTGTGACACTTTACATTATGTTTCAATGGGTGTTTGACACAAATGACCACATTAAAGGTTCATTCAACATTTAGCTGTTCATGAGTTTTGGCAGTTAACATGCTGATACTGCTGCAGCTATTCCACTGTATAAATGTATGGTACCATGAGCAATCCACAAAGAGCATGTATCCCTATTCCATAAATACCACATTGGTATGGGCATGATTTGGGCATTACCATGTCATTCATGTTCAACAGCAGGGCGTGTCCTTCCCTGTGCTTTGGATGACACTTGTCATGCTGTCAAACTGTCATACTGGCATTGTGCATGGCATGTGTTGGCAATGCTGATGCCGTGTTGTGTCACATAAATGTATCTGATACATATGGGCAGTCCTCCTTTACAGATTATATAGACTGCCAATGTAATGTTCATGTATATACCATGGTAATGCTAATTTATTCAGTAACAGTACTGTATCCCTTCTTTGGACTCTGTTACATTTCCACATCCATTCCTTATAAACATAAATTCCCATATTTTGGCAAATGGTGTACATATGAAATGATTTATTTACAGATCTCTGCACATATAATAATCAACAGAGAAAGACCATTGTACCTTAGAACTGTGAGCAGTGACTGACTTCATGTTAATGTGCTATAATGTTGCTCACAGGACTGTCCTTTGCTCAGTCATAACCAGGGTCAGTGACATATAACCACAGGTGTTTATTCCACATGTCGTTTTACACTGGCATGACATATATATGTGCATGTGATACCAATTCTTAGCTTGCTTACCTATGCATTTTGCTGTTATATGATTACACAATACTGTGTGTGTGATTTAAACATGCCAATTTCTATTGATTTCAGCAAAGCAGTCTGCTCATGTGACATATATTGGCTATTCACTTCAATGTAGTTTAGGTTGACTTCAGTACCACCCTATGTGGTGTACACATGCATTTGCAATGTGTCACCTTACATGTTGTTGTCCTGCTTTATCATTTACCTAGGGAACTTTGCTGCCATGTTTTTCGTGATGTGGGTCTATGTTGTCCACCTCCCTTTCACCTTTGTAGTTATGTCATATAACTTACACATATGCATGGTATATGTTCATCTTTGTTGGAAATCTTGTCCATATTCATGTAGTTGTTTTGCTACAAGGTCAACTTGTTCCAACTCTATGACCATTATACCAATGCAGGATGTATGCATACAAGTTGCTGGCTACTGCTTGCACTACATCCTTATTCTTGTTATACTTGTGTGTTATATTGTAACCAGTGTACATTGTGTTACATTGTAACTGCTGCTGTTGTTGTGTCTTTTGGCTTTTTCCCGGTTAGGGGTCGCCACAGTGGAACTCCAGTCCGCTAATGATTGGCAGTAGATTTTTACGTGCCGAGTTGCTGGCCCTGACGCACAACATTCAACGAAGGTACGCCCATTCATGCATGTCTCCACACAGGAGATGCTCTAGCTGAGAAAAGAACAGGACAACGTCTTACTGTGAGGCGACAATGCTACCGCAGCACCACCACCGCAGTTACATTGTAACTGTTGTACATTGTTGAAATTCATGTGCACAACATAATATTGGTTATATAGCATTAATCATAGATTTATGGCCATATATGATTATTATATGTCATTGGTGTGTGTATGTGTATTGAGATTGCTTTCAAATAATTTCCTGTTAGGCCAATGAAGGTCATATGTATATACCTACACCTTTGTGTTGCTGATGACATGGGCTTTGTTTGACATATGCATTCCATTTTACGGCTGTTTGGGTTGTGTACACCTACTTGTGTAGGTTTGGTGCTTTACTACAGTGCTGATGTTTGGCAATGTGCTTGGTTGTTTGCCTTTCACATGCATGGTCAGAGGTTCTGTTTTGTCCTTTGCTGGTATTCTCTGGCACTTCATGGGCTGCATTTGACCATCTGTGTTGCTTGTCTTACACTTTCACTGCTGACAGACTAATTGGTTATTAGATTATTTATCTAATGTGTTGTGGTCTCCATTTATTACCCTACAACACACAACTGGCATCAGTCATACACATCCAGGTATGACTGCCTCACAGTTTGCAACAAGTCATAACATAATAGTGCATAGCTACATGAGCATTTCACCATGGTTGGTATGCATCCCCACCCTGATTGCCTACTTTCAGATGCCCTTATTGTGCAGTGTGCCATCTGTATAACTTAGCTCTCCTTACTGTTTATTTCTGACCTTTATCTGTCATGTGCTGTGATAATTATTCTGTTGGTGTATCTGCTGTGACGGCCTTCTCCTCCTCTGGTGTATCTGCTGTGACGGCCTTCTCCTCCTCTGGTGTATCTGCTGTGACGGCCTTCTCCTCCTCTGGTGTATCTGCTGTGATAGCCTTCTCCTCCTCTGGTGTATCTGCTGTGATGGCCTTCTCCTCCTCTGGTGTATCTGCTGTGATGGCCTCTCCTCCTCTGGTGTATCTGCTGTGACGGCCTTCTCCTTCTCTGGTGTATCTGCTGTGATGGCCTCTCCTCCTCTGGTGTATCTGCTGTGACGGCCTTCTCCTCCTCTGGTGTATCTGCTGTGACGGCCTTCTCCTCCTCTGGTGTATCTGCTGTGATGGCCTCTCCTCCTCTGGTGTATCTGCTGTGACGGCCTTCTCCTCCTCTGGTGTATCTGCTGTGACGGCCTTCTCCTCCTCTGGTGTATCTGCTGTGACGGCCTTCTCCTCCTCTGGTGTATCTGCTGTGATGGCCGTCTCCTCCTCTGGTGTATCTGCTGTGATGGCCATCTCCTCCTCTTTCACTGTCTTTATCTTTCCTTCTAGTCTTAATAAAAAATGGGGCCTATTCCCACAAAACAAAACAAAAAAAATTGTCAATGCCCCTCTGACTGTCCCTCATATTTTCCTATTCCAACATATTTCTTGTGTGTCCCTCTTTTTTCTTGTGTGCCCCTCTTTTTCACCTTCACCCCACATCTTATTAATATGCAAGTCAATGTGAAGACGCACTCCCAGCCTTAATAAGCTTTGCTGTCTCTTCTTTCCTTCACTTTACAGGTAGAGTTTGTATTACTACTCACCCCCTCTGAGGCCTTCACTCAGAGTTTTCCACTGCTTCCCTCTCTGGTTTGGCTGGTTTCTTTGCATTGCACCTGGTTCACACCCTTTTTGCTACCCCCCATCCCCAATACTAAGTCTATATAAGATTCCTGCTGTTTATCAAGCCATCTTTAAATTCCTAGTCTCCCATCAGGATACAAGGGGTTTAAGCCCTGCTCCATTCACCTGTGCTATGCACAGGTTCATTTCACACCCCACTCTGCCCCCTAATCTCAAACACCCCCACAACATCTAGATTTATTCTAGGCACTAACCCCTCTCAATACCTAGCAACCAATTGGAACAATACTAGTAACCTATCCCCTCTGCCAACCGCAGTACCCCACCCACTTCCAATCTAACTGCTCATCTGAGACAGTCATGCTGCTACCTGATGTGCTTACCTTCCTTACCTCCGCTCTTCTTGCACACCTTACATCCTACCAGAACTCCATAACAGACAAACCCAACCACTACCACTGCACCCTTACTCTCACTTCTATCCATCACCCACTAACTAATTACACTTGTCATACCATCACAATCTCTATCACAATCCACACACCATACTACCAGTCACCTGTTAAATTCAAACAAAATATATCCCTAAAATATGACAGGTTAATTACCAGATTTATAAAACTTATCTTCACTGCCCTATCTAAATTAGCCCTCAGAGGTGATATCTACCCTAACCCTGGTTCTACCATTAACAACTCATCACCTACAAATCTGCCTAATAGCTGCTCCTTCTCACAACTAACATCCAACAGAAAGCCATCTGACCTCCTGTTCATGTGTCTAAATATCAGAAGTATAACTAATAAAACCCATGACCTGAACACCGACATAGCCTTATACTCTCCTGATATTCTCATCCTGACTGAAACCTGGCTCAAACCTCACATCAAAAGTGAGGAAATACAACAGGTTATAACATTCTTTGAGTAGATAGACTATCTAAGAAAGGGAGTGGTGTGGCTCTAATGTTTAAGCACCACCTCAACATCCAGATCCTAAGCACAAATGCTCCCCACATTGGAAATGAAGAAATCCTATATGACAACCTCAAACTAAACCCAAATAAAACAATCAGCATCATAGGATGCTACTTCCCACATGGCCAAAACATCCCAGCCCTGGAAAACCTCCTGGGCTAACCATTCCCTACCCCAGGAAACCATAATCCTAGGTGATTTTAATATTAAGTGTCTGTCTTGTAGTAACAGTCATCCAGACCAGCACCTAAACCTTCATAATGGCAAATGCAACTTAAAAAAACAAACAAAAAAAAAAAATAAATAAAATACCACCAAGACCACCGATCCAAGAAGTAAGCGAATTTAATGAAACACTTAGCACCTCAGCTTACACAGCCTTCCAAGAATAAAAACGCTACAAAATACTGTTTGCTTACATACAGCATATTGCACAAAACAATTAATCAATTAAGCATACAATTCAAATCACATACTTCCAATTACATTCTTTGTTGAGTCCCTGAAGCTCCAAAGTACCATACTTTAAAATTAGCAGGGTTGCTTTTTTAAGTTTGTTTTTTAAAGACACACATTCACCTATGCCGACTTGCAATTTTTCCAAGATACAACCCCTAAGAGAATCAGGGTTAGAGTTGTGTGCTGTCAAAAAAATGACTCCCAAGGGGACTCTTTATTTTTTTATTTTTTATGTCCCTAATATGTTCCTGCAACCGGACGCTAAAACTCCTGTAATTTTCCCCTAATTAAAACTTGCATCCACATCTCAACACATATACTAATCCCTCCGTGTTACAACTGTATTCATGCCTAGCTGTAAACTTGATGCCATTAATATAGGGACAGATGGAACAACCATCACATGGAACAGTACCTTTATTTATGCTTAAGCTCTGACTGACATTAACATCTGGTAAACAAAATTGGTTATGTACCAGAATGTCAGACACATTCCTAGCTCTCTTATATGCAATACTCACAAAATCAGGTAGTATAGAGTTCAAAATGTTATCCCTTAGGAGAATAGGCCACAAGCTACATGCTTTTTTAACTATTTCCTCAGTTATAACATTATAAGTTGTTACTAAGAAAACTTTCTTCTGCTCTCCATTGTTCACAGCTGCATAGGTAGACTGATTTCCACCAATACAAACATTATATTTTCCACTAGCACGGACATAATGAGAATCTCCCTGAGAGTTAACAGAATACCTCATGTCTATAATTTTTTGTTTAGCTTCCCTGACCAGCTGGACATCATAACCTCTTCTAATAAACATTTTTCTGCTTTAGCTATCTCTAAATCAAAGCTCATATCAAGGCTGCATAGCCTATGAATTCGTAAGAATTCATTATAGGGCAGTACCTTGACCAAATGTTTGGGGTGACAACTGTTCCCATATAAAAATACATTTCTATGTTCAAATTTCCTGTGGAGACTAGTAATAAATCCATCTAGGCCTATATCCAAAAAATTCACTTGTGGGCCAAGTTGTATACCATCAAAGCTTAAGCCCATAGTATTAGCTTGTAAGTCATTAACAAACCCAAGGGCCTCTGTCTGGCTTCCTTGACATAAAAAAAATAAGATCATCAATAAATCTAAAATATAAAATAACCTTAGATCTGAAAAAATCATGTCTGTAAATAAAATCATCTTCAAGTTTAGCCATGGCTAAACTGGCATACATGGGGGCGAAAGCCGCCCCCATGGCAATGCCCTGTAACTGCTGGAAAATATCTCCATTGAACATAAAAAAACTTTTTTAAACAAAACATAACTAAATCTATCAGAAAATGAGACATAGGAGAGTCCCCAAAATATGGAAGAAGGCCTGTGTCCCTATTTCATGCTTAGCATTAGTATATAGACTTTTGACATCCAAACAGAGCCAAAACATGTCCATACTACTTTCATAACAGTCATTAAACACAACCCCTCCCTCTTGTTTAAAGTAGTACATTAAATGCAGTTTTCTACTAAAATAAAAAAAATTTCACTTTTAAGTAAGTGTAATCTCGGTAAGGCAGTTGGTATAAATTTGAGACCAACACATAATACAGACACAGCCACATCAGAAATTTCATGTTTGGACAAATTTAACACGTAAATTATCACAAACTACATTAGTACCAACGTTTTTTCTTTGTGTACTGTCCCTTCTTGTTATAGTTCATGGTTTCTCCCAACTAATACAGTCACCTACCCAAATATAAAAACTCTAACAAACATACTACTCTCGACTGGATATTAGTCAATAAAGACCCTCACTCATACTTAGCTGGCTGTCTACCAGGTAGCATCAGTGACCAAACTCCAGCATTCCTCCTGAGACACCGCTTAAATTGTGCTAAACCCATCATCTATAGGCAAATCCTAAATAGGGTAAACGTTAACCCTCTCTCCTTTATCTCATCCCTTCAAAAATGTGATTGGACACCGCTAAAGTACCTCAATCTGGATGAAGCCATCCACCTCTTCAATAGCACCTTCCTAAACATCCTAAACACACATGCCCCCATAAGAAATGCCAGAGTTAAAACACAGTACTCCCCTTGGCTACAAAAAAGCACCAGGGCACTAATGAAAATCAGAGATAAGGCCTGGGAGCACTGGCACTTAACAACCCCCCCCCCCCCTCTAGACAGTCATTCCTAGAGTTGTGCAACAAGGTCAAAAAGCAAATAAAAGAAGATAAAACCCAATATTATCCATCTGCCCTAAACTCCTCCCATCACAACCCTAAGCAGTTCTGGTCCACAATAAACTCCATTCTTCACAAAGGCAAAGTAGGCACCTCCCCCACTTACCATGCCTCCTTCATCCAGCAGTATTGCTGACTCATGTCTTTGACTAAACAACATAACCCTCTACCCACCTGCCCTACATCAAAACCAAATACTCTGCCTACAGTCTTTTCTTTTTCATCAGTGCCTACCCCTCCTATATAAAAAAAACTTCTATTGAAACGTAAGCCTACAAAACTTGCAGCTGACAATCTCCCCTCCGAATACCTAAAAATAGCAGCAGAAGCCTGAGCTTATCCAGTCTCTGTCTTAATCAGTCCTTATGTACTTATCAGAAAGCTATGTCCCCACACTGTGGAAAATATCCCACATCATTCCCCTCCATAAAGGTGGCTCCTCCACTGAACTTTCCAATTACCGCCCCATAGCCATCCTTTCTCCACTTTCCAAAATACTTGAGAAATGCATCCATTCTCAAGTCTTAGACTACCTCTTAGCTAATAACCTCCCCTCCAGCACCCAGCATGGCTTCAGGCCATACCACAGCGCTACTACTGCCTTGCTCTCTTTCACTGCTATCCTTCATCATAAAAATAATGGTCTGTTCTCCTCTGCTATATTTCTGGATCTATCCAAGGCTTTTGACATGGTCTCACACAAATTACTAATCTCTGTTCTCACTAATCTATCCTTTTCCCAATCAGCTACTGATTAGTTTCACAGCTATCTAACTGGCTGCCAACAATCAGTCATTTGGCATAATGATCTATCTCCTCGACTTCCTGTAACACTCGGTGTTCCCCAAGGCTCCATCCTTGGTCCCCTACTTTTCTCACTCTTTACCAATGATCTAGTCACAGCCACCAAACATGCTTCTCTTATACAGTATGCAGATGACTCCACCCTCATCTGCTCAGCCCCAGCTATACCTGAACGTCACAAGATCACACAGGAAGCCTTTTCATCTGTAGAAAACTGGCTATCTAATGTTCAGTTATTACTCAACCCGAGCATGACTAAAGTCCTTATCTTCCAACCTACTAAATCTAACCCAATTATCCCCCACTTTAATATTCTTGTCAAAGGCAATACCGTCATCTCCACAACAGAACACACCAAACTACTTGGTGTTGAGATTGATAACAATCTGAGATTTGACACTCACATTTCTCTTACCATAAAAAAGCTTCACAAAAAACTAGGTGCCTTGTACAAAAACAAACAATTCCTCACCAAGACAGCCAGAATTTCTGCTGCCAATTCCCACCTAATCTCCACTTTACTCTACGCCTCTGCTATACTTACCTACCTTAGAGAAACAGACCTAAACAAGCTCAAGGCTTGCCACAATAAAATTGCTAAGTTTGCCACTGGTGCATCTTATCGCAGCCACCACTGTATCTCACTTAGAGAACTTGACTGGCTTGAACTCCCTCAACTTCTTCACCTGAATCAACTCTCTCTCTTGCCCACAAGTTAGTAAACCATCCTCTTAAAGTCCCATCCCTTCAAAACTTTCTCCAGCCCTACTGCTCCACTAGACCTCTATGCTCCATCAGCAAAACTCTACTTCTAGTGACTAAACCCAAGAACTCAGCTGAGAAGCACTATTCTCCTGCATCATATCCAGATTATGGCACAACCCCCCCCCTCTATAACCACACTACCTTCTTGCAATCACTTCAAGACTGCACTAAAAACTCACTTAAAAAGTCTCTGGCTATGCCCTGCACCAATCCCGACTAGTAACCCTCCATTTACCTCCCCTTCCTCTCCCCTCCCCACCCTGCCTTACACTGTCTGATCATTGCATTCCTTCCTCTGCAGGCTGTGGCTCACCCTTCACACTCCCCTTCCCTCCTCACTCAATCTCTCAGACCTGTTATAGCATGCTTAACTACCTCACTTCATCTCAACTCCAAATACATACCCAACTGACTTACACCTAACTTCCTCTCACTACCACATATACTACTCACTCAGTCTCCTCTCTTACTCCTCTATCTTCCCCTTCCATCCCATTAGCCCTTCTAGCTTGTTCCACCTTCATGTGCAGCTTCTGCTTTATATCTGCTTGAGTTTAGTGCGGTATTTGTATATAAGATTTAGGTATATGAGTTTAGTGCAGTATCTGTATATAAGATTTAGGTTTATGAGTTTAGAACAGTATCTGTTTGAGCTTAGTACTATCTGTATATACATCCTACCTTTATTCCTAGCCTCTAGCTAGATATTGGTATATCTGTTCATTACTATGTTTCATATTGTATGTATAGCTAATGTTTGCTGCAGTATGTATTATTTGCTATTGGTATATCTGTTCATTACTATGTTTCATATTGTATGTATAACTAATGTTTGCTGCAGTGTGTATTATTTGCTATTGGTATATCTGTTCATTACTATGTTTCATATTGTATGTATAGCTAATGTTTGCTGCAGTATGTATTATTTGCTATTGGTATATCTGTTCATTATTATGTTTCATATTGTATGTATAGCTAATGTTTGCTGCAGTATGTATTATTTGCTATTGGTATATCTGTTCATTACTATGTTTCATATTGTATGTATAACTAATGTTTGCTGCAGTATGTATTATTTGCTATTGGTATATCTGTTCATTACTATGTTTCATATTGTATGTATAGCTAATGTTTGCTGCAGTGTGTATTATTTGCTATTGGTATATCTGTTCATTACTATGTTTCATATTGTATGTAGAGCTAATGTTTGCTGCAGTATGTATTATTTGCTATTGGTATATCTGTTCATTACTATGTTTCATATTGTATGTATAGCTAATGTTTGCTGCAGTGTGTATTATTTGCTATTGGTATATCTGTTCATTACTATGTTTCATATTGTATGTATAGCTAATGTTTGCTGCAGTGTGTATTATTTGCTATTGGTATATCTGTTCATTACTATGTTTCATATTGTATGTATAACTAATGTTTGCTTCAGTATGTATTATTTGCTATTGGTATATCTGTTCATTACTATGTTTCATATTGTATGTATATTTAATGTTTGCTGCAGTGTGTATTATTTGCTATTGGTATATCTGTTCATTACTATGTCTCATATTGTATTTATAGCTAATGTTTGCTGCAGTATGTATTATTTGCTATTGGTATATCTGTTCATTACTATGTTTCATATTGTATGTATATCTAATGTTTGCTGCAGTATGTATTATTTGCTATTGGTATATCTGTTCATTACTATGTTTCATATTGTATGTATATGTAATGTTTGCTGCAGTATGTATTATTTGCTATTGGTATATGTGTTCATTATTATGTTTCATATTGTATGTATAGCTAATGTTTGCTGCAGTATGTATTATTTGCTATTGGTATATCTGTTCATTAGTATGTTTCATATTGTATGTATAGCTAATGTTTGCTGCAGTGTGTATTATTTGCTATTGGTATATCTGTTCATTACTATGTTTCGTATTGTATGTATAGCTAATGTTTGCTGCAGTATGTATTATTTGCTATTGGTATATCTGTTCATTACTATGTTTCATATTGTATGTATAACTAATGTTTGCTTCAGTATGTATTATTTGCTATTGGTATATCTGTTCATTACTATGTTTCATATTGTATGTATATTTAATGTTTGCTGCAATGTGTATTATTTGCTATTGGTATATCTGTTCATTAGTATGTTTCATATTGTATGTATATCTAATGTTTGCTGCAGTATGTATTATTTGTTATTGGTATATCTGTTCATTAATATGTTTCATATTGTATTTATATGTAATGTTTGCTGCAGTATGTATTATTTGCTATTGGTATATCTGTTCATCACTATGTTTCATATTGTATGTATAGCTAATGTTTGCTGCAGTATGTATTATTTGCTATTGGTATATCTGTTCATTACTATGTTTCATATTGTATGTATAGCTAATGTTTGCTGCAGTGTGTATTATTTGCTATTGGTGTATCTGTTCATTACTATGTTTTATATTGTATGTATAGCTAATGTTTGCTGCAGTGTGTATTATTTGCTATTGGTATATCTGTTCATTACTATGTTTCATATTGTATGTATAACTAATGTTGGCTGCAGTATGTATTATTTGCTATTGTATGTATATTCAATTGTTCTTCATGTACTCCACTGCTCATTTATTGTTCTGTGGAGCTTTTCTCCCCAAGCCTCCACTGAAAAAGGACCTGTGTCCAGTTGGAATTTCCCAGTAAACAAATATAAATAAATAAATAATCTGCTTTTTTGTCTCTCTGTTTCCTTGGATGTGTGCAGTATCTATGTTCCCCTCACACATAGCTAGCTATTGTTAGTTGTGGCAATGTGGCTGTGATTGCCTTTATTAATATTTTTATTAGAAATTTTACAGATTCTGTTGGAATTCATAAGTAAGAGCAAGTTTATTTTACTAACAAATGGCTTATGGAGATATCCTGTAGTTGTCTCTAAGTTTACTGGTAAGACTTTGTCACAGCTTAGATGGGGATAGTATTTCTTTAACTTTGTTGATGTACATCACACTTCGTGAGACAGTTTTCATGACTTACAGAATAGCTGTGACTGATATACAGTATACAGTTGTTACAGAGAAGCCCTGTTATGTGCCAAGATAGTCAACGTTTACTGAGACATATTTACATAATGCATGCTTATCTGTAACTTTTGCACTACTATCAGCAGAATGCACTGGATTCCACAAACTTTACAGAATCTGGCCCAAGAATTTCACATTAAGTGTTTATATATTTTTTTGTGTTTGTAACATGCATATTTTTCTTGCATCCTCATCAATATTTGTTTTTATTTGCATTTATGTTTAATATCAGTGGATCACATTATTTAGGAGTTTTATTTGATGCAGTACGTTTGCATGCTGATAATGTGCTTGAGTTCTCTGTTTGATTTTGAGCACTGTTATGTTGTGTGTAGCTGACCTGGGATTTAGGTAAGATTTACCTGCTCCTGTGTTTACTATTGTGACACCCCTGCATTGGCCCAGTAATCAAGAAGCCTCAATCCTCACCACTGGCAACAGTGATGGAAATACACAATGGGAGGATGACAAGTGCACACACAGTAAAGTACAATTTCCTTTAAGAGCACACAGAGATAGTTTCATAGTTTCATAGTTTAGTACTAGGCTATCTGCCCTGGGGCATTTGTAAGCCTAGCCATAGTGATGTGGCTTTCGCCACCCCATGAAATGGTACAAAAATGCACAGAATAGATTTAGAATACTGTGCCTCTGTATAGTAGTGACACAGTGAAGGTCCCCTTATATAATAAAATCAGTTTACTGTGCCCCTGTCTAGTAGTGACACAGATGTGACCCCTAGGGTAAACTTACTATCTCCCATCCACTCATCAAGATTTCTCTTGAAGAGAGTCAGTGAGAGGCTCTGCCTAACATGAACTGGGATCTTGTTCAAGAGCATGGGATGCCTCTGGGTTATGAATCTATCCCTCCAGCATGTCCTATTCATACTTGTGCCAAGGTTTAAGTCTTTAGCTCTCATGGTCCTGATGGATTTGGATTTTTTAGGTGGAGCATGTCCATCAGTTCCTGATTGGACATGGGTTTGTACGTCAGGCAGAGATCACCTCTGAGCAGGCGGTATGCTACTGAATAGAGCTGGAGTTTCTTTAGTCTGGCAGAATAAGACATATGTTGGAGACCCTTGATCCTCTTGGTGAGGTACTTTTGTGGTCTCTCCAGCTGTTGCAAATGCCGGGTGAGGTACATACCAAATGGGGCATTGTACTCAATCATGGGTCTGATGAGGGAGGAGTATAGGGGTACAATGACATCCTTGGATCTGGATGTGAATCCCTTCATGATAAGGTGTGCAAGGTAGAATGTTTTTCTAACCACTTTGGCAACGTGGGTGTCAAATGAGAGGTCACTGTCGACTTGGGTCCCTAGGTCTCTGATTACTTTTTCCATACTCAGTGGGTTGCTGTCTATGTGATAATTTGTGGGTACTTTGTTTTTCCCAAAGGGGATGACTATACATTTTTTGGCATTTAGTTTAAGGCCATGAATCCAGCACCAGTTGTCCATTTCTGTGAGGCCTTTTTGTAGGATGTATGTGTCCACTGGTGTATCGACTATGGCGCCTAGTTTGCAGTCATCTGTGAACTTTGTCAGCCACAACCCTCCCATGTTTGCTTTAACATCTGAGAAATAAATGCTGAACAAGAGGGGTCCCAGGACAGATCCCTGTGGGACACCACTTGTGACTGGCTTTGAGTCTGACATTTCTCCAGCGATTTTAACTTTATGGGTTCTGTCCTTTAGCCAGTTTGCAACCCATCTAGTGACATAAGGGTTTACGTTTAAGCTGTTGAGCTTATCTATGATGCCTGAGTGGGGTATTGTGTCGAAGGCCTTAGCCAAGTCCAGGTAGGCTGTATGGACTGCTTTGCCCTCATCAATGGCTCTAGTGACTGTTTTGAAAATGTCAACCAGGTTCAAAAGGCAGGATCTGCCCTTTACAAAGCCGAACTGGGTGGGGTCAAGTGTCTGTAGGTCCCCAATGTCTCTGTTTATGAGTTCCATAATGATTCTTTCCATAGCTTTGCAGACCAGGCTGGTTAAGCTTATGGGGTGATAGTTCCCAGGTTCTGTAGAGGTACCCCCTTTGTGGAGTGGGACCACTGTTGCTGTACGCTAGTGTTCAGGTACATATCCTGTAGTAAGGCTAAGGTTAAATAGCATTTTTATGTGCGGGGTTAGCTCCTCTTGGAGTTCACGTAGCACGCAACCCGGGATACCGTCAGGTCCCATTGATGCTGTGTTTTTAGCTTTGTTGAGGGCGGCTCTCACTTGGACATCTGAGATGACAGGGAGATTACATTCGGCTGGGATAAGTATTTCTTCTTTTGGGGGTGAGGGAGGGGAGAAATTTGCACTGAACCTGTCAGCCAGAATGTTGGCAATATCTGTGGGCTCAGTGTATTTTTTGTTGTTGTGAACTAACTCTGAGCATATCTGAGGGTTTCCGCCCAGGTTTCTAACATAGCTGAAGAAGGCTTTGTGGTTATCTTTAGTGTCCTTAGCGATTTTTCTCTCAAAGTTGGCCTTGGATGTTTTTATGAGAGAACGTAGTTTTCTGTTAGTGTTGATCAGAGATGTCTTCCCTTTATGGGATTTTGCTCTGTCGTGCAGTAGTTTCCTTCTTTTGTTATACAATTTGTTAATGGCCGAGGTCCACCAGACAGGACGCTTTTACTTTGGTGGAGAGGGACTTGGATTTATTTGGGATTGCATGATCCATGCATTCTTGGAGATGTCCATAGAAAGCATTTGTGAAGGATTTGGCATTGTGGGATGTAGTATCCACTGGCCCAGTGGGCTTAAAGGATACCATCTCAGTCTTAAGAAGAGTGAAGTCTGCTTTGGAGAAGTTTATCACTGTGGTCTTTTGTGCTGGGGGTGGAGGTGGGATATGTATATCCAGGGTGATTAGTTTGTGGTCAGATCTCACTAGTGGGGGGTATACCTCCGGTGTGGAGCATTTTGTCCCCATGTTTGTGATGATCAGGTCTAGTATATTATCTCCCCTAGTGGGAGAGGTGACTAGTTGTTCCAGTGCATTTGAATTTATGAATTCCAGGAACCTTTGGGCTAGGGTGTTAGGGCTAGAATAATGTACCCAATCTATGTTTGGGTAGTTGAAGTCTCCCAGTATGATGGTATTTTGTGATACATTCATATCCTCCAATGTCTTCAGGAAGGCTGAGTGGGGTTCCTGAGATTGGGAGGGTGGTCTGTAACATGCTACCAGTTGTATAGCAGTTTTGCCTATGGTTAGTTGCACCTGTATGGTCTCCGATGCTTCATGTGTTGCTACTAACCTGGAGGTGTGGGTGTCCAATATGGACACTTCCCCCTCCCTTTGTGGTTCGGCCCGGGTTTTGGGGCCGAAAAGCATGATACGAGGTATAGCCTGGTAGCGCTGGGGTGCTCTCAGGAGCCTTGAACCAGGTTTCAGTTACTGCACAGACGTCGATGTTCTCCATACTGAGGAGTGCATCGAGTGCTTGCATCTTGAGATTTAGACTTCTGGCGTTGAGCAGCATTACCCTTAGTTTTTTTCCATTTTTGTTTTCTAAGGAGATGGGTTTGTCTTTTGAGCCTTGCCTAAAAAAGGCACTATGTGGGTGGCAAGAGCCTTAGCCAATATCCGGAAGCCCAGTGGTGACAGGTGCAAGCCATCCCTTGCGAAGCAGCGTGGCTTGTCCAACATGTCATCCCAGGCAGACAGACATTGGATCCCCTTAGAATTACACTAGTACTTGAGCCAATTATTAAAGCTGATCATCTTGTCTTTGTATTGTGGCATCATTCTTGGTGAGGGCAAGATGCTGCTCAGGGTCAGGGTCATACCAGCCTGGGCTACATAATCAGAGAGCTCCTCTATGTCTCTTTTCATGTAGTCCAGGGAGGTACGTCTCAGGTCATTCATGCCAGAATGGACAATGATGGAGTCATATTTGTACTTGCTTTGGAGTGACCTGAGTGCATGTGTTATGTGGCGGATCCTAGCTCCCGATAGGCAGCTCACAGTCACCCTCTCCTTGTTCAGCCTGGTAAGCGGGACATCAGTGTGTCTGACTATAGAGTCACCTATTACTAGTGTATCAGGCATGGTGTTTGGCCTTAAGGGCTGTGATTGATTGACACATTGATTTATTGAAGTATGTGTTGCATGTGTTTTGTTTTGATGTGGTGGATTTTTGGATGTCTGCTTTGGGAGCCTCTGATGTTGTGGTAAGTTTTTATTAGAGCCTCAGTATGTCTTTGTGTTTTTATGTGTTTGGTTTGCAGTTGTGGTAGGTCTATGTGGGACTGGGTTTGTTGTGTGTGTGGTTACCATCTCCTCCTGTCTGGTCATGCCAGCCCTGAGTTGAGAGAGTTCAGCCTCCAGTTTGGCTATATAGTTGCATCTCTCACATGTATTTGTGTTTGTTGGGAGGAGGAGAGGGTTGTCTGTGTACATGAGACAATTGTAGCATTGTCTCAAGATACCCAGATTAACCAGCTGAACTGGAGAGGACGCCAGTAATCTACCACTCGACATGCTAGAACAGTATGAGTGAGTGCTGTGCCTTTAAGGGAAGTGGATATTCACAGGGGAGGTAGGTCGATCTAGTGCTTACTTAGTAAGAGAGTGCTTACTTAGTAGAGAAGTTTTGAGAACAAGTGCTAGGCTTATAATATAGCGAGTAGTCTGATTATACTAAGAGTAGAGCTTCCTTAAGGGAAAATTTGAAGAGCAGAGTTGGCGGAGCCAGAAGAAGTTTAACCTTGTTTAACTGGCGCTGCGCTATGCGCACAACCGTGCAAAGCCGTGCAAATGCGGATTTTAAACAGGGAACTTCAAAAGAGCTAGAAATGGTCCAAAACAACCAATTACTACAGCTCGTGTGCTGAGGTCACTTCCTACAGGGACAGGTAGGCTGCTCAAGGCTCTCCACTCCCACTGGTGAGCAAAGAAACTTCCTTCTATCCAAGTAAGATAATGGACAACACAGGAACTACACCACAGCCCAGAATACAGCAATGCCTGTAAACTGGTCTAAACTAGTCGAGGAGAGGCGGGAAAACAAGGATTATTTTTTTGTTTTTTTTTGTTTTTAGAAAGAAACACACAGAAAATGCAGAAACAGTAATAAATCAGTTACACAGGCTAGCACACTTTAGTGGGCAGCCTCAACAGTTAAATTAAACAAACAAACAAACAAATTTTCGATCAAATTTGACTAAAATGTAACTTTAAGTGCAGATATTAAAATAATTCAGCCAACAGCTAAAAAACAGTTTAAGCTTGTTTAGGGTAAGCTAGAGAAGCTATTTCAAGTAAAAAACAGCAAAGATACTTAAATCCAGAAAGTAGTCGCTTTTCTGAGTTCTCTGTAGCTAGGACCACTCTGCAGGACCACGAGGAGCTTGTCTAAGTAGTATAGCCAGAAAAAAACGCCCAGAGGCGGATTTTAAACAGGGAACTTCAAAAGAGCTAGAAATGGTCCAAAACAACCAATTACTACAGCTCTTGTGCTGAGGTCACTTCCTACAGGGACAGGTAGGCTGCTCAAGGCTCCCCACTCCCACTGGTGAGCAAAGAAACTTCCTTCTACCCAAGTAAGGTAATGGACAACACAGGAACTACACCACAGCCCAGAATACAGCAATGCCTGTAAACTGGTCTAAACTAGTCGAGGAGAGGTGGGAAAACAAGGATTATTTTTTTTTTTTGTTTTTAGATAGAAACACACAGAAAATGCAGAAACAGTAATAAATCAGTTACACAGGCTAGCACACTTTAGTGGGCAGCCTCCACAGTTAAATTAAACAAACAAACAAACAAACAAACAAACTTTCGATCAAATTCGACTAAAATATAACTTTAAGTGCAGATATTAAAATAATGCAGCAAACAGCTAAAAAAACAGTTTAAGCTTGTTTAGGGTAAGCTAGAGAAGCTATTTCAAGTAAAAAAACAGCAAAGATACTTAAATCCAGAAAGTAGTCTCTTTTCTGAGTTCTCTGTAGCTAGGACCACTCTGCAGGACCACGAGGAGCTTGTCTGAGTAGTATAGCCAGAAAAAAATGCCCAGAGGCGGATTTTAAACAGGGAACTTCAAAAGAGCTAGAAATGGTCCAAAACAACAAATTACTACAACTCTTGTGCTGAGGTCACTTCCTACAGGGACATGTAGGCTACTCAAGGCTCCCCACTCCCACTGGTGAGCAAAGAAACTTCCTTCTATCCAAGTAAGGTAATGGACAACACAGAAACTACACCACAGCCCAGAATACAGCAATGCCTGTAAATTGGTCTAAACTAGTCAAGGAGAGGCGGGAAAACAAGGATTTTTTTGTTTTTTTTTGTTTTTAGATAGAAACACACAGAAAATGCAGAAACAGTAATAAATCAGTTACACAGGCTAGCACACTTTAGTGGGCAGCCTCAACAGTTAAATTAAACAAACAAACAAACTTTCGATCAAATTCGACTAAAATGTAACTTTAAGTGCAGATATTAAAATAATGCAGCAAACAGCTAAAAAAACAGTTTAAGCTTGTTTAGGGTAAGCTAGAGAAGCTATTTCAAGTAAAAAAACAGCAAAGATATTTAAATCCAGAAAGTAGTCGCTTTTCTGAGTTCTCTGTAGCTAGGACCACTCTGCAGGACCGCGAGGAGCTTGTCTAAGTAGTATAGCCAGAAAAAAACTCCCAGAGGCGGATTTTAAACAGGGAACTTCAAAAGAGCTAGAAATGGTCCAAAACAACCAATTACTACAGCTCTTGTGCTGAGGTCACTTCCTACAGGGACAAGTAGGCTGCTCAAGGCTCCCCACTCCCACTGGTGAGCAAAGAAACTTCCTTCTATCCAAGTAAGGTAATGGACAACACAGGAACTACACCACAGCCCAGAATACAGCAATGCCTGTAAACTGGTCTAAACTAGTCGAGGAGAGGCGGGAAAACAAGGATTATTTTTTTTTTGTTTTAGATAGAAACACACAGAAAATGCAGAAACAGTAATAAATCAGTTACACAGGCTAGCATACTTTAGTGGGCAGCCTCAACAGTTAAATTAAACAAACAAACAAACAAACTTTCGATCAAATTCAACTAAAATGTAACTTTAAGTGCAGATATTAAAATAATGCAGCAAACAGCTAAAAAACAGTTTAAGCTTGTTTAGGGTAAGCTAGAGAAGCTATTTCAAGTAAAAAAAACAGCAAAGATACTTAAATCCAGAAAGTAGTCACTTTTCTGAGTTCTCTGTACCTAGGACCACTCTGCAGGACCATGAGGAGCTTGTCTGAGTAGTATAGCCAGAAAAAAATGCCCAGAGGCGGATTTTAAACAGGGAACTTCAAAACAGCTAGAAATGGTCCAAAACAACCAATTACTACAGCTCTTGTGCTGAGGTCACTTCCTACAGGGACAGGTAGGCTGCTCAAGGCTCCCCACTCCCACTGGTGAGCAAAGAAACTTTCTTCTATCCAAGTAAGGTAATGGACAACACAGGAACTACACCACAGCCCAGAATACAGCAATGCCTGTAAACTGGTCTAAACTAGTCGAGGAGAGGCGGGAAAACAAGGATTATTTTTTTATTTTTTTTGTTTTTAGATAGAAACACACAGAAAATGCAGAAACAGTAATAAATCAGTTACACAGGCTAGCACACTTTAGTGGGCAGCCTCAACAGTTAAATTAAACAAACAAACAAACAAACTTTCGATCAAATTCGACTAAAATGTAACTGTAATTGCAGATATTAAAATAATGCAGCAAACAGCTAAAAAAACAGTTTAAGCTTGTTTAGGGTAAGCTAGAGAAGCTATTTCAAGTAAAAAAACAGCAAAGATACTTAAATCCAGAAAGTAGTCGCTTTTCTGAGTTCTCTGTAGCTAGGGCCACTCTGCAGGACCACGAGGAGCTTGTCTGAGTAGTATAGCCAGAAAAAAATGGCCAAGACCTTCAGCATCTTCTCTGTCCAACCAGTGGTTTGTGTCCCAGCCCAAGTAGCTGACACAGACACAAACACACACACACACACACACACACACACACACACACACACACACACACACACACACACACACACACACACACACACACACACACACACACACACACACACACACACACACACACACACACACACACACACACACACACACACACACACACACACACACACACACACACACACACACACTTTGAGATTTGATTTATACACAAACACACACACACACACACACACACCTGGGGAAGGCTGGCACAGGTTTAATAGCTATGCCCCCTTCTGCCCACACTATAAGGTAGTTATTACTGCCACCAACCCCTCCTTATCAGCTACTAGGAGGTCCTTGCAAAGGGAGACCAATCCTACTGTGTAATGCTACTATTATCCAAATGGAAACTGTGACCAAGAGCAAGGCTATTGGAGTGGCCTATACTTCTTCTTCTTCTTTCGGCTTTTTCCCTGTTAGGGGTCGCCACCGTGGATCACCTGTCCACTCATGATTGGCAGTGGAGTTTTACGGTGTCGAGTTGCCAGCCCGGCACCGAACCTTCCACAGAAGGCACACATATGCACGCACTCACACCTAGGGCCAATATTAGAATGTCCAATCCACCTACAGCATGTCTTTGGGATGTGGAAGGAAACCGGAGCACCCGGAGGAAACCCACGCGACCACAGGGAGGACATGCAGACTCCGCACAGAAGGCACCCCAGCCAAGGATCGAACCAGAGAACCTCTTGCTGTGAGGCGGCAACACTAACCACTGCACCACCGCGGCCACCCTACAGTGTCACCAAATACATATGCAAGTATGCTAAGAAGTTAAATATCTCTAAACAACCAGCCACAAAGATAGGTTTAAATATATTTAATAATAAATAATAAAAGAACAAAACAATACTTAATCAACACAGTAACTACAGAGTTCAGAATCACAGGAAATATTTTAAAACAACATTGCAGGACAGTCTCAAATAAATACAGAAAACATCTAAACTAATTTTTACTATATTCCTATCTATATCTAAAATATACTATGTCCTAAATAACTTACTTACAGAGCAAGGCAAATGCAGATGAATGCTGAATGGATGTTTCTAGGTCCAAGACAAGATACAAAAATGCAAAGTCTTTCTCTGAGAGAGTTCTTAAATTACTATCAAACATTACTACTGGGTCATCTTGTATGATGTCACTCATTGTCAACTGCCTTCAGTTACCAGGCTAACAGAAACTTAACAAAATGTAACATTTCTGTGTGAAAATACATATCTCTCACATGTTTGCCCAGAACTGGAAGTTGTAAAACAATTTAAACCTTGTAATTACTTCTCTACAGAACAATAGAAAAAAAACTAGCTCTAGACAACCTGTCTTTTTGCTGCATTGAAACTAACTTTAAAGCACATTGTAAAGCATTTAATTTCAACTTATTTTCTTGAAGTTTTGTAAGTTAATTTTCTATGTTCCAGCAGGGTATGATGTGGTTACATTCTTGAAACTCAGTACATAACATACAGTTCTGTATAAATCATACCAATATTCATAAATGACATAGAATTATTTACAAAATTCTAGATGGCTGGGCTGACAGTGTCTCAGCCATAATTTCTGTTGCTTTCATGGAATTAAGATGGCATAACTCACCACATACTATACTATGCTGTAGCTCAGAGGTAAGCATCTTGAATCTGTGAGATGGACAGTACAGGATCCCAGAAACGTATCATCCATGTCACTATATATATATATATATATATATATATATATATATATATATATATATATATATATATATATAAAATGTGTGTGTGTATGTATGTGTATAATATGCATGCATGTGATACCTCTCTCTAAAGAATTTATCTATGTCAGTTTTAAAGCAGTCAGGGGAAATGGAGTCTGTAGCGTTTAAGACCCGCCCTAGAGAGGTGGAGTCCTTAACCTCTAAGGATACAGCATTCCATAGAGGCACTCTCCTCTCTGTAAACCATTTCATGCACCATCCATTACCAAGTTCCACATAAAACCTACCATCTCTCCTGTTGATAAGTTGAGGGAATTAAATTGCACGTCCATCTAAAACCTCTAAAGACAAACATAAAGCTCTGACAGTTCAAAAGTAAAGAGTGCATGCACAGTTTTTTTTCTTTTTCAAAGAACAGCCCAGGGATTCTACTTTAAAAAACAGTCCAGGGATTCACAGTCACACAGCCTTTTTCCCCACTTTTGTTGTAATGCTATTTAATTTTTCAGATTTTGCTTACCGGGACCCCTAATGTGGTAGAGAGCTCATGGATAGTTCTAAATGTAAAATGTAAATGTGTGCAAAAAAGTGTAAGTACAGGGGATCTGCTAACAATGGCTGTCAGAAAGGCCTTATCAGATTGGCTATTTTTATACATATTTGAATGATATATAAGAATCAAACCTTTGTCTGATATTATTTTTAAATCACTATATGCTGAAGTGGTATAAAGAGGTCTACTATTGAGGGTTTAGATGAACAGATAAGAAGCCTTTCCAAACTGAACACAAACAGATTTGGCTGAGTTTGGTGTTACAGTACTAATCCAAAACCAGTTACAGGGAGAATCAAGTGTGCACATCAGAGGATTTCACTATGTAAACTGGTGTGCACATCAGAGGATTTCACCCTGTAAACTGGTGTACACATCAGAGATTTCACTGTGTTAAGTGGTGTGCACATCAGAGGATTTCACCCTGTAAACTGGTGTACACATCGAAGGATTTCACCCTGTAAACTGGTGTACACATCAGAGATTTCACTGTGTTAACTGGTGTGCACATCAGAGGATATCACCGTGTAAACTGACAACAGTATTAAAAAAAAAAAATGAACACGTACTAGCAAAAACTTGAAAAAATACTTTTAGGATTACGAAGGAAGCCCGTGAACATAGGTCAGCATCTGAAGTTAATGAAAACTACATATCCTTCTTTAGTTCCATTAAGAAGCTAAGACGTAACATCCAGAACTTCGCTGAACCTAATTAAAATGGCACCACCTACTGTGATCCATTAGACATTGCCAACAAAGTAACAGACAAAATCCTTGCAAACTTAACCCTGCAAACAACTATCCAAAGCCCATTTATCTCTGGATATTTCAAAGAGCATGTAGTACAGGTGCTCCCCAGCAATAATGATACCTCCTCCGTGGCACCTAATAATACACCTGGCTGTTTAATAAACAGTCCTAAACAACCCTGGCAGGGCCCCTCCTTAAAATGCTTAACCGGAGCATAGCTATGGGCTTGGGCCCTCAGGTGTGGTGCACAGCAGTAGTGATGCTGCTCCACATGGGTGGCCCCACCACCACTGACCCCAGGAACTGTAGGCCCATCAGACTGATAAGTCTTATTTTTAAAGATATGGAAAGCATCATAACTGACATGATTAACTCTGACATTAAAACTCTCATTAGGCTAGATCTGCGGCAGTTTTGTTTTGTAAAGGGTAAAGCCTATCTGATGAATAAGGTTAAATTCTTTGAAGGAATAATACAAGCTGTGGACAGGGGTCATGCTGCCTACACAAGATTGTTGACTTGACCAAGGCCTTTGTTACCATACCCCATGATAACATAGTTAATAAATTCAATGAATTGCAAATGTATTCCTGTGTGATAAGATCAATAGCAAATTGACTAAAAGACAGAACCCATATGGTGCGGGTAGCAAGTGCCTCATTAAAGAGTAAGAAAGTAACCACTGCTTCCTTTAGGGATCCCATGTTGGGAGCCATTTTCTTTGACATTTATTTTTTCTGCTCTCTAGACTACAAACCAAGACCTTCCTAACCAAGACTGTGGATGTCTGTAAGCTGGGAGTTATTGTCAAGTCACCCTCTGACATGCAAGCCTGCAACTTACACTTGAAAATACCTGGTGTATTAAAATAGACTTAAAGTATCGACTGCTAATGCTTTACATGGAACAATTACTCTGAACCCTATGTTCATATTAGCCATCTTTAAATATATACTGAATCCTTTGCTCTTTTTAGCTACATGTAAACACTTATAGTCATCAAACCTATCGTATTAATTCACTCTGTTAACTGATGCTGTCCCGACTTTGATTATCACTATGCTATTCTAGCCTTAAATTGTTATTACACGTCTATCACTATTGTATAAGCAAACTCAGGAAATGTGATCTCACTACTATCCACTGTATTATAACTTCATATCTTGACAAGTAAACTGTCTTGTATCATTATAAATGCTTTATTATCTTGTCAACAAACTCTTAATGCATGCATTTTTCCTATTATGTGGAGCTCTGTGTGATGTCACGTAAGCTATTTTATGTATCATTATATAATTATTTCCTTATCAACAAACTTTTATTGCATGCATTTTTATTATATGGAGCTTTTCTCCCCGGGCCTCCTCTGAAAATGGGTACTGTCAGGTCCAGTTGGACTTTCCCAGTAAACAAATGTAAAATAAAATAAGTAAAATAAATGCTAAATGCTATAAGTATAATATTGTCACATTTAGTAAATTGTCACTCCCCCAGACCATAGAATTTGGGTTGACAATTTCCTCTACTTTGATCACCATGTAACAACACTAGTTAGAAAGTCCTTCTGCAGATGATTGCCCAGAGAAAACATCCAGATCCGAAGAGATCACTGTCCTCTACAATATTTAACATTAATTAGGTCAATTATTGAATACAATGCCCTGTTTGGGATGTACCTTATTAGATAAATAACTAAAAAGACCATAGGGTTCCAAACTGAAAAGAAAATGTACTTACAAGCACTAAGCAACCAGAAAAGACTAGAAGTATATTCCGTGGGATAGTATCCAGTATGAGATTGCATTATTTCTGATAGCTCTCCTTTACATAAGTTAATTGTGTATTCAGTAGCTCATAGACTCCTAAGGGGATATGCCCTGCCTTCCGAGTCTCTAAGGTCCCAATGGTTCTGGATCTCTTGTATCTCCATAAATCTAATAGTCCCACAAGCACCACAACTGGGGATCTAAATCTTCACCAGAATATACATTAAAACAAGGTGGAGAGAGAGGGTTATTTCACAGCATCTTTCCCATTTCTGGAATAGACTCCCACTGCAACTTAATCAATGTCATACATTATCTTCCTTCGAACAGAAACAGAAAGGTTTAATGGGTATTCACAAATTTGCCCCGGCTTGAGTGGTGTGGCCGTGCTTGAGAGAGAAGGTTTGGTCTGAGGGTGTGTACAGGTAAGGTATAAATGGCTGTAAGAGACAGTTGCCTTCCATTCCCTATGCTATAATATGAACAGTGACCACACGGACATCCCGACACCTCGACAATGATCACGCTGTTTATTTATTGGCATGATACCAAGTCTTAACAGGTGACATAGATCCAGCAATGTATCAATTCTTATACTGTGTATTACATCCTTTCTAGTAAAGAATTTATTATACATGGATAATTTTGACAATATCTTTGTATAGAAGCAAGGCAAAACTTTTGTGTACATTTGCTCACACCTTAGAAGTACAAGCAGTGAAGTCTTTGTTTTTTTATATAGTAGTTTTGAGATTGCGTTTCCTTGGTGAGCACTCTCAGGAGTTAGAATATATAAGGCAAATGAATTCTGATCTAATCTATATTATACAATGACAAGTCATTTACGTTCAAAGATGTGCATGCTGATTGGTCAGCCCAACCAGCATGCCCATTGTAAATGGAGCATAAATCAACAGAAAAAAATCCAGTCTCCTGGACTTTCTTCTATTAATATATGCTACAGAGCATTCTGGTTTTCCTGAGGTTTCAAAAAATAAAAAAAAATTGAAACCTAGACAGTTCAGAGGTATGAGAGAGACAACACAGAGAAAATACAAGCAAAACCAGGTACGTTATCCAAAACTAAAGAAACATACCTGATTATCCTTGTATTTCTGCCCCGTCTCGCACCTCTGAACTGTCCGGATTTCAACCTTATGTTTTTATTTAAAAAAAAACAAAAGAAAAAAACAATGGAGATCTTCCTTTCTCCATTAATTCCTTTCCAAGGCACTTCAAGAAAGGCCTAGTATACCAAAGAAAAAAGTGGAAGAACATCACAGTGCCATTATACAAAAACATTATTTAAGAAGAGTAAGCAAATTCAGTTTTGGAAGCTTTTGGTAAGTTGGTTGAACAGAATATATAGACCAACTTTTTAATAATAAGAAAAATAGATTTTCTGATAATTTGACACCTAATGAGAGGTCAGCATTGAGTGCGTTGCAGAATGATAAGACTCTAGTCATTCATCCGGCGGATAAGGGGGGTTCAATAGTTAGAATGGACCCCTCTTATTACTTTCATAGTAT
Source organism: Protopterus annectens (assembly GCF_019279795.1). Classification (NCBI taxonomy): domain Eukaryota; kingdom Metazoa; phylum Chordata; order Ceratodontiformes; family Protopteridae; genus Protopterus; species Protopterus annectens. The sequence continues at coordinate 91,178,266 of NC_056748.1, forward strand.
GAACGTGGTGCTTAATGATCCTGAGCATTATATTGTCATTAGCATGGGTGAAACTGAGGCAATCAGAAATAAGATTTGCATGGCTCTTAATTATTTGTTGTTTGAGAAGAGAATTACTCTCGATTTATATAAGTATCTCTTAGTGGATGAACCCTTGACTCCCTTTATACAAGGTCTCCCTAAGATTCATAAGAATCGTCAAGCACCCCCCCCCATGAGACCCACTGGTACCAGTATAAACTGGAGTACTGAGCCATTTTTGTGGAAAAACATCTACGTCCAGTTTTGGACAGAAATGCAATAATATTAAAAGATTCTAAGCATTTCTTGGTTGACTTGTTTAATTCCATTAAGGAACAGCCTTTGAATTTGAAATACTACATGGTGACAATGGATGTGCAGTCTTTGTTCACGATGATACCCAATGATATTGGGTTGCTCCATGTTAAGAAATATATGTCTTAAGTATGGAGAGTTTGATTCATCCTTACTTGAGCTTATTGGTATCTGTATGAAAATTGTATTAGAGAACAACATTATTATTTAAGATGGTGTCTACTATAGACAGAGGGATGGCATAGCTATGGACACGTCTAGTGCCAATAGCTACGCCAACATGGTTATGGCATTATGGGAAGAGGAATGCTTCTCATCCACTGTATGGATTCAGAAGTATGTCCCTTTTTACTGTCACTTTGTTGATGACCTGTTCTTTATTTGGACAGGCCATGTGAATGACTTGCATAGGTTTCATTCATATCTTAACTCATATACGTACTTCCTTAATTTTTCTATTTCATTTTCAGCAACATCAATTGAGTTTTTGGATGTGATGTTTAGTCAAGACACTGATGGTTGTTTGAATACAGGAATTTTTAGAAAATCTTGTTATAAGAACACCTTGTTGCATAGATGTAGTATGAACCTTCAGTATGTTTTTAAGAATATCGTGAAAGGTCAGGGCATGAGAGCCTCAAGGCTTAATACATCTAATACTGGCTTTAATTCCAAATTACTAGACCTTAAGAAAAGACAAGTTGTTAGAGGTCATAAAGGGGCAGAAGTTGATAAAATATTGGATACCATCCCACAGTATAGGAATGAAACAGCTATTTTTCTGAGGGAACATCACAGTCTAGTGTAGCAGCTAAACAAAATGTGTGCAATAAGTTGTCTATACCATTATTCTGTACAACTGCTACAAGGAAGGTGACTGATGTTATGCACAAACACTGGGGTATTTTGACCACAGAGGAGAATATTAAGAAGATTATATGTATAAGAGTAAGAAGAATTTATGTAGGCTTTTATGTTATCCTAATAATTGTATTGTGACTTCCACGAACATTAGTTTATTACCATTACCCTGTAATAGCTGCAATTTTTGTGACCATCTTGATAGTAATAGGTTTTTTGACCATCCTAATTTTGGTTGTAGATTTCATTTTAGGGTAGGAACCACTTCTTTAACCACTCATATAGTATAACACAAAAAAGGGTTCAAAAACCGGAATCCTCCAACCGTTGTAACAAATCAGTAGTATCCACTTTCGTCAATAACATAAAACCAAGTCCAAAAGAAGCAGGCGATGAAGTCTTCCTTGTATGGTAGACAAAAAGCGCTTAAAATAAATGGGTTTTATTTTATCGCCTGCTTCTTTTGGACTTGGTTTTATGTTATTGACAAAAGTGGATACTACTGATTTGTTACAACGGTTGGAGGATTCCGGTTTTTGAACCCTTTTTTGTGTTATTTCTTAGTTTGTCTGCCTTTTTTTTGGTATAGTAGTTCACTCATATAGTATATTTGGCCCATTGCATTATCTGTCATGCATTCTATTTGGGAAAGATGGACCAGGCATTGACGGATAGAGTGACAGAGCACCATTACCATATAGAAAAGCACCTTTAAACAATGCCCTATCCAAACATATTTTAAGTACTGATTTAAGTCATGTTTTTTGCTTTTAAGTTGGGGGGGCAATGTCAGAAATCTTACTGAGACAAGGAAAGTCAGATGGATTATTAGATTAAGAGCAGATCAGGGTCATGGACTCAATGAGAAGGTTCCCCTTAAACCCCTCTTGAAGAGACGTGGTCTTTGAAGGTAATTAGCTATGTAGAACCAGTTATATAATGTTTTTTCCATTTTTTTATTTGAATAATATTATGCATTTTTATGCTATTACATTTTTATTGCTATGTTCTGTAATTGTAAAAGTGAGGGAGTTTGTGATTGGTTGACCTCTGACTGATGCCTATATTTAAAAGTTTTAATTGATTTTGTTGAATGTCTGGTCTGATGTAGCATTTGTGAAAGGCTTACCAACATTTAAGGCATTAAAGTCTATAAATTTTATGAGTTCCCTGGTGGTGTGTCATTCTGCTGGTTTATTTGTTTTACTTTATGTAAATTCGATGTTCATCATGCTATTAGAACTATGTATTTTTTTATTTAAGTTTCAGGAGCCGATGGCCATCCTTCTTAGTTACATATTCTGCATTATTATATGAGACATCACTTCTACTAACTTCTAACCTGATCCTGCCAAAACTCTCAGTGGTTCTTATATTGCTGAGATGGGTGCCATTTAAATCCACAAGTAGGGCATCATTTTATTTATTGCCCTCTAGGTTCCCGAGCACTATTAATTCCTTAATGTATTGCCCTCTATATTCCTGAGCATTATTAATTCCTTAATTTATTGCCCTCTAGGTTCCTGAGCACCATTCATTCCTTAATTTATTGCCCTCTAGGTTCATGAGCACTAATAATTCCTTAATTTATTGCCCTCTAGGTTCCTGAACACTATTAATTCCTTATTCCCCAGCAGTTCCTAACTGAGACCACTGACTTAAAAATCCAAAGGTACCAGAAAAGACTGGAACTACTGTGCATGTAAAAGTTACCATTGTCCTTTTTGCATTATTCAGACATTTTCCCCTTACATAAGCTGTTTCTGTACTATGTCCACGTTGGAAGTACAGAAAAACTGTATTTGTCGAAAAAAAAGTTAAGTGTGTGACTTTCCTGATTTCTTTGTTGATAAAGCAGAATTTGAAAAGCTAGCCAGACATGCTAACTCACTCAAGCCTATAATGCCATTTTTATATATTTCCATTTCACACTCATACCTCCTTAAGGCATCGAGATCTTTTTTGAGTCAGGCTTCTTTAACCAAGTGACTTATCAGCTAATACTAGACAGTATTAGAAAGTGCAAAGAGTTCTTAACAAAATGACACTAAGAGTTTTAATCTAAGATGCCCTATGGTAGAGAACTGAATCAATTAATTTTCACTTATTATTCATACTTTCATATTTATCATAACAGAGACCCCTCTTTGTTATTGAGTAGCATGGTTGAAATGCCATAGTGGGAGACAGGAATATTTATTGTCAGTGTCCATTTATATCACACTATGCCTGAGACATTGTTAATTGTTTGCTAGTAATTATAAAAATAAACAATATTTACGTATGTAATTAATACTTCAAAAACCAAGTGACTTACAAACTATTACATGGCATCAGGTGAAACCTTAGATATTCTTGAAGAAAACTGTTTTTGAAATTTGCACTGTACATCTTTAGCTATGTTCAGTGTTATTTATATTGTTAATTAAACAATTAAGCATATATTTTCACATTTCAGTAAATATCTCAACTTGCACTCATAGAGGAATTTGTGCTGCCATGTGAAAGCTTAAGTCTCGTTAACAAAAATGTTCTAACAATATATGTCTAGGCGGCATGGTTTCCAAGCTATGACAATTTGTGAAAGTTTAACAAAAATATAATCTGGGGATTGTCTACATTATAGCATATTATAGTATTTATGCAAAGACTAATAATGCAGTGACTATTAGAACTGTAAAGAATACCTCTTATTGATAACATTGTTATTTATACAGTTTTAATAGCTTTTATTATTCATGAGAAGTTTGTATTTGTTTATCTTATGCATTTAAACTTATTTGCAAGAAAAGGCTCTGGAATGTAAGATGTGTGTGCACTGCTAGAGGTGTGACATTCCATGCCACAAAGGGTTAATGTGTGCGAGAATGTTGCATAGTGAAGCAAGTATCATACAGGGTACCAGGGTTGCAGTTTCTGCAGACTGTCTGTATCTCTGCGATTTATATATTGTGTAACATCTGTGAAAAGGACCCCATCAGTGTCTGCACAGCTAGTTTTGTAACATTCACTTTCTTAGGCTTCTGCTGCATGAAAACAGATGTGCAGTGCAACTCACTAGCATGTCTTTGGCAAGCCCTTTTGTTGGTAGCTACTAGCTCTTTGCAGTGAAATGTGGTACAATTAAAGTCCCAGATAGGAAGTCATACTGTGTTGACGTTTGTAGAATTTAGGAGCACAAAACTAAAGTTAGTAAAGCATAAAAAAGTGCTCTAATATACAAGTGCATCATAAATCCTAATTAAGACTGTTCTACTTCTAAAGACCCCTTAAGAATTATACTGGTGACTCTGGGGCACACCAGCCCCTCAACTGCCATAGTTATGAATTTCAAATCATTTGTTTGGACTTGTGTTATTTCTTTGAATTCATTTCCATCACATATAATTTTGACTTGTATACTTCTTTGAAGCTATTTCTTTCTTTTGCTGACTCCCTTACCATATCTCACTTTCGCACATATATCACCCTCTGCACAGATGGTATCCCAGCGAGAAACTCATCTGTAAAACAAAAAACAAGCCTTGGAAGGCAGCAGTGTTAACATTTGTACCACTATTTCACCCTACAGAGGCTAACATTATACAAATTAGTCTGTTCAGGTGAAATTGCTTTAGACTTAGAGAAAAAAATACTTGAAAAGGGTAAGGACAGTATTTCCTTGCAAAAACGGATGAACTTAATAGACACTTTTACAGCGCAGTAGTAATTTGGTCTTAATGTTTCAATATATATTATTTTTCTGTAAGACGTCACATAATCTACTTCCTGTCTGACCCTTTAGCTTATGAATGTAATAAAAAACTAATCCATATGGTGCTTTATATCACACTGCCTGGATAAACCTTTTACTTATCATCATAATAATTATTCTAATTACTTTTCTTTATTTCTGCCTGGGTAAACATCTCTCTCACCTCTGTAATAAAAACAATAACGATCGCTGTAGCAATTACAGTGGGCTATTGTTAAGCTTTATGAATTATTACCTTCATTAATCTTTTATTTTTTATTGCTTTCTGTAAATTAAACCTTGCATTTTGAATTTGCTGCTACCAACAGGAACAGATTATTGTTCCAGCGAGCATTCTGCTTACACGCTTCTCTTTCCACATTCCTTCATTCACTGTTTGTTTGTGATCTTGCTTTGCTGTTCTTACAATCACTAGAGAGCTAGATTCCATGCTGCCATTTTCTGACATTAATATACTGCCGTAGTTTTGCCATATAGATAAATAGATTTATCTGTATATAGATAGATATCTGTGTGTGTGTTTATACACACACACACACACACACACACACACAAGCACACACACACACAAGCACACATGTCATGTCATCTCTTTAAATCACCTTCCATGGTCTTATTTATTTAGTTTTTGACAGGATAGCTCAGTTGATCTCGACAGTTTTAGCCATGACCCAGGCTCAAGACAGAATGTAAAGTAAACAAAAGCAAAGCTAGAAATGGAAGATATTTCACAGTTAAAAGAATAGCATATTCATAGAGAAAATATTACACCTTTAACTTTTCTATATTAAATAGCAATATATATATATATATATATATATATATATATATATATATATATATATATATATATATATATATATATATATATATATATATATATATATAGATAGATATTGAATATATAGGCGTGTCTGTATCTATAGAGGTATAGATAGATATACTTCTGGAATGACCCATACAAACTAGAGTCTTCACTGTGTAATACCTTAAATCTCCTGTAGTTAGAGGAGGCCCATGGAATATATGCAAATGACATTTAACATATGACATACCAGTGTTTCAGGCGCATGGCTTCTGAATGCCCATGACTTTTTACTTTTTTAGTTTTTAAGTCTTTATGGGTGCAGACAGACCAATAAAGTCAACCCCCACTAGCTGTAATTATGCATGTGTTGGCCTTTTTTGACCTTGTCAGTACAGCTTAAGTGGATTATTTGGCAGCTTATTATTACATCGTGAAGACTGTAGCTTGGCTGGGTCTTTCTTGCAGTTTTTACTAAATAGTTTGTGAGTGTGCCTTTTAACGTTTTATCCTTTGCTTTTGATAGAGATATCTATCTATGTCTATCTATGTAGATAGATAGATATAATGGATATTAAAAGTGTACACAACCCTGTTAAAATGCCAGGTTTTGTGATATAAAAAAATGAGACCACAATAAATAATTTCAAAACTTTTCCCACCTTTAATGTGACCTATAACTTGCACAATTCAATTGAAAACCAAACAAATCTGTTAGGGGACAAAATATAAAAAATAAATAACGTGCAATAAGCTGGTGCATAAATGTGCACACCCTTAAACTAATACTTTGTTGAAGCAACTTTTGATTTTTTGATTTAATTACAGCATTCAGTCTTCTTAGGTACACACCTCCCATCAATTAAAGAGATTAACCCCAAATAAAGTTCAGCTTGTCCTTGTAGGATTTTCCTGACATTTAGCTGCAATCGATCAGTACTAGGGAAACTTTATATAGGGAATGAATACATGTATCTACATATATATGTATGTATGTGTGTGTATATATATATATATATATATATATATATGTGTGTGTGTGTGTGTGTGTGTGTGTGTGTGTGTGTGTGTGTGTGTGTGTGTGTGTGTGTATATATATATATATATATATATATATATATATATGTATGTACACAAAACTTAATTTCTGAGAGGTAATTTAAGAAGGAAACTATCATTCATTCAGGTTGTGTAGGCAAAGAAGTTAGTTATTTTCAATAATCCATAAAGCAATTACCTGAAACTTCAGTCAAGTAGTTGAGAAGAAAAGGTTTAATTGAACAAAACTAGTTTCGCAGGCATGGTAGAAAGGGATACAAATTACAGGACCCAAAATAAACAGGACATTTTTATAGCTATTGTGAGTTTGTGTATTTTGCAAAAAGTGGCTCCCTCTTGTTGTAACTTAAGACGTAAGTGTGCCATATACTTTGAGTGATACGTGGCCCAAAGAAGATCCCAAGATAGCACTTGCTGCAACTTTGCTGGACAGGATATGGTTATAGGTTCATAGGTTCATAGGTTGATACTAGGCTATTGGCACAAGGGCCTATACAAGCCTAGCCATAACAATTCCCTGGCTATTTCTTCCCACTTAGTTCCCTGGACCCCTGTCTAGCAGGGCAACTGACGTGACCCCCAGGGTAAATTTCCTATTTCCCATCCAATCATCAAGGTTCCTTTTGAAGAGGGCCAAAGAGGCGCTCTGCTTGACTTGTATGAGCAGTCTATTCCAGAGTCTGAGGAGTCTCTGGGTCAGGAACCTATCCCTCCCGCATGTTTTGTTCATTGTGATGACAAGGTTTAGATCCCTGGAGTGTTTTGTTCTGAGGGATTGGGATTTCTTTAAGTGTAGCATATCCAACAGCTCTGAGTTTGACATGGCCTTGTATGTTAAGCAGAGATCGCCTCTGACTACACAATATGCGACAGAGTATAGCTGGAGGTTTTTTAGACGGTCAGCATAGGCCATCTGCTTTAGGCCTGTGATTCTTTTAGTGAGGTATTTCTGTGGCCTTTCCAGCTGTTGCAGATGTCTTGAGAGGTACATACCAAATGGGGCATTGTATTCTACAATGGGTCTAATGAGGGATAAGTAAAGTGGGACAATGACCTCCTTTTTTCTGGATGAAAAGCCCTTAGTGATGAGGTGTGCCACATAGAAGGATTTCCTCACTGTTGTGGCGATGTGGTTATCGAAGGTGAGACCATTGTCCACCTGTGTCCCTAAGTCTCTTATCACACTTTGGGTGTTTAGTGTTCTGCCACCTATGTGGTAATTCATGGTTACATGTTTTTTTCCCAAACGGGATAACTATACATTTCTTGGCATTGAGCTTTAGCCCATGGCTCTGGCACCAAGCATCTGTTTCTGTAAGGCCCTTTTGTAGAATATCCACATAATTTGGGGATTCAATAATGGCTCCCAGTTTGCAGTCATCATGAACTTTGTTAGCCCGAGTCCCTTAGTGTTAGTCAGAGTCCCTTAGTGTTGGCCTGTACTTCAGAGAAGTAGATGCCAAACAAGAGCGGTCCCAGGACTGAACCCTAAGGTATTCCACTTGTCATTTGTCTGGAGCTGGATTTGGATTCAGCTACTTTTACAGTGTGGGTTCTGTCAGAAGAATCATGTTTGTTAAAATATGTAGTTTCAAAAAAGAAACACTCCAAGGAATAAACTGTGTTCCTTAACCAACAAAATATTGCAAAAACAAAAAAACACAGAAAAACAGCCGAGAGCATACAATATAACATAATTTAATAAAACTTTTAAGCACTTTCACACAACAAAATAGTGCTTCATCAGACCATAAAATTCACTACATGGCTACTTCGTATTATATAAAACCATCAAGATATTTAATTCAAACTAACCAATGAAAAAGCAAAAACCATTACATGTTTAATTAAATAAAAAATCACTTAAAGAGACCTCTAGATTTAAAACAGGTTTTACTGAGACTCTTCCTTTTAAACCAGGCAGCTTATCTGCCAGTAATGTTATATTATCCAATGTAATTTGTGAGTCTCTGTAAAATTCTAAGGTCTCCACCATGTATATATACATTAATAAGTTCAATAACTGTAAAACCAAAGTGATGATCATCCCCACTTTCCATACGGTGTTTGGCCAAAGCATTACGTGTATCCTGAATACTAATACTGTACTTTGTTGTGTAGCTATAAAATAACAAAAAATTACATTTTAAGCACATTTATAGATACACAACAGTTTTGTGCATCCTGTTAATATGACTGATTGTCAATTTAAAGTAAAGGCTTGTTGCCGTGGCAGAAATTTAGTATATTTGGCTTCCTGTAGGGCATGCCAATGTTTCTATATCGGCAAAAGGAATAGATCCCTTATGGAACGCATAAAAGAACATCAATATGTAAGTATTTTTGCTTTTTCATTGGTTAGTTTGAATTAATTATCTTGATGATTTTATATAATAAGAAGTAATCATGTACTGAATTTTATGGTCTGATGAAGCACTATTTTGCTGTGTAAAAGCGCTTACCAGTTTTATTAAATTACGTTATATTTTATGCTCTCAGCTGTGTTTCTGTGTTGTCTTGTTTTTGCAAAATATGTAGTTCATTTATATAGTGTTCCATTTGCAATAAAAATATTTGTATTTAGTATATTACAGGTCCGAGGCAAAAACTTTGGAATCGAACATTTATCACGTGACTACAGGGAAAATGATATGGGTATAGATCACACTATGCATTTTATTTCATTTTCTTGTCTCCATATCTAATTACTGTTTCTCTGGAGTGCAAGCAGAAAGTCTCGGATTCCAGAAGTAAAAAGAGTATTTGGAAATGATGCACATTCCAGCACAACTCCTAAATACTGCAAATATCGAACACATGGAGTTATAATACTGGATTCAGCACAAAGCCCAGATTTGAATGACAAGATCAATTATGTGTTGTAAATGCATGTAACAAAATTATAGCAGTGTTTAGGGATGGTTATTTTTAATATAAATGTTTATATTTTGAGAAATTTCAAATTAAATCATTTTGTTTTTACTGTTTAGCACTAACCTGGTCAGTAAAGGATAGATAAATAAATAAATAAAATTTGGAAGTCTTATAATATTCATGTGACTATTAGGGCATCTAAATATAATTGTTCATTATAAGGGCTAATGTTTATCATTCCCACTGCTGCAGTGACCTTTAGGCTACAGAAGTTGTTTCCCTGCCTCGGTTTACAAAGCTCTGGCTCCACCCCCTACTTTCAATCTGATTGCTGACTGGGCAGTGCTAAGGAGGAAATTCAGCAGTCAAAGTATAGAAGTCTTCAGGACTTTCTTGCCTTGAGAAGCCAGAGTGGTAGGATTGATACAGGAGACTAAGTAAAAGGTCAGAGAGATACACAGACCAAGAATGGAGCATTTTCCTAAGAAAGAAGTAGAACACATAGGGGAAAGTGATGAAGGGGTAGCCAGGTTGTTTAAGAAGGAGTTAGAGGTGGTCCAGAAGGTTATATGGACAGGTAAGGATGGTATATTGCTGATTTGGCAGGGGAGTGTATGTGAATTATTATAGCAGAATAAGGATATTTATGGTTTGAAAACAGATGGATGAATCCTTTGTGAGGGTTCATTAGGAAATGGGATGAATTATAATATAGTCTATAGGTGAAAGTGATGGTTTGCTTCACTGTGACGTGGGAGCTAGAGACAGGTAGGCTATTGGATAGGAGAGAGTATGACTAACTGTAACAGCAGGAGGTAAAAGAAAAAAATTAAAGATAGTTAGTGGCTGGATGCTTGGAGAGTAGGGAACAGGAATGATACAGAATAAATGTATTCAAGCGCCTACATTAGAAGGTGAATAGATGAGACACACTGGCTAGATTTCTGCTGAGGGAGCAGACAATGTGGTGGATGGTTAGAGGTGGGGTCAGGTATAGCGGAGTATCAGTTTGTGTGCCAGTGATTTTGAACTTTGGGCAGTTTGTAGGTGAGATGAAGGGTTGGGGATGAAGAATAGGTGTGAAACAATGATGCAAGAGAAGCTGACAGATAGAGGGGGGGAGGTGGACCAAGAGATTATTGAAAGAAAACAAGGAAAAGGGCAGCACTAGGATTCTTTTAGTGTGACTCCGCGAAGGCGGCAGTGACAAAGAGAATATTGAAAGAGGCCGGGAGCTTCAGAAATGGATGAAAGAAAGAATTAGTTACCTTGGAAAAGGAGTACAAGGTTGTCCAGAAAAGATTACTTGGGAGGTGGAGTAAAGCTGCAGACATGAAGAGGGGATACTTTTACTAGGGATAAAGGAAAGGCTTTGGAATGTATGGTGCTGAGGAAATAAATGGTAGACTGAAGGGAGCTTTCACAGGGGTAGGGGGATCCAAAAGGAAAATATCTAGTATGGAAAAGGAGAAAAGAAACATGAGTTGTAGGTTGCAAGATGATAGAATTTACAAAGGGATAAAACAATAGGACGTGGTCTGATGAAGCAATGGTTACCACTGCGAAAGTGCTCACCATTTTGTATTAAAAAAGAAGATTTTACTTTGTCGTGGTTCACCTTCTTTATTCCAGCTACCTTTCTACTGGGCACCTGTGTTTCAACATTTTCAACTTCTGGGCTGGTTTGGATTTTTTTGCTTGCTCTTAATTTTGATTTTAAAATGCTACAAAAAGTACTGACAAAAGTATTAAGGAAGTTTTACTTACAATGACTGATGAGAGGCAGGTGTATTTATACCTCCCTATGAACAGCAATTAGTGGACAAGTGTAATCTGATAATGAAAAGGTTGGATAATTTAGGGCTTGTAGTACTGTGAATCATGCTATTTGATTTTAAAAAGCCTTGTATCAGAGGGCTGGGAGTTTTTTAGAGAGATAAGCAGGTGCCTCTAATAGGGACCATCACTGTCATTCCATCAAGCAGCTCAAATGGCTTGAGTTACCCCATCTACTTCTTACTACACAGCTCTCCATAGCACACAAACTGTACTACCTCCCTGACAAAACCGCCATACTACAAAATCTAATACAGCCCTACACAACCACCCGAGTCCTAAGATCAACAGACCAAAATCTCATAAACGTCATCAAACATAGGAATGAAGCTGGTAAAACTCTCTTTGCCTGTACAATAGCAATAACATGGAATTCACTTCCTACTCACATAACTTCGACAGCTTCTGCCCCCAATTTAAGAAACTACTCAAAACCCACTATTTTAGCAACTGGCTGTGCTCATGTGACTCCCCAGGCTAATCCGCCTCATAGCAGTAATACTAGGGTACTCCTAAGGATGACCCAGTCCTGTCTAGCATCTACACTTCTTATTCCTTCCTAAAATTGTTTTATTCCAGTGGTAGTAACTTGTGTGTCTATAATTAAATATTAAACACACTCCTATATGCCATGTGTTTGCATTTAAACATACAACGATGTGCTGTACACGAGCCTGTGCTGCAATGTTAGATGATATTGTATATGTTTGTATTAAGAATGCAAGGCTGTTTCTTATAATTGTATCTGTTTAGCAATTGTTTAAATGGAGCTTTTCTCCCCAGGCCTCCGCTGAAAATGGACCCATGTCCAGTCGGACTTTCCAGGTCATCAAATGCAAAATAAAAATAAAATAAATAAATAAATAATACAGGAATTAGATGTGGGTGCCAATTCAAGTGATGGATGCAGGAAACATGCACAAAATCAGTGATGGAAATATATGGGTGAATTGTGTGACATCAAGATGAATGAAAAATCCTAGGGGAGCAGGCCAGGGATACCTGCTGTCACTAAACTGTTGTTGTTGTCGACTGAGATGTTTGCTAGAAGATGATGGAGAAATTAAATGAGTTAGAGGAGAAAGTAGAGGCAAGACCATTTATATAATTGTAGATGTTCATGTGTTGTCAGTAGATGATTTGAAAACTGAATGTAAGTGGCTCAGAACTAGTGTAGGAATAGAGGTTCATCCACATGTGATAACAGTGGTCAGCTGGGAGTGAGAAGAGTTAGGCAGGGAATATAAGAAAAACAGGATCAGGTGTATGTGGATCTGGAGCTTTCAGAAATCTTTTGGTCAGATAAGAAAATAAAAGATGGAGACATTAAAGAAAGCACTAGAAGGGAACCTGAGAAATAAAAGGGAAGGCTTCACTTTTGAATGAAAAGTATACATTTCAACTCGAATGGTTCCAAAGTTAATATGCCTGGTATGGCATTTAGTAAGGAACAGGAAGGAGGAGACGGCAGATGGGGTATAGAATTTAGGGGATTATTTTGGATGAATGAAGGAGGCACTCAAAGATTGTAGGGACAGAAGCGAGGGGAATGCTTTGACTTTGACTCTGAAGCGCTGTCATTCTTGAAATAGAAGAGTTTCTAGGCATTGTTTCAGCAAAAGTATAACATGCATCCATAGAAGAGACAGAGAGACACAGGTGCAACACTCACAAATGCCAAGACCTTCTCAATCAAAATGTTGCTTGTACATTCATAAAGTATACAACATCCCCCTTTTTTGGAAAGACGTGTGTGTGTGTGTGTGTGTGTGTGTGTGTGTGTGTGTGTGTGTGTGTGTGTGTGTGTGTATGTATGTATATATAGATAGATATATGGGTCCACTTTTTAATTTTGAAAGCCCAAAATCCCGAATTTTGAAATATCGAACTCAAAACATCAAGATTTTGGAATCACGAAATTAAAAAGTGGAACAACAAAAAAAAAAATTAAAACAATGTTTTTGCAGGGGGGCAAGCTTCCCTGGACTCCCCATACCCCCTGCAACTTAAATATACCATCTCCGAGATCGGGCTACAGTAAAGAGAACGGTAAGCGAAACAGGAGCATTACCATTCTCTTCACTGTAGCACGATCTCGGAGATGGTATATTTAAGTTGCAGGGGGTATGGGGAGTCCAGGAAAGCTTGCCCCCCTGCAAAAACATTGTTTTAGTTGTTTTTTTTTTTTTTTTACCTTTTAATTTTGAGATTCCAAACTCTCAACTTTCTGGCATCGGTATTTTGAAAGTCGAGATTTTGGGCTTTCGAAATTAAAAAGTGGATATATATATATATATATATATATATATATATATATATATATATATATATATATATATATATATATATATATATATATATACCCCCTCTATGAATAAGATACTTTAGATTGGTATTAATAAAAGGTGAGTGAGTCATCAATCAAATACATGTAATGTAACAAAATAAAATAACATTTTAGCGTAACTGCTGATGCTATGTATAATCTCTATATCTGAATGTTTTCCACAAGTGCACCATATCTGGCATATTAAGAATGCGGCCAAATTCAGAAAGGTTACAGAGAGTTCCTTGCCTCGAGGTAAACTTTCCATATTTAGAGACAGTCCTACTGCAGTGCTTTTGTATGAAGATGTGCAGCATCATGATGGGCTGTCTTGGCGGCCATGTTAGATGCTAATGAGGCATTGTGGGAGAGAACCATATGCTAATTAGCCATGTATCCTCCCCTGGAACTGCCTGCAGTAATGCATTTACACAACTGAGCATTCATGTACTGAGCTGGAACACTCCTGAACAGCTGTGTTAATGAATGTGACCAAAAGCATGTGTAAGTGTGTGGGAGTTAAGGGGTGTGACAGGTGTGTGTGTGTGTGTGTGTGTGTGTGTGTGTGTGTGTGTGTGTGTGTGTGTGTGTGTGTGTGTGTGTGTGTGTGTGTGTGTGCGCATGTTACTGTGTGTGTATGTGAATGATAGCATGGAGGACTCTGTGTGTGTGTGTGTGTGTGTGTGTGTGTGTGTGTGTGTGTGTGTGTGTGTGTGTGTGTGTGTGTGTGTGTGTGTGTGTGTGCATGTGTCTGTGTGTGTAGGCGTGTATGTGAATGTGATAGCATGGAGGACTGTATGTGTGTGTGTGTGTGTGTGTGTGTGTGTGTGTGTGTGTGTGTGTGTGTGTGTGTGTCATAAACTAATAAGCAAATCCTCCAATATTGGGGGAGACCACTAGGCACCGGGGTTAACTCTAAAGATGTATCTGTATTAGTTTGTTGAAGTCTAATTACAGCGAATGGCTGTTTATTGAACCAAAATCGATGAATTGCCATTCATCAAATGTTCACATCAGTGAATATTTTTTTCAGGGAAGGAAATGACTTGGCCAACCACTATAGTGCAATCTCGGAGTTAGTATATATAAGTAGGGTGTGTGTGGGGGGATGCAGCCCCCCACACTGGAGGGTGTGGGGTGCATAGCCCCGCACTTTGGAGGGTTTGATGTAATATGGTGTGTCTGTTGGTTGGTCTGTTGGCCAAGTTATTTACTTCTCTGGGAAAAACATTTCCTGATTTGAACATTTGATGCATGGCCATTCAGTGATTTTGGCTTGATGAACAGCCATTCACTGTAATTAGACTTCAATGAACTGATATAGTTCCCTAAATGCATGGGTCTGGAGACCAGCAGACTCCAGGGATATCTCTACAGATGTATAATGGGTGAACGCTAGACACGAGGGACACATCTTTAGCAAAGTGCCTTAATGGCACCTAAACAAGATATGAATCTGTGGTAAACCCTAGACACAAGGACTAACTTTTCAACATCATGCTGTAATGATGCTTGGGGACTGGGGAACACTAGATATCAGAGATACTCAGGTCTATATCAAAAGATCGAATGTTTAGGTTATCAAACACCTAAACATCAAACTGGTAAGACCAAAACTGAAAACCGCAAACGGTGCAGGGAAAGACTTCCGTTGGCCACAAAAACCCCACAAAAAAAAAATTTAAACTCAATCCCCCCAACTAAATACATCAACTCCGGGATCACTCTACAGTAGACAAAATGGCAAAATCCAGCTAACAGTTAAGGGAAATATTTCTCTGCATTAAATTGGCCATTTGCGGTTTTCTGATTTTGGTCTTACCAGTTTGATGTTTAGGTGTTAGATAATCTAAACATTCGATCTGGTGATATAGACCCGAGATACTTTATATACTGTGCCTTAAATGTGCTTATATATAAGAAAATAAAGGTGTGGGTTGGAGGGAGCACTACAAGCTGGGAATAATATAAGTGACATTAAGACACTAACAGATTCAAACCCTTCACCATATGGGGGCATTAGTTCTCTGCACCATCACTAGAGACACCAGGTATAACATGAACAAATAGTTAAAAAAAAAATATGTATATATATGAAAGTTTAAATGAGGGTGGGAAGATTCAAACCCTGTAACTCTGACAGAGGAAAGTATTAACCCATTATGCTGCCATATGCTACCCCTTACGTCAGTGTATAAAGTTTAGCTATATATAAGCATACAATCTCTGGTATTATGAGTTATGAAGGAGAGAGCAATTATAAGCTTCCTGATCTGCCAGTTGGTTTTCAGTGGTCAGGGCATTACTTATAATGTGTTTCAGTGGTCAGGGCATTACTTATAATGTGTCTATATGCTACTCAGGCAATTCAAATTATTCAAATGTTTGGCACACATCTGACCTTTACCAACCATTCTTCTGAGGGGAGTTCCCACAGGCTCATCTGGTCAGTATTGGCAGGTGTATATATGTGTTAGGTAGACAGATTTATATACACAGGTACCATGAAGGTAGGGAGTGGGCCACACATAATATGTTGTTTGCTGTCTGTTACAGACATGCTAGGATATGGTCCAGAGTCCAGGTTGATGACCCCCGTATTTAGCCTCCAAACCAAGCAAGAAGTGGCCAAAAGCAAAGCCCATAAGGAAATGCAAACTTTAGTGTTAACACACATTCAGATGACTGAAGGGATGCTTTTGACATTTAGACACCTCAGGAAAGGCACTGCAATACTGTCTCAACAAATGCAGTTAGATATCTGTATACACAACATGGCATTTTGCAGACAAATGGAACAACAGGCAGAAATTATAGTAGGGTCTTCCATGTCAGCAATAACTGCAGCAAAAGGCCAGGGTGGAGATTTGGGGGAGGAACATGCAGCAACAGGACCACAGCTGAGGCAGAGCTGGGTGCGATACATTGTAGCGGGAGCAGTACCACAGCTGAGGCAGAGGTGGGTGTGACACATGCAGCAGCAGTACCACAGCTGAGGCAGAGGTGGAAGTGACACATTGTAGCAGCAGCAGTACCATAGCTGAGGCAGAGGTGGGTGTGATACATTGTAACAGCAGCAGCACAGCTGAGGAGAGGTGGGTGTGACACATTGTAGCAGCATTAGTACCACAGCTGAGGCAGAGGTGGGTGTGACACATTGTAGCAGCAGCAGTACCATAGCTGAGGCAGAGGTGGGTGTAATACATTGTAGCAGCAGCAGTACCACAGCTGAGGCAGAGGTGGGTGTGACACATTGTAGCAGCATTAGTACCACAGCTGAGGCAGAGGTGGGTGTGACACATTGTAGCAGCAGCAGTACCATAGCTGAGGCAGAGGTGGGTGTGACACATTGTAGCAGCAGCAGTACCATAGCTGAGGCAGAGGTGGGTGTGATACATTGTATCAGCAGTACCACAGCTGAGGCAGAGGTGAGTGCGATACATTGTAGCAGCAGCAGCACAATAGCTGGGGCAGAAGTAGATGCAATACATTGTAGCAGCATTACTACAGTTGAGGCAGAGGTGGGTGTGATACATTGTAGCAGCAGCAGCTTAATAGCTGGGGTAGAAGTGGATGCAAAAGATTGTAGCAGCAGCATTGGTACCATAGCTGAGGCAGAGGTGGGTAGGATACAGTGTAGCAGCAGCAGGAGTACCACAGCTGAGGCAGAGGTAGGTGCAGTACATTGTAGCAGCATCTGTACCACAGCTGAGGCAGAGATGGGTGTGACACATTGTAGCAGCAGCAGTACCACAGCTGAGGCAGAGGTGGGTGTGACACATTGTAGCAGCAGCAGTACCACAGCTGAGGCAGAGGTGGGTGTGATACATTGTAACAGCAGCAGGAGTACAGCAGCTGCAGCAGAGGTGAGTGCAGTACTGGTAAACAGGTGATGTCTGGTGCAAAACTATGTGCCATGACACAGGCAACACAGAATAAAATGGTACATATGCTCTAATACCTGGGCTCTGTAGGGCACTGCATGAACAGGCCTTGTGCATCAGACCTCACAATAGCCACATGTTAGTGGGTTGACAGGGCACAGTCACCATTAATTGTACAAGTGGCAGACACACAGTGACAAGCAATTCTGAAACTGTAATATGAGGTACGATCATAGCAAGTAAAGATAGCAATCAGTGATCACATACTTCAGCAGGTTGTAGGGAGCCTGGAATCACATCTTTCAATGGCAGGGTCACGCTACTATGATTTTTCTACTATGTTGGCTTTCAGAGTTGGGGCTTGATGCAGTTTTTGGTAGAGAAGTGGGTAGAACCATGTGCTGAGCCTGATGATTAACATCATCAAAGACCTGGAGGATGCCCACACCCAGAGTTAGCAGTCTGCATGCTGACAGGTCACAGAGAATGGAACAGAAATATGGCACTGTGCAATAGCAACCTGGTGAAATGTCCATAATGCTGAGCCAAAGGAGGAATGCCATTAGCGGCCTGAAGGATGCCCATGGTCAGGGAGAGAAGACATTTTGGCCACAGAAATACTGATGCTATCTCACCAGTGGTCTGTACAGTTTGGGTTATGATGGCTTGTGCCAGACCACCTCACATCTAGACCCCCATGACCATGGATTGCATAGCAGAGATGATGTAGTTGCAATACCTCTCATGGAAGCACCCATGGAAAGTAACATTTTACACCATCAATCTCAGAAGCACTGTGTGCTCCCTTTCCTGCACTCCATGTTACTGGGCTGATGGTACACATCATCCTGCAAGCCACAGATTGCAATCTTCTACTCTACAATGCTGTGGGTAGCAGCTGTCTGTGCTTGGATCACTGACTTGCACATCCACTGCTTAATACTAAATGTTATAGCCATGTCAAGGACACACCTGGAGACATGGAAGCATCACACATCTCAGCATCTCTTCTGTATGGTATGTATATGCATCTCACATGTGGTACACATTTTGAATGCTGTGTGGACTGGATACACAGATGTAGGATGTAATAGACTGTCATGTACAGGACATTTTGACATGCTGTTGTGAGGCTGAGTGTTCATCCTGTACCTCTACAGGGACCTCCAAAATTGTGGATGCGGGTGACCCCTCACTCAGTAAAGTTGCAGACAGTGTTACCATGTTATTGTGTTGTGCCACTTGCATGCTACAGGTTCCAAATGACATTGGTTCTATGTTGTCCTGTTGTGCTAGATGCTCCAGTAATGCTATGTATAAAAGCATGAGCACACATGAGCACACATGAACAGCCTGAACACACATGAGCACATGTGACACCATTGTCAGGTCCAACCATATGTGCATCAATAACATACTGTGGCATGCATGCACCCCATATGTAAATACAGCTATAGCATACGTTGACAGTCACATGGATTATTGCAGTTGCAGACCAGCTGTGCATGGAAGACTAGATTTGTAGACAGGCCTTGTTCAAGCCATTCTTTCAAACAGTTGACTGTGCTGTATTGTATTGTAATGGACATTATTAACCAGCTGTTTCCTTGCCCATCTCCAAGCCTCCAGGTATGAGGGACCAATCTCTCTGACCAGCAAGTGACAGTAAATTCTCCTCAACCTCAGTGAGTCACTTTGGTGTTGGTGGTCAATCCCTGCATTGGATCTGTGTGTCACAATGGAGAGGCCTTTTCTTTTGCATTGAAAGTATCATATCAGTAGCCCTTCATTGAACCTGTTCTATAGACATATTATGGCTGTCCACAGTATTCACATCATGTATCAGTCCCTGTCAAATCTGGTGTCCCAATAATACTTATGTGCAGCACCTTTACTTTGAAGGTGTGTGCCGTTTAGTAGTGCACCTGAAGTAGCACTTAATTCTCCTGGCTAGTGAATGCTTCAAGACATTACCTATCTTGGGTGGTCATGCTAGTACCTGTACACTTGCGGATTAAATACATCAGTCAATGGGTAAGTATGGTATGCTGTGGGATGCACATACCTGTAGCTGCAGCTCCCCCTGGCATGCACCTTTCCATGCACACGGGTATTAGCTACAGCCATGCACAGCCTCCCTTTCATTTGCATGCTGTACAAATGCAGAAACATATGACCTTGGATCCCCCGCATTCCTTAGGGCATACCTTTCCCATGTTTTCCTATCTTTGCGTTTTGAACTCTGCTCATCCACAGCAAACTGCAGAGGTTCCCAGTTACACAAAGACCATAACATCAGCTTCACTGTCCAAGACATCCTGCACACAGTTTGTTGTTGTTGTTGTTCTACTTTAGCAGGAAGCAATCCTTCTTTAACTCAGAGAAGATACTCTGTATCTACAGAGACTTTACTGAAACTCCTTTATTTTAAAGTTGTTCACTTGTAAACAGTGTTACTCAAAATGGCACCAAATCTTTGTATCACTCTAATATGATCTAGTTAGAGCAGTGGTTTGGCTAATGAAGGCAGACAGTGGCACTATTTATGAACTGTTGTCAGCTGCACTATTTGTACATGTCAGTGCCAGGCAGTGGCACTATTTATGAACTGTTGTCAGCTGCACTATTTGTACATGTCAGTGCCAGGCAGTGGCACTATTTATGAACTGTTGTCAGCTGCACTATTTGTACATGTCAGTGCCAGACAGTGGCACTATCTATGAACTGTTGTCAGCTGCACTATTTGTACATGTCAGTGCCAGGCAGTGGCACTATCTATGAACTGTTGTCAGCTGCACTATTTGTACATGTCAGTGCCAGGCAGTGGCACTATCTATGAACTGTTGTCAGCTGCACTATTTGTACATGTCAGTGCCAGGCAGTGGCACTATCTATGAACTGTTGTCAGCTGCACTATTTGTACATGTCAGTGCCAGGCAGTGGCACTATTTATGAACTGTTGTCAGCTGCACTATTTGTACATGTCAGTGCCAGGCAGTGGCACTATTTATGAACTGTTGTCAGCTGCACTATTTGTACATGTCAGTGCCAGGCAGTGGCACTATTTATGAACTGTTGTCAGCTGCACTATTTGTACATGTCAGTGCTAGCCATGCATATTGTGGTGAACACGATGCATGTAAATTGTTGGGTCCGATATACAGGTTCATAGATTCATAAATATATACTAGACTAACAGCTAACAGAGCCTTCATAAGCCTAGCTGTGCAATCCAAACCAATTGTGTCCCTATGTATCACAGGTGTTTATTAGGAGTGGGGTATGTAAGTTAGGATGTTTCTCAAGGTTATGTAGGGGGTATGTTAGTTTGGGCATTACTGTCTGCCTCTGTCTATGAGAGACATGGGGGCCAGATCCAGGGTGAATTTATGATTTCCCATCCATTGGTCCAGATTAAGCTTAAATAGGGTTAGGGATGGATGCTTCACATGGATAGGGAACCTGTTTCAGAACGTGAGGATCCTCTGAGACTCATATCTGTCTTACCAACTTGCTCCACTTATGTCACAAGCAAAACTTAAATCCTTGGATCTAGTGGCTCTGATGCTGTTCAAAGGTCCATCAGAGCTGGATCCAAGGATGCCTTGTATGCCAGGCATAGATTGCCTCTCAGTAACCCATAGGAGACAGGGTACAGAGACAGGGTTTTAAGATGATTTGTATAGGACAATGTGTTTATAACCTAGATTCTTCTGGTAAAGAACCTTTGTGGACATGCCCACTGTTGCATATGTCTAGTCAGGTACATGCGGAATGGAGATTGATACTCAATGATGAGTCTGCTAGGGCTCGAATAAAGTGCTGGTGTGACTTCCTTGAATCTGGATATCATGCCCTTTTACTTATAATTTGGGTGGCATAGAATGATTTTCTTATTTTCTTGGCCACATCTTGGTCATGGGCCAGATTACTATCTACATATGTTCTGAGATCCCTGACTACTGGGTTAAGTCTTAGTGGTGTCTTATCGATGAAGTAATTAACTAGGTGGCAGTTTTGCCAAAAGGCAGTATAATGCATTTTGGCATTGAGTTTTAGTCCGTGACTTTGGCACCAGTAATTTGTCTGTGTTAAATCCTCTTGTAAGATGTTTGTGTCATGAGAGGGAGTCTCTGATAGCTCCCAATTTGCAGTCATCTAAGAACAAGATCAGCCAAAGGCCCTTGAAATTAGCCTTTAAATGCACTTGGAACAAATGTTACTGTTCTTTGCTGTTGTTACTAGGTGCCACATTCAGCAACATGCAATAAACGTGTGTCATCCACTCTGTTTTTGCATTTTATTGATTTTATAACCTCTAGACTTTTTCTCCTTGTTGGCAAGCACAGTATCAATTTCATACACCTCTAAGTCATCAGATGGAAATTTTAACCATTTGATAGTTCACTAGCATTATATACACATGCACATACAACTTTTTTTAACATCAGCTCTAATTTGTTTCAGTAACCTGCCTCATATGTAGTCATTTCCTATAAGCCATCCTAGTTTGTCTCTGAACATCTGAATAATGTACTGTAGAATAGTGTGTGTGTGTGTGTGTGTGTGTGTGTGTGTGTGTGTGTGTGTGTGTGTGTGTGTGTGTGTGTGTGTGTGTGTGTGTGTGTGTGTGTGTGTCTTGTACCTTTAAGAAGTGTTTCAAGGTTGGCACATGCATAAAAATAGTGAGCACGTGCTAACTTCAGTGCCACTTTGAGAGTGCAGCCAGAGAATGAGCATGTATGAGCGTAATAGCTAGTTTGTTTATAAGTTTATCTAAGTTAAAGTTATTAAGCCTCAATCTTGATGCATTTGTACATAATAAAGCTGCTTGAACAGAGCCCACAAAGACTTGTCTATTTTATCCTCCCTGGGCGAGCAGCATAGTGTCAGAATCGGGATTCCAGAGACTGCTTTTCAGAGCTAGAAGGTGCACTTAACAGTGAAGGTAAACTAAGAGAAATGAGCTGAAAAAGGGACAGAAACAAACCAAAGGTAATGAAAACCTGCACAAATTATTTATTTTATAAAAAAGATAAAATGGAGCATTACAAGGGCACAAGCCACATAATTAAACAAGTCTTTGTGTCTTTCGGCTTTTCCCGGTTAGGTCACCACAACAGAACTCCGGTCCGCTAATGATTGGCAGTTGATTTTTACATACCGGCTTGCCAGGCCTGACGCACAGCCTTCAACGAAGGTACGCCCATTCATGCATGTCTCCACACAGAAGACGCTCTAGCTGAGAATCGAACCGGACAACATCTTACTGTGAGGTGACAACGCTACCGCAGCACCACCACTACGGGTGAGAGGCACAAAAAGTTTATTAATTAAATGAAATGTTTAAAGTTAAGATATATGATAAAACAATTATCAGAAAACCACATAAGGGTTTGGAATTACCACGGAATTGCAAAACAAGCATGTTTAAAGCAAAACGAGCACAAGAAAAGTATAACGGGCATGGAAAAAGATTAAACGAGTAAAACGAATATAATAAGGGCAAAAAGGGCACATTAAGTGTAAATAAAACAAGGTGACTATATGTTCTTTTGGCAAAGTACTGTGTTTTGGCATAACTACTATTTTGCCTTGTATTCAGGGCATAACTAGAGTTATTTGAAGTATCTCAAAGTGTGTAAAAGTGCTTACAGTGTCTGCTAATACTGTGCATTTATTCCAAAGAGTTTATTTGTGTGCAAAGTGCAACTATTTCATAAAGTATAGTGAAAACTCAAGCCATTTCTAAAAGTTTCTTGTGCTGGGTGTGTCTATTCACAAAACGTCACCATTACAGAGTGTTTATTGCACTGTCAAGAGTTATTTAGCAAGGTATAGCAATTTTTGGACAGTTTCAATGTGCTGTATACTAGTTATTTGCAAAGTGCAGTTACTTTGAAATGTTTCTTACTCTGAGCTTCTTCTGCCCAGTTTATTCGTACAGTGCAGTTATTTTGAAATGTTTCTTACAATGATGATAAGTAACTTTTACAGTACAGTGATTTCAAGAATGTTACAGTGCCTGAGAGACTTATTTCACAACGTTCAGTTATTCCGAGGTTTGTTGTGCTACTGGGCATAATTACAAGTACTGGCATAAATTTATGGCATATATTTGTGTGTGTGTGTGTGTGTGTGTGTGTGTGTGTGTGTGTGTGTGTGTGTGTGTGTGTGTGTGTGTGTGTGTGTGTGTTCATGCATACTTGCAAAAGCCTTCACTGGTATGTGTTAATATGGCAGATGGATTTTGAAAACCATCACCATTGTTGGTTGTTCAGAATATTGCCGAAAGATTGGAGAATATTCGAGCAAGAGTACAATAATTTTATGCAAGCAGCTTATTCTGACAAAGATGTATACATCAGGGCATTCAGTTTGCTAAATCTAGCTGGGTCAGAGGCCATTGAAAGAGAGCATTCATTTGTCTATGCACCAGCAGTATATGAAGGAGGAGGTGAAAACCATCATATTGTTGTACAGACTGAATCAAGTGAAAAACCTAAGTGTTTGAAATGCAAATTCAGGGAAATGTGTAACCCCCAGACAAATATTGCTTTAGAGAGGCATTTGATTTACACAAGAGATAAAAAACCAGGGGAAACTTTTACAGTGAATCAAAGCTAAAATATGTTGGTTTGGTGATTTAAAAGGTGAGTTAATAAAGGACAGGCTTGTATATGGTATTAATAGTGCTGCAGTGAAAAAGATTTTGCTTTGTGACAGTGATTTAATGCTGAGCAAAGCTATTGGGATTTGTCAAATCCATGAAGTTACAGAAAGGCACACAAGTACTGGGTGACTCAGTGGTGCAGCGGTTAACATTGGCACCTCACAGCAAGAGGTTCTCCGGTTT
Organism: Protopterus annectens; assembly: GCF_019279795.1. NCBI lineage: Eukaryota > Metazoa > Chordata > Ceratodontiformes > Protopteridae > Protopterus > Protopterus annectens. Next base: position 91,202,857 of record NC_056748.1, read on the forward strand.
GATTCTCGGCTGGGGGTGCCTTCTGTGTGGAGTTTGCATGTTCTCCCTGTGTTCATGTGGGTTTCCTCCAGGTACTCTGGTTTCCTCCCACATTCTAAAGACATGCATCTGGAGCATTTCTCCCCCGGCCTCCGCTGAAAATAGGCTCTGTCCTAGTCGGACTTTCCCGGTCAACAAATGTTAAATAAAAAATAAATAAATAAAAATAAAAAAGTATGCTTGCAAGTAATAAGCGCATAGTTTTATCAGGCTCCAGAGCAAATATAGACAGTATGCAACACATGGCTAGCAGAAGCAGGCCTAAGCACATGGCAGCTGCCACCCCTGTGAGTTTTCCTGGGAGACCCCGTAGTTTTCCAGCAAGTTCTAAGAAAAGGACATCCTCAGTGCAGTACAAGGTTGAGTCAGCAAAACCCAAATCCAGCTTTATTGTTAACTGTCGCAATTGTGGTGCCAATCATGAGTCTAAAAGAGAAAAATACTTAGCATTTGGCCAGCTATGCCACAAGTGTAAAAAACTGAACCATTTTCAAAAGTTATGCAAATCAAATAAACCTCACAGAGTTATAAAGAAGGGTCACTCAAAAACGCAAGTTGATCATATATAGAGCTGCAATTCCACTTTCTGTGTAGATGGTGTATCAGTAATTGGTGAAAAGGCTGATGCAGTAAATTTGTTGGTAAAGAATAAAGGTTTTTTTACTGTCCAGATCAATGGTGAATCATCCGAGCTTAAAGCAGACACTGGCTCAAAGTGTAAGGTTGTCAGCAGACACATTTGCTAAGGTGAGAACTAATGAACAACTCTATGTGGCTAGCTGTGCAAAACTTGTTGCTTATAGAGGTGAAGAAATTCAAACCAAAGGCTCAGTAGTGCTTTCATGTTATTTGTCCAGGAACTGTTACAACTTGTTATTCTATGTAGTCCAAAGACCTGTGCAGTCATTACTGGGTCTCAGAGACAGTTTGAGAATTAATTTGCTTTCTTTTACCAAAGAAGTTCATCATATAAGCACATAATCTAGTTCCAATTTTACTGAAGCTATTTTCTTAGAGTATGCTGATGTTTTTGATGGCAAGTTGGGCAAACTTTCAGTTGTGTATTCTATGAAGTTAGACCCACAGGTCAATCCAGTAATCAGGCCAGCAAGAAAAGTTCCAATATCTGTGCAGGATACAGTCAAACCTCAGTTGTACAGAATGGTGCAGCAAGGTAGAATTTGTCCAGTTACACAACCAACTGATTGGGTGTCGTCCATGGTAGCAGCCTACAAAAAAGGCTCAGACTAAATAAGAATATGTATTGACCCAAGTGATTTGAACAAAGCATTGAAGAGACCACATCATCCAGTGTGTACAGTCGAAGGAGTCACAGCCCTAATACCGAATGCCGCTGTTTTATCTGTCTTGGATGCAAAAAGTTCATTTTGGCAAGTGATGCTTGATTGAAAATCCTCATTACTGACTACTTTCAGTACCCCATTTGGCAGCTATAGATCCCTCAGGATGCCATTTAGAATAAATTCTGCAAGTGGAGTCTTTCAGAGTGCAATGGAGCATTTTTTTCAGGTTATCCTTGTGTCATAACAGTAGATGATTTATTGGTTGGAGACAATGGTGAAGCAGAGCAGGACAGAAACATTAAGAAAGGTCTAGACAGACCATGTGAAGTTATCTTAAAGCTCAATCCTCTGAAGTGCAAATTCAGACTACCAGAAGTTACATATGTAGGTCATTTATTTACCAGCTCTGGCTTGTGACCAGACCCATCCAAGCAAGCAACCATTCTTGAGATGCCAGCACCAGATAATGTTCAGGCTCCACAACATTTTCTTGGTATGGTCAACTATTTAGACAAGTTTATACCAGACTTCAGTGAGTTGACAGCACCTTTGAGAGAGCTGACATGCAGAAATGTTATATGGTCTTGGTTGGAACAGCACCAGAAGGCATTTGAAGACCTTAAGCAGACAACTGCCACCCCACCTACATTAAGATACTATAATGTCAATAAACCAGTAACTCTTTCCTGTGATGCTTCAAAATTTGATCTTGGTGCAGTTATTCTTAAAGAAGGCAGACCAGTAGCCTGTGCATCTAGAACTCTTACTCAAACTAAAATGCAGATGCTCAAATTGAGAAAGAACTTTTGGCAATAGTATTTGCATGTTTGAAGTTTCATGATTATATCTATTGTCAAACTATTCAGATTGAAACTGATCACCAACCAACCTCTAGTTACTACTCTAAAGAAGCCTATACATTCAGCTCCAGTGAGATTACAAAGAATGATGCTCAAATTGCAAAAGTACAACTTCAAAATGGTCTATACAAAAGGCAAACTTCTTTACCTGGCTGATACCTAATTCATATTGCCCAGAAATACAACGGAACAGTCTCATGCATAGAATTTTGACTTCGATGTCATGGAAGTGCGTAATTTTTCTACCACGCGACTTGATGAGTTGAGAGATCATACAAAGACTGATCTTGTTTTGCAAAAGCTCAACCTCTACATTAATGTTGGATGGCCGTCAAAGCAATCTAGTGTACCACCTGAAGTGCAAACTTATTTTCCTTACAGAGATGAGATGTTGATGGAAGATGGCATTCTTTTCAAAGGTCCTAGAATTGTTGTCCCTGCTTCCTTATAACATGTATATATCCAGATTTTGCATTATGGTCACCCAGATTCTGAATCTACCAAAAGAAGGGTGAGAGAACTAGTAGTTTGGCCTACTCTAGTAAAAGACATTGATGAAGTGATTTCTGCTTGTTCAGTATGCAATAGTAATAAACCGCATTTGCAAAAAGAACCACTTCAGCTAAGTCAAATTCCTGAACTACCTTGGTCAACAGTAGCCATTGATATATTGTGTTGGTAGACTCCTATTCAAAGTGGTTCAAGACTGATTTGCAACCTAATCTAACATCCACTGCTATCACAAAGTTGAAATGTCATTTCTCTGGCCATGGTAGTCCACACAAAGTTATTTCTGACAATGGTACTCAATTCACCAGTCAGTTATTTCAGACATTTGTAAAAGAATGGGACTTTGTACATGTTACTAGCAGTCCAGAATATCCGCAGTCAAATGGACCAGGTGAACGTGCACTGCAGAGTGCAAAGCAATTACTTGAAAGGTCAAAGTGTGATAATACCGATGTCTTTTTGAATTTACTCAATCTCAGAAACATACCCATTGATGATATACTTGGCTCGCATACTCAGAAACTTTTGTCCAGGCAAACCAGGACAACACTGCCTATTAGTTCCAGTTTTTGAGGCCTAAAGCTAAGAACAACAGAACAATTAGAGTCCAATTATTCAGAAAGCATTTTTTCCAGAAGTCCAGTTATAATAAATCGAGCAGATTTTTTTTGTCCATTGAAAGGAGAGACAGTGAGGATACAAATGGCGAAAGGTTTCTCTGTCCATGTTAACCAGCAGAGTAGTTCAACTCCTTTAAAGCTACAGTTCCCCAGATCTATTTCCCCAATATTTATCTATTATTTCTTCCTTCAAAAGTTGTATCTATATTTTTGTCCCCACAAGAAGTTTTCAGGTAGATCTGATGAGGCATTTGCGAAAGCATATGAGCAGACACGGCTTTAGTTCTTTTTTATTTTTGAGTTGGAACTATACAGATGGCAAGTGTTTAATTTAACTTATTTTATATAAAAATACATACTTCTTCTGGAGACCAAACCAAGCGAAACCAGTCACAAATGTTTATTTTTATTATTCACTACACTCCTCCACCCCTTTCCGCTTCTCCAATCCCTTTAAGCTCCTGCAGCTTCTATTCATGTACTGTAATAAATATACCCCCCCCACTTGTATTGTTCCACTCATTCACAGCGAAACTTGAGTTTCTAATGAAAAATATGGTTTAGAAGCTTTAATAATGTATTTAAACTAGAAAGTGCACGAACTGAGTGACTGCTTTGTTATTAATTAAGTTAACTGAATTTAATCTTAAATGTACACCTAGATGCCACTAAGCTGGAACCTTTGCAGGTTTCTTTATATAAATGTCAATCAATTAACATTCCCACCTGGGTATCACACAAATGTTTTACATTCCTCTAATCAAGTTTTGTTTTTAAGAATTAGCACCAGACTTTTAATTTGAAGAAACCGAGGTATGCTCATCTGCCTGGAATTATTTTTAAATTTCACTTTACAAATAAAGAATTTTAACCACAATGGTCTTCCAGTCTTCCTTCTTCTCTGCCCGAACAAAACAGTATGTGTTTTACTACAGATTCAAATAACAACTGTTTTCAAGAGGGACCCACATCAGCTTTTAAGAACACCCTAACTAACTAAATACCAAGGGGAACAGGCAAGGTAGTCACATGTCATTTTTACATGCTTATATTTCAAAATAAATATATGACAGTAATATGAACTGCCATGAAGAAATAAACTGACATACATCTGTAATCACATCTATGACACTATGCCAAAACATGAAGCTACAAATGGTAAATGTTAGAGTAAATGTTCCAAAGTACTGCCTATAGTATGGCTTTACTTTATATTCCCATACTGCACCAGATTTAAGCACGTTTGCATGACAGTAACTGGACCACTGCAGATTACAATGAAATCTCCAGCTTTTGCAATAACAAGTTAAACAGCATTAACTGTCACTCAGAATTGCTGTGCTATGCTACACTCTGCTCAAATGCCAAGGACATAAAGTAAAGACTTTTTTCATGGGCCTTTTCTGATCATATGTGTGTTGTGCATGAAACTATTTTCTGACCAGATTAAACATGTGAAAAAGGGTTGGACAGGACAGTGGTGAAAATGGGGTTGGCAAGCAGAGGGTAGCATACAGGGAAAATACTACAGGAATTTGCAGGCAGGTCATGGGAGAACACTATAGCTATCCACTTCTTCACAATATCAATGAACAGTTGTACACACAATTTCATGACTTTGCAGAGTCACCACACTGGTGATGGGTGACAACAGAATAATGTTATATGGCCAGTTGGATCTAATCAATTGTGTCAGGGTGAAACGCAGGCAAAGTGGAGATCTATGTAGTGGGTGTAAATATGTTGTGGATAGCTACCCATTTTTTTTTATTTGAGAGAGTGAAGAATGTTGAGAAAGGTGCTTAGGAATGAGAGGGTCAGGTAGGTAGGGTAGTTTAGGAAGCTTCCTCAGACATACATAACATACAAGACAAATGGGGATGGTGACAGAGACAAAATATTGGAGGAAACCATGATTGGAGATAGGAAGGAGACACTGAAGGTGCACCCACGTCCAGCATGAGAATGGTGAGAATGTAGTTCTCACCCTCAGAACTGTCATCACTGTCTCCTGCAGCAGCTCACTAGGTCCGTGCTAGACATGGCATCATCTCTGAAGTATGACACAGGACCTTTACAACCCTGCTGATACATGTACCAAGACCCCTCTGCATTACATCCTATACCAGCCCTGTCAGATCCTGCTGGCTGACAAAATCGCCACCTCCACTGGTACTGCTCCCCGAGGGTAGCACTGCACCAGCAGCCAGGGAAGACCCACCTGATGGTACCCGGACCAAGTACAGCAGGGGTTGTGGAAGCAACACTGACAGGTTGTGACCCCGAAGGGCTGGTTGCCTGGTCTGCCATCTGAGGAGATATGGCAGGCCATGCTGCAGAGGTCAGTGCACCTCTCTGTGCTGGTGATGATTCATTTTCATCAACAAGTTATGCAAACAGCAGATCAGATTGTTAATAAATTATAAGCCCCCCCAACTAAAAATTGAGAGAAAGAGTGGTGGGAGACACAAAAAGAGATACATGGCATGTCGCAGTACTGTATACTTTAAACCAATCTTTTTTTTGGCAATACATACAGAATTATGTTAATTTGCTATTGCATACCTTTGCAACATGAATATAAATATATAAAATGGAAAGGTATTTTGTGTTAATAAATAAGCAAATGTTACTGCTCTAAGACACGGCTGCCTTTATTTAAGTATGACAGATTGGAATTATGCATTCTAACTTAATAATCATAATTACCATAATGTAATTCTTACTGACAGACTGCTGTTAAGATCTTATAAACACTTATCAATTAAAAAGGGCTGTTGCTGGGTACTGAACCCACACACAGTGAAGCTTGTATTGTAATTATCTAATGCAAGCAGCAACAATTATTGGGGAACACATGCACGCCTGTGATGAATGATGAGGTATGCCTGCTTGAAATGATAGTGCTTGAGGGAATGCAATCGTATTATGGCTTTCATTTTTAATTGATTCATACTTACCCCATGCATCTCTGAGGTGGGTTAATCTCTCCTGGTGCACCTCAAAGATTACAGCTATCTCCTTTGCAGCTATAGATAACAAAAAAATCTATAGAAGGCATAATGAGTAACTGTAGTGTTCAGCTAGATAATTACTGCCAAGTCATGGGTCAGGATACCTGCACAACAGGGGTGCAGTGCTCTCAGTCCTAAACCCAGCCTCCCATTGGCTTAGAAGGACCTGCTTGTGCATTTTAGCTTCACTGTAGTGGTGATAGCATTGTTCACCAGTACGTGGGATGTCAGTTCACTGGAGGCAGCCTTGGGTAAGCTATTCCAAGCTTCAGGCTCATACTGAGACCCGGTATAATCCTCCTGCAGCAGCCTACAGCTGTAGCACTTCAGGATGAGGGCCACAAAAATACTGGACTCCTCAACACCCCACCTTTGTGCTCTAAATTTAGCACCATTCTCTCCCTCGTCAGCCAAGTCCGCAAAAGTCAAGCTAACAAAATACGTCTGAATTGGCACCAGTTTCAGATCTCACATGTCACTGGTATTATGTAAAAGATGCACAGCCTTGCCAACTGCATTTGTGCAATTAAAAGCAGATGGTCTCCTTGGCAGATAGATTGGTACTACTTACAGCACATAGAAGTAATGATGTGAAACATGGCATGGAGCTCTGCCATGTGTGATGTTCCACCCATTAACACAGGTTCCAGTCTTCAACAATGGGCTGCTTATGGCATGACTTTTGAGGATTGCATTTTGGAAGGTGAAAGATGCTGAATTCTGACATAGTATCATTTTGGGGGCTTATTCAATGTTAAAATATTATTATAACAGCTGTGAATTGAACCTGTGGATAAAGGAGGCAAAAACTGCAAATTAATGTATTAGTTATATTGCCTCAGGAGAACTATATTCATGGCATGGAAATTTGACACATAGTGATATCTGAATGAAATAGACATATACTTCACAGAGGCCTATATATATGTGGTTGTAATTATGTCTTAGAATGCATTCCTAAGTAAAAGTAATTCTTTTTGCAATTAAATATGGTTCACATGGATGCAGTTGAATGCAATCAGTACAGGCCAGTTTCTATTACATGCATACTTCAGAAGACATAAGGCTCCTAAACACATAATTGGGATTTGTTATAAGTCATGCTGGTTGTAACAAATGTATTGAGCCCGGTCATACACATGCAAATGTTTTTATATGAAATATATTCATTGTCACATCTAGGAAGGTGGACATACAGTAGGCTGTGTATATATCCATGTTTTTATATGAAATATATTCATTGCCACATCTAGGAAGGTGGACATACAGTAGGTTGTGTATATATCCGTGTTTTTATATGAAATATATTCATTGTCACATCTAGGAAGGTGGACATACAGTAGGTTGTGTATATATCCGTGTTTTTGTATGAAATATATTCATTGCCACATCTAGGAAGGTGGACATACAGTAGGTTGTGTATATATCCTTGTTTTTATGTGAAATATATTCATTGTCCCATCTAGGAAGGTGGACATACAGTAGGTTGTGTATATATCCGTGTTTTTATATGAACTATATTCACTTTCACATCTAGGAAGGTGGACATACAGTAGGTTGTGTATATATCCGTGTTTTATATGAAATATATTCATTGTCACATCTGGGAAGGTGGACATACAGTAGGTTGTGTATATATCCGTGTTTTTATATGAAATATATTCATTGTCACATCTAGGAAGGTGGACATAGAGTAGGTTGTATATATATCCGTGTTTTTATATGAAATATATTCATTGTCACATCTAGGAAGGTGGACATACAGTAGGTTGTGTATATATCCGTGTTTTTATATGAAATATATTCATTGTCACATCTAGGAAGGTGGACATACAGTAGGCTGTGTATATATCCGTGTTTTTATATGAAATATATTCATTGTCACATCTAGGAAGGTGGACATACAGTAGGTTGTGTATATATCCGTGTTTTTATATGAAATATATTCATTGTCACATCTAGGAAGGTGGACATACAGTAGGCTGTGTATATATCTGTGCTTTTATATGAAATATATTCATTGTCACATCTAGAAAGGTGGACATACAGTAGGTTGTGTATATATCCGTGTTTTTATATGAAATATATTCATTGTCACATCTAGGAAGGTGGACATACAGTAAGCTGTGTATATATCCGTGTTTTTATATGAAATATATTCATTGTCACATCTAGGAAGGTGGACATACAGTAGGTTGTGTATATATCCTTGTTTTTATGTGAAATATATTCATTGTCCCATCTAGGAAGGTGGACATACAGTAGGTTGTGTATATATCCATGTTTTTATATGAAATATATTCATTGTCCCATCTAGGAAGGTGGACATACAGTAGGTTGTGTATATATCTGAAACGTTAATCATATATGCTAAACAGCACATTTTCCTTATACAATAATCCTTACTGATACATTGATTGCAAGTAACAGATTTAACATTATTAATTTTCTTTACTGTTACAGTTCAAATAATTCTCAGAAATGCACTTTTTACTCCCTTTATAAAAAGTATTTTATAGCTGGATTTGAACCCATAACAAGCTGTATGATTTATCAAAAGTTACTTCCCTTACACCTTGTGCCATAACATTATCTGAATATCAAGCTGAATTTCTCTTCTCAGTACAGTCTAGAGTGCCGAAAAAAGCATCGCATTGCCAGGTGTGCTTGAGCTACCTTGTGTGTGCTGCCAAGCGGAAAGCAAAGGTACCTTAAAATAAGGAAAAAAGGGAGAAGTAAATCTTCTGTAGACGAGATTCAAGCAATGCTTCATGTACCTTATTTTTGGCAATTCACCTCAGTTACATCTTGTGCCACAAATGAAAAATACCTGACAAGTGTATTTTCTTGCATGATTGCTATCCAGAATGCTGCTGGCCATACAAAGATGCCAGGTGTATGTGTAGCGACCTAAGGCAGTCGAAACTAAAATGTTCACTTTTTTCCTCATGTAGTGCACCCTGTTTGTGCACTGCTAATTGAAGATCTAATGCACCTTAAAAGGAAGGTAAATACAAAAAAGGCATATTATGATATATTGCAATGTAATCTCTACACAGGTTTCAGACAATGCTTCAAGTGCCTTATTTCTCTTGATTCGCTTCAGTTACATCTTGTATCACAGATGTTGATACCTGTCAGGTGGATTTACTGAAGTAAGTACTTTCTTTGTTGTGGGGAGGGGGGCACTAAACAATGCCAGGTATGATTGCTGAAGCTACCTAAAGCAACCTAAACTAGATTTTTCACTTTTTTTCATTAGGTTGTGAACCATGCTTGCATGATGCAAAGCTGAGAGTAACTGTACCTTAAAATGCAGAAAAAAAAGAATGGAAAAGTAAATACTGTGAATAATGGCAAAGTATTCATTAAACAGGATTCAAACAATGCTTCATGTTTCTTATTTCTTTCAATTCACTTCTGTTACATGACGTACCACAGAATTTGACATCTGTCATGTGGATTTACTGAAGTACTCTTCCTGCTGTGGGGTGGGGGTGGGGGGAGATACAATGACACCAGGTGTGTTTCAGCTACATACAGTAGCCTAACTTATTTATTTTCAATTTTTCCCTTGAGTAGTGAATCCTCTTTACTAGATGCCAAGTGGAGAGCAAATAGAAAATTCATTAGAAGAATTATATGTTAGAGAAATTATGGAAAGTGAAAGAAATGCAATGCATGGGTGTGTATAGCAATGACTTGAGCAAGATGTGCTTCAAGTGAACCTTTCTTCTTTCTCACATTTCCTTGCAACATCAGACATGTACGTTGTGGAACACAATATCAGAATCGTTATTAATGACATATTGTAATTAGCTACTTATTATAGTTAGTTACATATAATTAGTTACATATTATGTTATTTTGTGGAACACATTCCCCAGGATTCAACAAGCTCTGCACTGTGTGCAGGAATAGTGCAAGAGCTACTGCAGGCAATATGGCTGAGGAGCGATCCAGGAATGGGCTCTGGGGATGTGCATGAGTGTTCCAATACTATTCTTGCACAGACACAGCTCCTGTATGCTAATTACCGCATTTGCAGGTTAAAAACATGCAAATTAGGTGAATTAGCAATCCAGGAAGCATGGAGGCATTTGTGAGGAATAGTGTAACCTGCAGAAATGTATTCAGTTACTAACCAAATACATTTCTGCAAATTACAAAATGGAGGCAAGAAAGCTCCAAAGAAAACATGTATTCAATGTAGTAGGCATGCCAATGGCCAAATATATGGCCATTGGCATGGTAAATAGCCGCAAAATTATAAAAAAATTACTTTTTTTTTTTGGCCAATTTCGGCCATTTAAGCGTAGGGCAGCGGTGCGCAAACTGGATCGGCCCGAAAATTAAAAAAAAAAAGCTGTAATATAAGCTTTTAAACCAAAATCAGCATTCTGCTATAATAGACAATGGCATGCAGAAGACAACAATACCATGGAATAGTGGTTGCTAAGGGGGAAGGCTGAGTGTCAGTTTTGTAACCATGCATTAGCAGTCAGTTTTATGCAAATGAGGGGATTGATACTGAATCACAGATCCTCCCTCAGTGTTAGCACCCAACCATGTAGCAAATGAGGGGATTGATACTGAATCACAGATTTCCCCTCAGTGTTAGCTTGTACCCAACCATGTAAGTGCAGTAACGCCATGGTGCAAGCCTAAGAGGTAGCTGACTTCATAAGGGAGTGTGTCATGCATGCTGTAAGCTAATTAAAGCTCTGTGGTCTGTGTTTGCCCTTAGCTAAGTACAGTTAAGGAAGGGGGTGTGTCTGACGCTGCCTAGCAGTGTTTACATTGCCTAAATGGGTGTGCACGCTGTGCACCGGGTTTTAAAAAAAAAAAACAGGAAATAGCAGCTCTATTCACATCTGAGTATGCACGGCGCACCTCGGGGCTTAAACGGGAAGGCAATGGGAAGGGAAAACAGCAGTAGGAATCCAATCAAGGAGAACTAGCATAGCTATCAGGTGAAATATATCAGAATCAGCCAATTACCCAGGCAGCAGCCCAGTCCAACCCAGCACCCTACTATAAACTATGCAAACACCTTTCACTCTGGTTTTTCACACAAACTCTACACCACCAGTGTATACAGATGGGGAAATTTTACCAGACAAAACTAACAAAATGATAGGGGCTGCTGACCCAGGGTAACCTACCAAGGGCTACATGAGCTGGAGATAGTGGAGCACTATAGGGTGGACAGGGGCATCCTACAGCAAATTGTTGAGCTGTGCCAGCCACGCCTCACACACAGAATCAACAGAGGGAAACCCATCCCAGTGGATATCAAGGTATGTGTAGGCTTAAGAATACTAGCCACAGGTAGCTTCTGAAGGCCTTCTGAAGGCCAACTGGGGATATCATGGAGATCTCACAGGCATCAGCATCCACGGTACTCCACCAGTTCCTGGATGTCATGTCAGCACATGTCAGTGAGCACCTATGAGGCATTGACCAGCAATATGTGTCCCTTCCACCAAATAGCAGAATACCCTGAGGTAGTGGGTGCTATAGCCTGCACGCACATGCACATCAAAGCACCACCTGGTGAGCAGGGTAGGGTTTACTTAAACCACAAGGGCTTTCCCTCCATCAACTGTCAGGTCATGTGCAATGCCCAGGGCATTATAATGAATGTGTGTGCTGGCAGCCCTGGAAGCTATCATGACTCCCACATCTGGCATATGACACAGCTGTCCCAGAGATTTGCCAGTGGGGACATCCCATGTCACCACCTAGTGGGGGATGCTGGTTATGCACTGGAGCTTTGGCTGATGACACCCATCAGAAATGCACACACACTTGAACAAGAACTCCATAATAAGGCACACGCACAAACAAGAATCATAATAGAGAGTGAGTTTGGGATGCTCAAGTCACGGGTCTGGTGCCTGAGCATATCCGGTGGAGCCTTGCAGTACTTTCCAGCTACATGTACCCAAATTTTCATTCTATGTGCCATGCTACACAATATGATCCTGCAGAAACAGCTGCAGCAGGAACAGCATGGGGCAGGGCCACATATCCCCCCCATCATTGCCAAGGCCAGCACAGGTACAGAGTGACTCGGAGGAGGAACATCCTGAACCTTCCCATGTAGGCAGAAGGAGGGTGTCTATATTAGTAGATCGAAGTTTTACTTCTTCAAATCAGTAAACATCGAACACTACTGATCGAAGTAGTAAAACATTGAATCATCATTGAAACATTTTTTAAAACAAAAGGGTGTAGGCAAGACCCCTGCACCCCCATACCCCCGCTACTTATTTTGCACAGCAAAATAATGGGTATAGTTCCCCATACTAAAGGGGTGGCGTAAGCCACAAAACGATGGGCTAGGCTTGTAAATGCCCGCGGGCAGATAGCCTAGTATGAACCTATGAACCTATGAACCTATGAACTTAAATATACCAACTCCAAGATCGTACTTCAGTGCAATACAGTGCGGAAATGGGAGATTTCTGTTTCCTACACTGTAGCGCGATCTCGGACTTGGTATATTTAAATAGCGGTGGATGTGAGGGGTGCAGCCCCCCACATGGGGGGTCCAGGGGGGGCTTGCCCCCTTGCCTACACCCTTTTTGTTTTGAAAAATGTTTTAATGATGATTCAATGTTTTACTACTTTGATCAGTAGTGCTCAATGTTTACTGATTCGAAGTAGTGAAACTTCGATCATCTAATATAGACCCAAAGGAGGCATGCCCAGGATGCCCAAGCTTTAGCAAAGAGTCAATGCATAGCACATACACTGACACTGTAGGGACCCAGGGAATGACACCTCTCTCTGACTCACACATACAGTAAAAGGGATGCCAAATATGGCACTACCTGTGCTTTACCATGTATAGGGAGTGTACTATGTGCATCCGACATAGTCAGCCCTCCAGCATCCTGGGTTGGGAGGGCGGCCTAATGGTTAAGGTGTTTGCCTTACAAGCACAAGGTACAGGGTTTGAATCTCACAGGGGATAACTGGCTAGGCTTAAAATGGCTCACAAGGGCAGTTAGCCTAGTACTAACCTATGAACCTATGAACCTATCATCCTCAATACTGGCCCAGCCACAAGGTAAGTCACTCTTCCTATCAATTACTGAATGTAGTGCTATGTATGATAGTTGTATTTATGGTATGGATGCGGGCATGCAAGGAACTCAGGTGGCTGAATGGGATGGTAGCACGTACTGGACAACTATATGGGCAGCATGAAATCCATAACAAATACTGGTGTCAACACACTAGGCAGTACTAGACAAGGTGACAAATCCCACTGCAGTACATGTAGTGGCCCAAATGTGTGTCCAAAGGACACACACATGCATGTCAGTGAGGCTCACATACCCATCACCAGCCTTAGCCAGCAGGACAGGTGTAGATGACCATAAAGAAAGGCTGTGCTAAGGCCTCCAATTGATGGCAATGGAGAACAGCCCCCCTCCAGACCTACACAGGCAGACTACAACAGGTCAGGCAGTTGTTCATAGGTTGGTACTAGGCTATTGGCCCTAGGGCCTATACAGGCCTAGCCATAACAATTCCCTGGCTATTTCTTCCCAGAATATTTACTTTCCTGGTCCCCTGTCTAGCAGGGTGACTGATGTGATCCCTGGGGTGAATTTCCTTTCTCCCATCCAGTCGTCAAGGTTTCTTTTGAAGAGGGCCAAAGAGGTGCTCAGCTTGACATGTATGGGCAGTCTATTTGAGTATGGGGAGTCTCTGGGTCAGGAACCTATCTAGTCAGCATGTTTTTTTCATTGTGATGACCAGGTTTAGATCCCTGGTGTATGTGGCTCTGAGGGATTGGGATTTCTTTAAGTGTAGCATGTCCAACAGCTCTGAGTTTGACATGGCCTTGTATGTTAAGGAGAGATGACCTTTGAGTAGGCGATGTGTGACAGAGTATAGCTTGAGTTTTTAGATGCTCAGCATAGGGCATCTGCTTTAGGCCTGTGATTCTTTTAGTGAGGTATTTCTGTGGCCTTTCCAGTTATTGCAGATGTCTTGTGAGGTACATACCAAATGGGGCGTTGTACTCTATAATGAGTCTAATGACAGATAAGTACAGGGGGACAATGACCTCCTTTTTTCTGGATGAAAAGCCCTTAGTAATGAGGTGTGGCACATCGAATGATTTCCTAACTGTTGTGGTGATGTGGTTATCGAAGGTGACACCACTGTCCAGCTGTGTCCCTAAGTCCCTTATCACACTTTCTGTGTTTAGTGTACTGCCACTTATGTGGTAATTCATGGGTACATGTTTTTTCCCAAAGGGGATAACTATACATTTCTTGGCATTGAGCTTAAGCCCATGGCTCTGGCTCCAAGCATGTGTTTCTGTAAGGGGATTTTGTAGAATATCCACATCATTTGGGGATTCAATAATGGCTCCCAGTTTGCAGTCATCTGCAAACTTTGTTAGCCAGAGTGACTTAGTGTTGGCCTGTACTTCAGAGAAGTAGGTGCCAAACAAGAGTGGTCAAAGGAATGAACCCTGAGGTACTCCACTTGTCACTTGTCTGGAGCTGGATTTGGAATCAGCTATTTTTACAGTGTGGGCTAAGTCAGTAAGCCAGTTGGCAACCCATCAAGTGACATAGGAATTAATGCCCAGCTTAGTAAGTTTATCTATGATTCCAGAGTGGTAGATGGTGTTGAAGGTCTTGGCGAGGTCCAGATAAGCTGTGTGGACCACCTTACCCTTGTCCACGGCTCTGGAGACTGATTTGAAGAAGTCAATCAGGAAGAGGAGACAGGATCGGCCCTTCACGAAACTGGACTGGGTGGGGTCCAGTGTTTTAAGGTTGCCAATGTCTTTGTTTATAAGTTCAATGATAATGCATTCCATGGCTTTGCAGATCAGGCTCGTCAGACTGATGGGACAATAGTTCCCGGGATCCAAGGTGGATCCCCCCCCTTGTGGAGTGGGATAACTGTAGCTGTGCACCACTCATTGGGCATGAAGCCTGAAGTGAGGCTATGATTAAACATGACACTTAGGTGAGGTGCCAGTTCATTTTGTAGTTCATGTAGTACACAGCCCGGGATGTCATCTGGTCCCATGGATGCTGTATTCTTAGCTTTGGAGAGTGTGTTTTTTACCTGTGTGGCCGTGATTTACTGGAATTTGGCAATCTTTTGGTATTGAGATGGGCCCTTTAGGGGGTGAGAGGGGGGTGAAGTTGGCACTGAATCGATCTGCCAGGAAATTGGCAATATCCTTGGGATCAGTATATTTAATGCCATTCTGTTGTAACTCAGAGCAGATCTGAGCATTGCCATTTAGATTCTTGACATAACTATAGAATGCCTTGTGGTTGTCCTTGGAATCTTTGGCAATTTTATTTTTGTAAATAGCTTTGGAGAATTTTATGAGGGATCTCAGCTTCTTACTGAGGCTGGTAAGCAGTTGTTTTGCATCCTGGGATTTTCCTCTTTCCTGCAATAGTTTCTTCCTTCTGTTGTGTAGTTTGTTTACTGTAAGGGACCACCATATTGGCTTCCTTTTTTGGAGGAGAGTGCCTTGGTTCTATTTGGAATGGCACAATTCATGCACGTATCAATGTGCTCGTACAGTGCTTTAGTGTAGGATTCAGCAGTCGAACTTTCAGTTCCCATCTGCATGGGTGTCATGAAGTTTGTCACTTCTGACTTGAGTAGCATGAAGTTGGCTTTGGAGAAGTTTTTTATGGAGGTTTCCCTACTGGGGGTGGGGGTGGGACGTGGACATGAAGGATGATTAGCTTATGGTCAGACCTGTGTGTTAGTTCTGCAGGGTATGAAGTCTGAAACTGAAATGTAGGTCAATAAACCCTAAGATCTGTACTATACTGATATGCCTCTAGTCTGCATGATAGGTCAGAATACAAAATGAAATGGAAGCCAACAGAGTACCTGAAATGCCAGTACAGTCATAGTAAATGTTTACAGTTGTCAAGTGTGCTCCCCCCAATCCTATGTAGAAATGCAGTAACATGTACAAGTGGGGTTAATTACAGTGGAGCACATATTACCTGAGCTGGCCCAATTTACAGGATAGATTGTTGCATGTGTACAATATGCAGGGCTCTGTGTGTTAGGTTGTTGTGTGTTGTACATTATGTGGAAGTGGTCATCATGTAGGCATGGAGGGTTGTGTCCCAGTGGCCTATAGGCACTACTGTTGATGACACGGCTATGTTCTGACAACTGCAGTGCCAACCACAATACATGCCAGAAAGACCCAATTCAGCTGTCATCCATATTCATTGTTCAGATGTCAATATCTGTCACCATCTGAAAATGGACATGCCATGAATATGGGCGCAGACATACATACAGTACACAGGTGGAAGTACACTAGACAGAGTACATAAAATTTAACTGTCAACTGCACACAACTTTGGAATTGTACATACAGGTTAGCAGCAAATTAATTATCTGTGTAGTATGGAATACTGATGTAGTCTGGAAAATCACTGGCAGACCACAAAAGGCACAGTTATGAAGTAATGAGAGACTGCCTATGTCCCTGCACAAGGCAGCATAAGGGGAATATCCCAGGTATATATGTGAGCCAGCTGCAAGTAGCTTCCATAGCACACATGCACTCAGCTCACCCCACCATCAGTCACAGGTTTATCACAGGTCATATCCCTGCTGTTGGGAATGAGTACAGCATGACTCTCACTTCTGCATGGGAATAGCCACAGAATGCATTATGCTGAAGAGCTGTCCTATGCAGGGGTGTTCCAATCCCTAGCTGTAAGCAGCACCATGCCATCATCCAGACCAATGAATTAACATGGACAGGAACTATTGCCATTAACACCTCCCACACTTACCCTGCCACCCCAGGGGAATAAAGTGGCTTGCAGCCTGGGACTGTAGGAGTGACAGAATACACTGGCCTGCTACAGATGGCCTGCATCACCACCAAATGCCCTACAGCCCTCTGTCAAAGGCCTGTGCCTCACCCGTACTGCCAATGTATGCTATCTCATGGGCTCCCAAATAACAATATAACACAGTCCGCAGAACACAACTGCAAGGCCATGTCTGCAAATCCTAGTAGCATGCCCACCATGTCCTACTGCATGAACTGTGGACCAACCCCTAAATAATGCTGGGATGAAGGGACAACTATAGGAATACTTTCCAGATATCACTTGCATAATGTTAGGAAGAGGATAGAATAACAGAGTGGGGGGTATAGAAGCATGGGCACCATGGAGTGTGTGAAGTCTTAAACTCTGATGTGTGCCCATACTACCCCTGCCTGCAAACCCAGTAATGGGTGGTTACAAGCCCAATCACAAACCACAATGTGAAGGGGAACTGACCAGATATATGAGCCCTGCCTCTGGGTAACCTGGGTGAATCTGTACAGCTGAGAAGTATGGCCACAGCAGGATATGCCCATTCTGTTATGTCAATAGATATACAAGCAGGGGATCCTTAGCCACCACAGTACCAAGGTGCTGGATGATTTACATAGATCCATCAGCAAGTGTCTGCAGCTCCCCCTCCAGAATGGCATGAGTGTGCAAGAATATGTAGGCTGCAGACCACAATATTGGATACAGCTTCATTCATCTTGTATTTCCCTGGAAATAACTGTGAGCAAATAAGTATATCTGTTGGTAGTTGATGACATAATACATCGCAGTGTAAAACAGTATATGTCTGAATATCTCAGCTAACACCAACCATGTAACACAAGCAACACAGACAGCAATAGTTACAGTATCCCACTATCTTTCACCATTGTGACTCCATATTGTCAACCTATCTAAAGATATCCTGCAGAAACAGGTTGCTAGCTGTAGGTGTACAACACAAAACCCTGCACTGGAGTACAGCCTACCTGGAATGGATTCACGCACTCAATACAGAAGGTCATACTGGGCATGCTCCTACACTTCAAGAAATGAAGCCCATGTCTGACAACACAGTGGACTATACATATCTGTCAGTTGCAGATGTCTGTGCACACACACCACATTGCACACCATTCATGCTTTGCACACACATCAGATAGGAATACATACACATATCCAAGGCCAACACACTATAATATGTCAAACATACACACACAGAGATTTGGGGAAGAGAGAGGCTGACAGTGACAAAGAGATTTCCATCATGAAGCCTGTCCCACCCATCACACATATAATTGGCCAATATCACATGATGTGCCGATGTCAGTAACTGTACACATTTGCTTTTGGTAGCCCTCAGCCCAATAGTGTCTGTGGTGCTTGTGATAACTGTGTAACATGATAGTACAAATCAGTATTCATCTAGCATTTGGATACCCAGTCCTGTCAAATGTAAAGTTGTGTGTGACTGAGTGTTGTATGTGTGTTCTCAAAGGAATGGTTTATGGCCCATTCACACACAGTGCACTTCCCATAATCCATGTTAGCACTCATGCTGATGTCAGTCACCTTGAAATAACCCTCTGGCCAATTATCAGCCCCATAATCTCCATGGTGTGTTTGATAACTGCATATTGCTATAGTGTAACATACTAGTTAGGTAGGAGCTCTAATCCCAGGCATGGCAACTGTGAAACTGTGTGTGTGTGTGTCTGTGTATGTAGAGATTAATGATTTTGAGGCCATTCACAGTGACTACATATACCATTGCCCTACTTTAGCAAGCCTGCTGACGTCATTCACCTTGAAATATCCCTTTGGAGAAGGGCTAGCCCTATAAGCTCCATGGCACATGCAATAACTGCATAATACTAGTTAGGTAGGAGTTCTACTCCCAGGCATGCCAACTGTGAAACTGTGTATGTGTGTGTAGAGATTAATGATTTTGAGGCCATTCACAGTCACTACACCTCCCATTGCCCTACTTTAGCAAGCCTGATGATGTCATTCACCTTGAAATACCCCTTTGGACAAGGGCTAGCCCTATAGGCTCCATGGCAGGTCTGATAACTGGTAATGCAATAGCATAACATACTAGTCAGATAGGAGTTCTAATCCCAGACATGGCAACTGTGTGTGTGTGTGTGTGTGTGTGTGTGTGTGTGTGTGTGTGTGTGTGTGTGTGTGTGTGTGTGTGTGTAGAAATTAATGATTTTAAGGCCATTCACAGTCACTACACCTCCCATTGCCCTACTTTAGCAAGCCTGCTGATGTCATTCACCTTGAAATACCCTTTGGATAATGGCTAGCCCTATAAGCTCCATGGCATGTGCAATAACTTCATAGTAGTGTAACATACCTAGTCAGGTAGGAGTTCTAATCCCAGACATGGCAACTGTGAAACTCTGTGTGTAGAGATTAAAGATTTTGAGGTCATTCACAGTCACTACACCTCCCATTGCCCTATTTTAGCAAGCCTGCTGATGTCAGTCACCTTGAAATACCCCTTTGGATAAGGGTTAGCCCTATAAGCTCTGTGGTGCATGCGATAACTGTGTAATGCTATAGTGTACCATACTAGTCAGGTAGGAGTTCTAATCCCAAACATGGCACCTGTGAAACTGTGTGTGTGTGTGTGTGTGTGTGTGTGTGTGTGTGTGTGTGTGTGTGTGTGTGTGTGTGTGAGTGAGTGTGTGTGTATAGATTAATGATTTTCAGACCATCCACAGTCACTACACCTCCCATTACCCTACTTTAGCAAGCCTGCTGATGTCATTCACCTTGAAATACCACTTTGGAGAAGGGCTAGCCCTATAAGCTCTGTGGTGCATGCCACAAACGCAGAACAATGTAGTAGCAATAACTACACAGTGATGGGTTTGAATCTCAATCTCATCTCTGGCAAGTGTTTGTGTGTGTACCTCAAAGATTTTGGCCCCATTTACAGCCAGTACACATCTCAGAGCCTGACTTTAGCAGTCCTGCAGATATCATCCACCTTACAAGTACCTGTTGCCAAGCCTAAGCCATGTCAGGTCAGTGGTGCATGTGGTAAATGCGTAACATGATGGTCCATAAAGACTGTTAGATAGAGGTTTGAACCTCACCCCTGGCAAATGTAAATGTGTAATCAGGGTAAATTTATTTTTGGATCTCTCACCCACTACATCACCCAATGCCAGTATTTACAAGGGCTGGTGATGTTCCTCACCTTAGAAGTATCTTGGGACAACATCCTTCCAATAAGCTCTGTGGCACATGCGATAAATGTGGTGGATTGTAGTAGCAATACATAGGTAGGTAGGGGATTGAATCTCAATACTGACAAGTGTGTGTGTCTGTCATCAGTATCGTGTGTGGAGGTTGCTGTGATTGTGTAATGACAGGATGCATTGTGGGGTGGGTTTTGCTAAATTATTATATTGAGGACCTACTATATGTCACAATGTCCACCTTACAAGGATAACAGATGTCAAACAGAAGAGAGGCTGGTGTAGACAATCCACAGCCCTAAATGTGATATTATGGTTTGGTGAACAACATAGGAAACCCTTCTATTACTCAGAGAACACTCTCCACCCATGTCTCATACACAAACACACTTGGCTAGGCAACAACCACTATATTGGTAGTTCCCTGCATATTGCCCAGATATAGTAACCATGGTATGTTTGCAGTGAACTACATGCCTGTTGAGCACAACACTGCCACTGACATCAGAAAGCACTGTGATGTGTAACATTTCCAGACTGAGTGTGTGTTACCCAGCAAGTAAAAGGACATGGCACCCTGTTTCATCCCTACAATAGGCAAATAAACACTTACAGTGGTCCTTTTGCTATGCTCCCCACTGGACACCTGCAGCAACTGCAGAGTCTGCAAATGTAACTCACAAAGAGAATACCATGCCTTATACACATGCCCTTTATGGACAGAAGCCACTAACTCCACTGAATATCTTTATCATGCTGTCAATGTATGTGCAAGTATGAACCCAGTTCCATAGACAGATCTCCCCAAATTAGGTCAGGAATGCTACATCAATAGATAACAATCTGTGCACACAACATGCCCCAGAGACCTCTAGTACACATCCACATATCAAAGAACATATGTGTGGGACATGTGCACAACCCACTGTCCATGTTAAGGAATATAGCTTACATACATGGGAAGCAGTGCAAATCACTGGCCACCCACAATAGTAACCCAGATGAGTGGATGGTGAATACAAAACCCACCTGTGGGGACTACTCCAGGGACTATACCCCTAAGTCACACTGGAGACCATTGTCATGTGGCCTGATGTCAAGGTATTCTCTTTGCCTTGCCTTGTACAGTTGTTAGGCGCATCCACCTACTACATACCTGTGAAGCATATCAGTACTGGCAAGTGTGTGTGTGTGTGGGGGGGGGATTAATTATTTTGAAGCCATTCACAATCACTATACCTCCCATTGGCCTACTTTAGCATGCCTGCTGATGTCATTCACCTTGACATAACCCTTTGGTCATGTATCAGCTATAAAAGCTCTGTGGTGCTTTTGATAACTTCGTAATACTGTAGTGTAGCAAACTATTTAGGTAAGGGTTTGAATCTTGATCCTGCCAACTGTGATGATGTGCATGTTCCCCTGACAGTGTGTGTGTATATCTCCATTAACACCTGCCTTTGTGGACATTCACATGTACTACACTTCCCTTACCTCTTCTTTAACACTGTTGCTGATGTCACTCACCTTCAAAGATACCTTTGGACAACTCCCCAACATGTAAGCTCCATGGCACATGCAATAACTGCATAACACTCTATATGTGTGTGTGTATATATATATATATATATATGTGTGTGTGTGTGTGTGTGTGTGTGTGTGTGTGTGTGTGTGTGTGTGTGTATATATATATATATATATATATATATATATATATATATATATATAAATTAATATACAGATATATATAAATATGTATAGAAATATATATGTGTATGCACATGTATACATATATCTACACACACACACATACACACACACACACACACACACACACACACATATATATATATATATATATATATATATATATATATATATATATATATATATATATATATATATATATATATATAGATCTCCATATCCTTGTTATGTGTAGACATGACCATTGTATACACCTTCCCAGATGTATCACACCATATTTAGCTGATATGTGCATATTTAGATATAACAACATACTTGGTTCAACACTAATATCACTAACAAGTACTACACGATTGTAGAAGTCAAAGCAGTTGTTCAGTACTATTCAGTATGTGTACTGATAGATATATTGGAAAAAAAACAACAGCAGTCTTCACAGATGTGATGGCTTAGTGTTTAACTGCGGTGACTATATTGTACAGGGTCCTGGGTTCAAGTCCTATGAGGGCTGTTTAATTTGTTGCTAGGCAGAACAAGGAGTGTTGTATACCGAGTGGTTAAGGTAGTTTTGAGGGTTTGCCAGACGGTAAACACTGCTAACGTATGGTTAAATTAATAGGCGCTTATACCATGTAGCTTCACTTAGCAGTACGCAAATCAGCTCAGCATTTACATTTAAGCAATGGTTACACCTGTTAAGCATAGCTTAGCCTTGGTAACCAGTGATCACATTCCAGTCTGATAAAATAGCATGGTAATGACATCTTTAATAAGTATTTAATTCCATGTACATAACATGCTTCTATGTGCTGTCATTACAGTAGCAAGGGGAGTGAGCATACTGTCTGGTACACCTGAGTATATATGGCTAGTACAACAATCTTTTCCTTTTGTATGGTTTCATTCATGGGTAGTATCCCAGGTTATATGCAGTCACACTTGCATGTATTGTATCATTACATTACTACTGTTAATAGTGCTTTCCCAAGTAAGATTAGATTGCAGATTTTAGTACTAGAGCCATACACACCTGCAAGCAAAGCTGGACTCTGAGTACTGACTATCGTGTTCTTGGTGTGTGAGCTGTGTGTTATTAAGTACTTGCTACTGGATATTGATCTGATATGTGGATATTAACTGTAGACTACTATGTGTATAGGACATGTCATTGAGGGCTTCTGTCATGTAGTAATGGCATACCTATCAGTGTCAGACGTCTATCTGTCAAAACATTAGTCTTAATGCCTAACCTGTTGGCTAGCTGATTTCTATCTGTCCTCTGTACAGATGTGCAGATGTCAGGTATCCATCTGGGTTTCTCACAGGCAATCTATGCCTGACTGACACTGACATGTCTGCCCAGCTGTGTTATGAATGCCACAGCTAGGAAACCCCACCCTGTATGCACCACATGCCATGGATACCTCAACTAGACTACCACAGTAAACAGAACATGCTTGAGTACAGGTCTCCAATCCAGACACTGGCCATGTTATGTAATCTATGTTGCATACATGTCAGTTGGAGCACCTCATTGGCCCTCTGCAAGAAACAACCAGATGATTGGATGTTGCATTCAACTGTTACCCTGAGGATCACTCATTTGGCATCAGTTGATTGATGGCCTGCTGACAAATGTCAGGTGGCATGAGACCACTGTACCCACATCCCCTACTCTTCTCATCTCTCCATGAACAATATCCTGGTACACACCTAGGAACACCTGCACCTATGGAACCCAATACTGACAAATGTGTCAGTGTCTATTGCTGAGAATAATAGTGTCTATACATTTGTAAACCTACAGTTGATAATACTTTTAGGACCTTCTCACAGACTACACCCCCCATTGCCATAGTTAGAAATTGCTGCTGCTTTAATGCACTTTAAATGTACTTTGTTACATTCTTCACCTTATGGTCTACCTAGAGCTTGCAGTACCAGCACAACACTGTTTTACAAATGGCTAGATAGGCATGGGTTACCCTCTGAGTCCTGGCAAGTTTGTGTATGTGTGCAAGTGTGTATATTTGTAGGATACTGCATTCTGAGGCCACATTCTCGAAATACAATACACCTGGCCATACAGTATAAGGGATTGTGATGTTGCTGACATTAGGAGAGCCATGACATGCCATCAGCCTACTATTCCTGTGGCATGTGCAGTAAATGCATATCCCTGTAGTAGCACTAATGAGATAGAGAAGGGGTTGTATTGCAGTGCTGGTGAATGTGTGATTGTGGGTCTGTCAGAGTATTATCATGGGCTTCAGTGAGTAAAATATCCAATGTGGGGTGTGGGTGCTGGGTTTACTGTCTTTACACCATGGTACCCCTAGTACATGTCCCAAGGTCCACTGTATGAGGACCACTGTCACCATCAGCTATGCAGGCATCTGAGTACACTATCCAGCCCAATGATGCATGTGCTGTGTGCAAATTATCTGTAACAGAATGGACTAACCAACAAGGTAGCTAGCACTGATAAACTCAGGTCTCTCAGATGTGTCTATGACTGTTATGGGTTTGTCAATGTGTATATGACAGTATGGCATACTATGTATTGTCCATTAACACCCAGTATGTCTCCCATTGCCATATTGTACAAGGCCTGGTGATGTTCCTCACTTGACAAGAGACTCTGGACACACCTCATCCTAAAACCTGTGTGGTGTGTGCAATTAAGGCCAAACACATTAGTAGCAATAAGTACCTAGGTATGGGGTTCTACCCTCAATGTTGCCAAGTAAGTGTGTGTGCATGTGAAGGGATCTACTTCAGTTTGCAGAATATACATGTCCCAGAAGGTCATCTGTCCAATAACTGGCTGGCAAATGCAAACATTTCAAAGGAATCATGTCATAGAAATTAATTCCATGAAAACTAGTAGTAGATGTGTAAATGCCCTCTTCCCCACTAGTTGGCTGTCGATGTTGTGGACACAGCCACCCTCATTGGGGTTATTGTTGTGTGTATCCCCCCTTAGTCTGCTGTAATACTGTACAGTGTATGTTAACAGGTTAGGTAGTCGTCACTCACATTATGTGTGGCTCAGCACCACCCCACACCCTCCAAAGTGTAGGGCTATGCCACCCACACCAGCACACCTATGTTTACCAATGCCAGGATTGCACTACGTTTGGGAAGGGGATATATACCTACCAGTACCATCGTCGATGACATTAAAGTAGTGAACTGATTATTTACTGATGTGATGTTTGCCTATTATGTCTTGGTGGAATTACATAGGCTAAAATGGGTTCACTGCAAAATTAAGTGCAGCCATGTGTATACTATTCTCTGTGTATTGCATCAACACCAAAGCCTCTGTGTGTATATGTGTGTGTGTGTGTGTGTGTGTGTGTGTGTGTGTGTGTGTGTGTGTGTGTGTGTGTGTGTGTGTGTGTATTATACACAATCATGTGGTGTGTGCCACCTATTAGACTTACCATTGTCCATTGTAGAAGGGCTGCTGACATCAGCCACCATGCAATCACCTGTATACACCCCACATGTGGCACATACAGTAACTCTTATACAGACCTGTTACTTGTGTTCAGCTGTACCCAGGATATGACATAGTCAAAGTGTCACCACAATGCCATACCCCTTGTAGAAAACAACAGCAGACCAACATCCTGCTGACACATATACACCTACAACACAAACTGTTGGTGTTGCTGACCTACTTCCACATGGCTGTCACCCTACTCCCACCATATGCTCTAACACGGACATTGCACAGTCAAGGATTTCAACCATCTCACCCAACCGTCTATCCAGGACCTCTGCAAAATAATGGTGGGCACCTGCAAGATCACAGATGTTATCAATAACAGCAGAATGAGTAGCCCTCTGGAGCCTCAGACCCTGTCTGGTATAACATTCCATACATGCCTGTGCGTCTGGTGACACCAGATGTGGCACTTCTGCCAGGGGCATGATGACCAGCAGCCCTCCTACGAGCCCCCCTGTACATCTGCCTGTGTGGTACCTCACCAGGCATCTGGCTATGGCTGCTAAGTACAGACACACTTGCCATCATCCCCACACTGTCCTGTCCCATGCTACCACCTGCCAACTGTCCCTCATCTATGGCTACTTGTGATGGGGTTTGTATAGGCAATGTGACTGTGTGCAGGGATGGGGTGGATAACAGTAGGATGTCAAACTATGGCACAGCTTCAGCCCCTGACAACCCCGCCTGTGCCTCACTATCCCTATCATCATTGTCAGAGTCTGTATGGACACTAACATCAGTTGGCCTGCAGGAGGGACCCTGATCTACCTCGCCACCTGTGAGGGGAAAACAGAAAATGTACTTTAAGACCTGCATGTCATTGCTTACCTCTACACACACACACACACACACACACACACACACACACACACACACACACACACACACACACACACACACGCATACAAAATCACTTACAGGTGAGGTGGCACAAAGATATTACACAGACCTCTCATTACCCAACTGTCAACATGCATGACATATGGCACTCGACAGCATGCTCTGCAGCTATACTCAATCCCTGTTACCAACATTATACATCTCTGTGATGCATGAGTTGTGTTAGTAGGTGAGGCCCCTTCCTCTGGAACACACTGCACCCATGTACACAGTATTGCTGTGCACCTGTACAGCATCCTGGCACATACTGTGCACCATACCTCACAGGTGTACACACCATTGCTGAATGTGTATATGTGTGACAGCTATGTTTGCTCTGTTGCTCACAGCCCCTATGTATTTGTCTGACACATAACTGGGCTGATATGAGGATTGATGTCAACAGTGAATACCTGACGTCCGATTTGCAGATGTCATCATCAGCAGTGCATATATGAGCAATAAAATCCAATTATACTGATAACCTCCAAAGCTTACTGTGGCTATGAGGAGTGTACACACCCTTATTGACATGCCACCCTCTTCCCTGATATGCCATGGTGCCACAATACTGCATATGTTAACATTACACACACCTGATATGTGACATATGACCTATGCAATCAAATGCAGTATCAAACAAATGTGTTAGTTGTGCAGATGTTGATTGGGATGCATACAATATGTGTGTTGCATACGTGCGCATGCCTTTAACATGATGGTTTGTTGAAGCAGAGGTTAAGTGAACTACAGCAGTCACTATTCCTGGAAGGTGTATACTAGCATGGCCCATCTTCACTTGCCATTATTTGGTCACTCTGCCCTAAAAATGTCCCCCAACTCTGCCACATTGCAAGTTCAGCTCATATGCACAGCCCTTGGAGGTCACACAGTGCCTTTACTATTGCTGTGGAGTCAGGGTTATGTCCGGCACAATGCATGACCTTGACTCTGTTCAGATGCAGCCATTCTTAGGGAGCTTTGGATGTATGCTTCAGTTCACTATTGTGTTTCAGGATGACACCTCTCCTCTTCCTCAGCCTTTTTGCAGATGATTGCCAACTATAGGCCACACATGAATATTATTTTGCAGTGTTCCAAATTCAGAACACCATGTCTACTGGCCTAGTTCTTGCTAATGAACAGCAAACCTACAGGTGTACACTGGCTCCAGCAAGGTACAGATGAGGATGATGGGCCTGAGGTGGAGTGAGATGTTGTTTGTGCAGCACATGTATCTTTATTAATACTGTCTGTAGGTTTCAGCCTTGGTCTTGGTACACAATTACACATTGCAACACATGTCTTTGGGAGACTTAATGTTATACATATGCTACCTGTAGAGAGCCCTGGATGATGTCTCCTGTGGAACAACTCTTCCATCTGATTACCCTAACCCATGGGCCACACTTATGCAGAGTCCAGGTAATTGTCGACACAGGTACTGCACAGCCACTACTTGCTAGACATTACTGCAAGTCCCTCAGTGTTGCTGCATGTGTCTGGGCAGCCTCCATGACCAGTTTGCAACATATGTTGTCATCTGTCTTGGATGGGCATCTGTTTATTTTCTACACTAATGGTGTCCCATACATCATCGTCATATACATGCTTGTCTGCACTGTTTGCCATGGTATATGCAAAGGCGAGGTAAGGCTACGTCTCCCAC
Organism: Protopterus annectens; assembly: GCF_019279795.1. Classification (NCBI taxonomy): domain Eukaryota; kingdom Metazoa; phylum Chordata; order Ceratodontiformes; family Protopteridae; genus Protopterus; species Protopterus annectens. The sequence goes on from NC_056748.1 coordinate 91,231,056, forward strand.
TCCTGAGTGTTACCTTTTGGATATGGGATCCATTCTATGGTTTGTAAGATGTGTGCAAGCCATGGCTGCCTCTGTTGCAGGTGAGTGGGCAAATACCATGGACATACTTCTTGGACAACAGACCATTACTTGGTGTGACATTGAGGGTCTATATTATAACAATGAATTATCAAATGATCGAATGTTGTTATATCAAACTCAAAAGTTCAAATTCACAACACATTGAACTATCAGAACAGTGATTTTTTTCCCAGGGAAAAAAATTGCTGTTCCCAAGAAAACAAACAAAAAAAAAAAACAGATTCAAACATTAGATAAAGTGGGGGGCTTTGCCCCCCACACTCCTGAACATGGGGGGCTGTGCCCCCACACCCCCCTACTTAAATATACCAACTCCATGATTGCACTACAGTGCCGAAAATGGCAAAGTGACAGAAGCGGCCAAGCGACTTCTTTCTCAGGGAAAGAATTTGCTTATATGCTGTTTCGTCATTTTGCATTTTCAACATTTGAAGTTCGACCAAGACGCATTCGACAAAATGCGTCTTCGGTCTTCTGATAAGAACCTAGACATTGAAGACCCATACTTGATGTAAGGTGCATACTCAAGATGAGTGAATGCTACAGTACCTCAATAGCTGCTTCCACAATCTGTTATTTGGAGTGTGTGCACACATATGCTTTGTTTAAGGTATGTATTCCTCATATTTGTCGTCCTAACATAGGATTCCATCTTACACATTCATTGCTTATGTTAGGATCACATTACAGGTTGTAGAAGTTGTGGAATGTGGTATTGTGATATGCCGTTGTGTAGATCTGTAACAGTTACCATTGTAATACTGGTATATACTCTCACTGTTGTAGCCACTGTATAAGGGTAATGTTTCAAACATGTCCCTACTGTAGGCCATGTTTCTTACCATTATGTTCATCTCTGTCCACACATCTTGCACTGACAGGTTGTTAGTTATACTGCAGGACTCCTACATACCCTTCAGATATGCCACCATGGTCACCACTGTGATGCAGTGCAGTTAACAGCAACAATAAGTGAACATGTGCAGTATTCATTATGGGTAGGTGTGTTAAATGTGTGCATGGCAAATGCCATGGCCATAACATGGCTGGTGTATTGGCAAACTTGAACAAAAGACTTCCATACTCACTAGCTACAGGCTGCTGCCCCAGAGGTATATCAGAGAGACCTACATAGTTGTATGACAGATGTGATTTCAGTAGCCACACCTGTGGCATTGGTACAGGGAGGGAGCAGCATTTCAGTACGTCAACAGCACAAACCCACAACACTACAGATTATGCACATCTGTTCATTACTATACTGCAGTGATTGACTATGGTATCTGACATATGCATGCAGATACTTTACAGATGAGGATGGATGAGCAACAGTGGTCTACTAATGTGCTCTGGGGCCTTACCTGTATGCTCCTCTTCCATTGTGTCTGTAGCACCCACCTCCACAATGCTATCTTCCGGTTCTTGACTTTGCTGGTGGGTGGGTGCCCCAAGGCTGGCGAGGAGTTCTGACACGTGTCAGTGGGGGCTAGATGGCATGACCCCCACCTGTAGCTAGCTGGTCCCTCCTAACTGCAGCAGCACGCTGATGGGCAAAGTGGATGAGGTCAGTGCAATGAAGTCGCACCTGCTGATAACTGCGGTTATGTAGGCTGACATTGTTTACCCTGTGGATGAGCTTGTTCCACAGGGCAGTCCTCTCCTGCAGATCACGGGCTGTATGCACAAAGAGGGATGCATGGTGATGCACCAGGAAGTTGATCAGAATGTTGTTCTCTTGTGGAGTGAACGCCAGCAGTCACTCTCTTGACATGGTAACTGCAAGACATAAACAGGTAAAAAGGTCTGAGGAAATCATACTGCAAGGATATTATAGTTGTTAACTGACATCTCTCCCCCCCGCCATATCTGCATAACTAATCTGAGCATATACATCAATGGGTACATTTATACGAAACCTTCTGTTGGGACATATATCCTACAGTGCAACAAATACTGAAATGTGTTTCTATTCATGTTCAGTGGCGGCTGGTGGCTTCAAATCAAAAGGGGGCTGCAGGAAACAGCTGTATGGGTGGGGGCAAATGGAAGGGGTGTGGCTAACACAAACCGGGTGGGGCTATGCTAAAAACTGCAAAAACTGGGACTTTAATTATGCTGCCCTGGGTGCCAAACTGTCATTATGAGAGTTCAATAAAGATAAAATGAAGTGTAGAAGAAAAAAATATTTCAATACTTTGGCTACATGACAGTTTACTTAGTATCTAGATGGAAACAAAAAGATTATGAGGCATGAAAAAAGAAATTACTTTTTAAATACATTACTGGAATGCCAGTCAAAATCAAGTATAAAAAAAACAAGCAGCACTCAACTCAAACCACTTCTCCTTGCACTACAGATCTAATTATAATTTATATTCAGCTTTATAAAAGTACCAAGTAACATGCTGAAAGTAGCAATAGCTGTGATACCCCCACTTGTAAAAAACGTTTCTTAGCCAAAAAGGGCCTATTTGTTAGTGTCCAGTCAAGGATTGATTACATTTTGCTATGTTTATTGATTCTGGTTGGGGAAAGTATTAATTGAGAAAAGACATAATGGTTAATAAAGTTGGTAGGATTTTCAGAGGAGCAGGAGGCCCAGTCCAAGTAAGAGTCTTCTGCTATAATAGTTTACTGATTAAAAGTGGAGGCAGACCAACTGAGAAGGTTCTTGATTGTTGAGGGGTTACCTTGGGGAATGTAGGTGGCAATTATTGTAATGTGCATTTTTCAGTTCAGATAGAGTTGTGTAATTAAGATTTCTGAGTTGTTGCGGTCTGGGGATTAATTTAAAATTTGTTCCAATTTGAGTGTGTCCTTGTATGCTATGGCTATGCTGCCCCCATGTTTTTGGGTTCTATCAAGTCTGTGTATGTTGTAGCTTGAAGTCAAGATTTCAGTATCTTTTATGTGGGACTTGAGCCATGTTTCAGTTAGACTACAATGTCTGGAGAGTATAGTGTGAGAGTTGAGTGAAATTCGTGTACCTTGTTTAGGATGTTTCTCAGCTTCATGTTTAATAATAGGAGGTCAGAGCTGTTGTGTGTTAGGTTACTGATGCTGTCAGGTATTGTAGTGTATAGAGTAAGGGCAGTGTGTGTTTGTGGGCCTGGATTGGGATGTATGTCCCCACATGGTTTAAGGTAACTGGCTTTTATCAAAAGTAGGTGTGCTACTTTTGGGTAGTACTTTGGCAAATGTATAGTATATGTGATGTTTTGAATGTAAGTCTCTGTATCTGAGTGTGTAGTATTCTATGTGGGAGCTATTATAGAGATGAGGTGATATGACTATACTTAATAACATGGAGTTTTGTGGAACATTGAATCAGTTAGTGGGAGAGTAAATGCTTGCGATGCGTTGTTTGTCATAAGAGGTAGTGTGGTAAGTTAATATAAGTAAGCATGGAAGAGGTATGTGTTGAACTAACATCCTTGATGTGTGTAGATTGTGGTTGGTTCTGCTTAAAGAGTTTGAATAGGCTTAATGTTTAGGGGGAGTGTTAAGTGGTTAAGTATATATTTGCGAGTAGTGGGAGTGGGTTGCATTTGGGGGTGGAGTAGGGGAGCGGAGAGAGCCAGAGCAGTGTGAATGAAACTGTTTGGACCCAAGATGCAACTGTCCTTAGAAAAAAATCAATCTGTAAGTACTGGCAACTTTAACCCAATATGTTACTTCAGCAGTTGAGTTGCTGGAAATTGGAGAAACACAAGTAAACTGAATTAATCGGAGCTATGGTGGTCATAGGTGGTATAATAAGATAGGCATGGGGTTTTTCCAGGTGGAGAACATTAGAAGGACACTTTACAAGACAGACAAAAACTATACTAAGGGCTGGGAATAAAATGTGGGGAAGGGTGCATTATGGTGATGTGTGAGGGATCCGTTCCTGTGAGAGAACAAAGAGATAGTTTATTATTTAAAATGTGCAACAAACATAGACATGTTAATGATTCTTCACTGCTGCTGGGTTCGGAAGTAGTAGGTTGAATCTTTATACATGTTGGCAGAGTGCTATGTTTAACTCTTCATTTTGAGTTTCATAGTTTAGATTGTTACTGGATGGCAAGGAGCAGGGCTTGTATACCTAAAATGAGGAGAAGTAAGAAAGAGGAAACCAGTTAGGTACCAGTTATCAGTGAGAGGGAGCAAAAGAAATGGAAGCTGTGGCTGCAGGAAAACTAGTAAATATATAGGGGTAGATAGGATAGAGGAGATCGTACAATGAGGTCATGCAAAGTAGGAGGTCGATAACAACATAAGCGAGCAAACATCCACTATATCGCTGAAATATCTCAATGAATGAAAGCAGTTGTACAAATCAGTCATTTTAACAGCATATGACTTAGTGGAGATATGCATTGAAATCATGAGCTCTGTCTGGCTAGCCTAAATCGCATATTCTAGCAGAGATATGAACTGTTATTCAAGAAATCTTTTTAGCTAATATAAAAACCCCAAGTACCACCAGCAAAAACATATATTCTAGCAGATGGAGTGCACTATGATAAAACAGATTTGCTAAGTTAAAAACACAAGTACTGAGTGACAGCAAAAGGCATATTTAAACAAATAGAGCTCATTTTCATAGAACAGATTGGCTAACCTGAAACCAGAAATACCAAGTGGTGTGCAGTAGTATGTGTCCCAGCAGACAGGGTGTACAGTACGTGCTACAGGATTTTTCTGTTCCACACTTTGACTGTCCTTTAAATGTACAATTGTGTAAGGATATTTTTTGGCTACTAGTCAAAAACAGGTAGCATAATTATACCCAGTCTACATGGTAATTATACTGTATGAATTAAGCATAAAAGCTTTCAGCAGTGTGTCATGTGGACAGATACTGGCTGTAACCTGAGTGCCTTTATCAGTAGTAACACAATGTGTGTATACATTGAGATTGAGATTATATACTACATAACAGAATTTTACCAAAGTAATGTTCACAGTTACTATATGAGTACCTCACAAAACCGAGTAAAACCATTATATATAATGAAGTATTACCCTAACAAATCAGATGTAACTATTGCACAGTATATTGCAGTACTTTGCAAACAACATCTAGCCATTGCATGCTTTATAGCTGCACCCTACCAGAAATAAAATAGTGTATGCCATTCACAAGTATTTTCTGCTAAATTAAATGGCATCATACTATGCTTCATAACATTGCCTCAGTAAATTGAACATGTGCCTTACACTATATATGGCATAACTAATACACACTGCTGACAATACCTTACCAAAGTAAATAACAGTTCTTTGTTAAAACACATTTAACCATTACATATTATACAACAGTATTACACAAGATTAAATGTTACATTTACACACTATCCAAAGTAGTTAATTAAATGCACATGAAATAATAGTACCTCCCCAAACCAAATCTAACTACTGGAGACTGCATTCCATTGGAATTATACACTACACAGAAGTTAACTATTAAACCAGGATGGAACCGTTATGTGTTTCATAATATTACCCTGGCAAATTTAATGTAAGCATGACATACTGTATAACATAAACATTGTACACCAGTAACCTTACCTTATCATACCAAATACAGCCATTACCCCCTACATAACAGTGGCTGCAAATTAAATATGTCACATAATACTTAGCAATGCCTTAACAAAATGAATAACAATTAAACACACGCACACAGGTACGCACACACACACACACACACACACACACACACACACACACACACTGCACTTGTTCAATAAACTACAGAATTTTTCAAGAAATTCTTGATAGCAGACTTTAAAGGAACTGTGAAGCTGTGTGGAACATTTGAAGTCAGACTGTTTAAAAAAAGTTCAATGAATTAAGTTTCACTAGCTAAAAAACACCAAATCTTGGCTGACAGCATAGTTCAGAAAACTGGGTTTGTTTATACATACCACCATCAAGAAGAAAACTCTCTGTACTCTTCTCTCTCTAGCTGCTAACACCCACCACAGCTAATGAAATAGCCATAGGCCGCCAAGAATTAAATAAATAAATCAAGACTTCACTTGATTCACAATACTCAGTACACTCCACAACCAAAACTGTCTGTAACTGTTTGCTTCTCGCTCTTTTCCCAGCACATAAAGCCCGGGAAGAGAGCGACAACCAATCATCAGCCATTTAGCCCAAGCACATCATGTACGTGCCTGCGGACGTGGCAGTCCGAACTCCTTCCAATTCCATGTGGTTTGGAACTGCATAGACTGCTGGGCATCACACTGATGCCTTAATTCGCTCTCCGGACTGCAGCAGAAAGAAAAAAAAAAGCATCTTTTTTTTAAATCCGCCGCAACCCGAAGTGGTCAAAGTGCGCATGCTCATACTCGCCGAGTCAGTCGGCAGCAGAGAAACAAGACGAGTAAGTAAGTCAAGTAGTCAACTAAACTGAGACATTAAAAAATAATAATAATTAAACTAAAAAGTACGTTTTTCTGTTTTCTTGCTGAGGGGGCTGCAGTCCGGCAGTCCGATGCCATGAGCCGCCCCTATTCATGTTCCATGTTAAAACACTATCATTGGTGGCCTGTTGCTAACAATGTAACCTGCACACCATTGTAATGGCCACTGTGGTTCCGTATATGCATGTGTTCTGTTTGCTATGCAACTGTTCCAAATCTGGTGTTTTGGGCTACTGGGAATATGTATGCATGCTATTATAACTAATCCTGGATTGTGTTGACTATTACTACCCATATATGTTCTAAAACTGCAACACAATAGCACATTTGGGAAGGTTGTTCCAAGCAGAACCACTTCTCCCACCACATCTGGTCATAGCACCAGGCCACAGCACATCTGGGACCCAACCCAGGACTTTGTCATCTGCTGGTCCTGTACTACCTTCAGGTGGAACCAGTCAGGGTATGGGGCATGTCCCCCCCTGGGAGCACGCACACACAGGATCCTATAACCTGAGGTCAGGTCTAGGGTCTGGTGCAGAGGGAGCTCTGCAGAGAATTGTGGGATCTGCTACACCACCTTGAGGCCCTCGTGACACATGTAGAGGTTCAGCCTGCCTCTCCTGCTCAGCCCCCAGCACAACCACCTTCAGGGTTGTGAAGTTGCAGTGGTGACTGCCCATGGGTGGGGACCTCAGCCCCACTGTTTCCATTTGGGGTCTCGTGGGCTTCCAATTTCCACACACCCCTCCCTGTCCAAGGTGTTTACCCACCGCATGTGTCATATACCACCCCTGTATGCTGCCTTGTCTGTCATGCCTGCCTTCCGAACCAACCTACCTCCCTATATATACCTATTATCCTTCCCTAACATCCCACTTTCACCTTAACACAAAAAGAGCAATCTGTTCCCAACACAAATGTCACACCATACATGATTGACCATTTCATACCCACTTACAACTGCTTATGGGTGCCTTAATCACTCTGTATCCAACAGCCCTTGTTCTGGCCAGCAAATACATTATCAGCCTTTGCAAATGTGAAACCCAGGACCCTGCATATCATAGCCACATCAATTTACCAGTAAGCCATCTGAGCTGCAGATATGTGTGATGTGTCCTATAACGGATCCCTATCACATGGTCGACAGGCCATTTGTTCGACTTTCATTTGGTCGACAGTTCATTTGGTCGACAAGCAGTTCACACCCCCTAATGTGGGGGGCTGTGCCCCCCACACCACCCCTAACTATATATATCAACTCCAGGGTCGCACAACACTGGGGAGGGGGGCAAATCTGCCTGTCAACCAAATGAATTGTCGATTAAATGAAAGTCGATCAAATGGCTTGTCGACCATCTCAGGTAGACCCCCTATAATATATCATGTAGCACAGTCATTCAACAGTAGGAGAAATGCATGTGTTTGTGTGTGTGTGTGTGTGTGTGTGTGTGTGTGTGTGTGTGTGTGTGTGTGTGTGTGTGTGTGTGTGTGTGTGTGTGTGTGTGTAGGTACTAGGCTATCTACCCTAGGGCATTTATAAGCCTAGCCAGAATTTGTTGGCTTTTGCCTCCCTTTTAGACTAGATTCCTGAGCCTCTGTCCAGCAGGGCCATAGAAGTGATCCCAGGAGCAAATTTACAATTACTCATCCACTCGTCAAGATTTCTCTTGAAGAGGATCAGTGAGGGACTCTGCCTAACATGGACTGGGATTCTATTCTAGAGCGTGGGAAGCCTTTGGGATATGAATCTATCCCTCCAGCATGTCCTATTTATTGTTGTGTTAAGGGTTAAATCCCTGGAGCATGTAGCTTTAGTGGATTTGGTTTTGTTGAGGTGGAGCATGTCGAACAATTCCGGGTTGGACATGGCCTTGTATGTCAGGCAGAGATCACCTCTGAGTAGGCGGTAAGCAACTGAGTAGAGCTGGAGTTTCTTTAGTTGAGCTGCATAGGGCAACTGTTTGAGGCCCACGATCCTCTTGTTGAGGTATTTTTGAGGTCTCTCCAGCTGTTGCAGGTGTCTGGTAAGGTACATCCCAAATGGGGCATTGTACTCAATCATGGGCCTGATAAGTGATGAGTAGAGGGGCACAATGACCTCTCTTGATCTAGCTGTGAACCCTTTTGTGATTAGATGAGTTATATAGAAGGTCTTTCTAACCACTTTGGCAATGTGATTGTCAAAGGAGAGATTACTATCTACTTAGGTCCCCAGATCCCTGATTACTTCTTCCATAATTAGTGGATTTCCTCCTATATGGTAGTTTATGGGCTCTTTGTTTTTCCCAAAGGGGATGACTATATATTTTTTTGCATTTAGCTTGAGGCTATGGTTCTGATACCAGGTATCAGTCTCCATAAGGCCTTTCTGGAGGATGCTTGTGTCAGCCGGAGAGTCAATTATGGCTCCCAGTTTGCAGTCATCTGCGAACTTGGTCAGCCACAGTCCTCCCGTGTTTGCCTGTACCTCAGAGAAGTATATACTGAATAAGAGTGGTCCCAGGACTGATCCCTGTGGGATGCCACTTGTGACTGGTTTAGAGTCGGACATGGCACCCACAACTCTGACCATGTGAGTTCTATCCCTGAGCCAGTTTGCAACCCATCTTGTGACGTATGGGTTGATTTTTAAGCTGGTAAGCTTATTTATGATACCTGAGTGGGGTATTGTGTCGAAGGCCTTAGTGAGGTCTAGGTAGGCTGTGTGGACTACCTTTCCCTCATCTAAGGCTTTGGTAACTGTTTTGAAGAAATCAACTAGGTTTAAGAGGCAAGATCTGCCCTTAACAAAGCCGAATTGGGTGGGGTCCAATGTTTGGAGGTTCCCAATATCTTTGTTAATGAGATCCATGATGATGAGCTCCATAGCCTTGCAGACCAGGCTAGTCAGTCTTATAGGGCGATAGTTCATTGGATCCGTTGTGGCTCCACCTTTGTGGAGCGGGATCACTGTTGCTGTATGCCATTTTTTGGGTACATAACCTGTGGTAAGGCTGAGTTGGAACAGTGAATTCATATGAGGGTGTAGTTCATTTTGGAGCTCGTGTAAGATGCAGCCCAGGATACCATCTGGTCCCATTGATGCTGTGTTTTTTTACTTTGGAGAGGGCTGCTTTCACCTCTGTGTCTGTGATGTCTGGGTGACTGCATTCTTCTGGGATAGACACAGGCCCTTTTGGGGGGAAGGGGGGGTGAAGTTTGCACTGAACCTGTTCGTCAGGATGTTGGCAATGTCTGTGGGGTTTTTTTATTTGTATTTTGTGCCATTATGCACCAGCTCAGAGCAGATCTGAGAGCTGCCACCCAGATTTTTGAGGTAGCTAAAGAACGCCTTGTGATTATCTTTAGATTCTTTGGCGATTTTTATTTCGAAGCTGGCCTATGATGATTTTATGAGGGATCAAAGTTTCTTACTGGTACTGATCAAGGATGCCTTCCCTTTATGGGATTTTGCCTTGCCATGTAATAGCTTCCTCCTTCTGTTGAATAGTTTGTTTATGGCTGGGGTCCACCAGACTGGCCTCCTGTTCTTGGAGGAGTGAGTCTTTGTTTTATTTGGGATGGCACGATCCATGCATTCCTGTAGGCGCTCATAAAGTGCATTTGTAAAGGATTCTGCGGTTTGGGTATCATTTTCCATTAGCCCGGGAACGTTGAAACTTTCCACCACGGTCAGTGGTTTCCTTTGCTGGAGGTGGGGTCAGGATGTGGATGTCCATTGTGATAAGTTTATGGTCTGATCTTACCAATGAGGGATTTACCTCTGGTGTGGAACATTGAGCCAAACACAAATGCCAAGAGGTCCAGCAAGACAAACAACGTTCTCAGTAGGTGGT
>NC_056748.1:91246400-91263900 GCF_019279795.1 Protopterus annectens
TTGCAGTTTTAAAACATATGGCAGTTAGTAATAGTCAACACATTCCAGGATTAGTTATAACAGCATGCATAGATATTCCCATTAAACCAAAACACCTGATTTGGAACAGTTGCATAGCAAACAGAACACATGCATATATGGAACCACCGGGGCCATTACAATGGCATGCAGGTTAAATTGATAGCAACAGGTCACCAATGATAATATTTCAACATGGAACATTAGTAGAAACACATTTCAATATTTATTGAACAATAGGACATATGTCCCAACAGTAGGTTTGGTGTAAACATACCCATTGATTTGTGTATTTAGATTATTGTTGCAGATATGGTGGGGGGGATGTCAATTAACAACTTATATATCCCTGTAGTTCTCACAACTTTAATGCTCATTGCTCTAATCAGTAATGTACATGTATTATTACACTACACTATGGCCTTGGTTTGTACTTCAACTGTCGTATAGCTAAATTCCACATCTCTCTCCTGGTATACCTGTGAAGAGAATGTTTGTTAACACTACCTGACTGTTTCTACACATATTCCCAGATTCTGAGTTAATATCATGCACATTCCTCTCAATCTCTTATTGCACACACTCTGGTCAAAGCTTGACAACATGGGGGTAGAACTGGGACATATTTTTAATATTGCTCTCATAAATTTGGAGGGCTGATAGAGTGACAGGATTTGTTTTCATATACATTTTCTGAAGGTTTTGAGGTCTGAAAATCAGTTGTATGTCATTATTTGCTGCCTAAAATTCTGAGAACATCCCACTGATTTGCCAGGGAGACAGGGTAACAGGCAGAACATATGAGCCAATTATCTGGACATTCTGAACAAATCTGTACAGTTGAGAGGTATGATTATGCATACAGCTTACTACCACTCCCAGGATTCAAACCATGGCTGTGCCTGCTAAAAATACAACAATTTAATTCACAATAGAGTGTGCTATTTGGATATTGCTGTCTATCTCTTCAGTGTTTTCTGTCTAAGTCTCCCTCGGTTGTACAATCTGACCTTGTGATTATAACAGTCGTATACAGACACTCCTAGACATTTTTATTATGTAGCACTGTGTGGGTAACAGTGGTTAATACAACAGTACTATTCAGGGAATGCAACAATAAAAATGCCATATGATACTAGAGTAAACACAACCAGTCCAGGATTTAGAGGTTTATTGCCAGGCAATTACAGTGTTATTTAAATATGACCTATATGGGACTATTACTGTCATATTGTCTGGTTTATTCAATACAACCCATACACAGTTTTTATACTGTCAGGTGACTTTCTACTACTTTATATTTATTTGGTATGACTACTACAAGCAGGATTGTTATTCACCAGCCTCGTGACACAGCCTTTGTAGCCTACATGCATGGGCTTCCTGATTTACAGCCCACTCAGTTGCAGCTGTAAGAGAAATAGAGAAATATTTATCCATACCTATCCATCATATACACAGGCTGGACATTATTAAACAGTTACTGGCATGAGTATTTACACACTGCTGGGACATCACCCCCTGCCTAGATTCTTGGATCCACTGATCCAAGAGCTCCCTCTTCCTCAGTTTCAAGTCAGCATAGTGATGCCTGACTTGCTCACCAGTCCGAGGGATACCAGTGGCATTGGTGAGGTCACAGGCGAGACAGTCCCAGGCTTCTGCTTTATATTGATAGCTCTGGTACCGGCCCTGCAGCAGTCTCTTGTGTTTTTTTTACCAGGAGTCCTACCATGATCTTGGGCACCTGATTGCCCCAGCGCTGCACCCGGAAGTGGAATCCCTCTCCAACTCTAGCCATGGTGCCTACAGTAGGAAGCTGCAACCAGTTATGAACTATATTCCTACCTGTGGGGTTTAAATACTGCTGATTTTCTACCCTTTGCCATGAATGGAAGGTTTTGAATATGCTGAGCTAAGCTAAACTATGAGCAAACCTGCTAAGCTAAGGTTGGCATTGCTTAAAGGGGCAGGTTCAGCACTGCTTACCAATAGGCAAATCCATTTAGCTGGGGTACTCATTGCTTAGCAGTCATATTTACACAATGCTTATACCTGGTAAGCAGAGCTGTGCAATACTTAGCATTGCTTATTTTTCATTTTATACACTATTTGCTGTATGGCATTGATTCATCATTCATTACATATTATAAATTTGTTTACTGTCCCTGACATCCCCCAATGTGCTTTCATTACATTTATTCATGTGTGACTATACTGTATGGGGCACTTGTTTTTATATGGGTATTTCACCACTTTATTACACTGACACCTCACAATTGGACCTAATGCAGTACTCTGGTTAATAAATATATGTTATTTAGTAGGTAATACAAAAAATGGTTTATGCACTGCTGTCACATTTAAAATGTCAGTTGGTTATAATGAGGATCTAACCGGGAATGGCTGCTCGCAAAGTGTACACTCTAACCACTAAACTTTTGCAATACTGCTTATGCTGGATGTCTCTTGCTATTTAACTTCTTGTGCTGTTTAAGCTGGACTAAGTGTAGCTAAGCAATGGGTACACCCATGCAGCTATGCTTAAACATTATTGGATCTATTAAAAAAAAAGTTTTGTTGTGTTATTTTATCTATACCCTTCAGAATATCCCTGCTAATGCTAAACCTATTATTTTATCAGATTTCTGCTTCATGGTGGGCATACCTCTCAATCTCTTGCAGCAAAAACTCTGGACAAACCCTAAAATGATGAGGGGACACACAGAGGGACAGATTTTAAATATTGCTCTTACAAACTTAGTTGATGAAATGTTTTCTGAAGGATGTGGAATCTTTTAAACTCAAATGTTTGTCATTTTATTTAATGACTTCAATCCTCAGCTATTTTCCAGAAAGGTACAGATTTTGGGGAGAACACACCAAAAATATGTGACAAAACTGTGGACATTTTGCGACAATCTGTACAGTTAAGAGGTATGTAATCCTGACATGTTGGGGGTGTTATGAGCATTCTCACTCATTTTAATTGCTAAAAGGCAATTCTGGAATGCAGGGGCATGTGTATTGTGAGAGCTCTGCCCTCAGACACACCCTCTGCATTCGTACATGGCTCTGAGTTAGTTTAATAGCACAGGCACTGCGCCTTTATGAATATGCAAGGTGCGCTGCCGTGCTGTGCAGGAGCAGTCCTTGCCATGCAGAAATAACTTATTCCTGCATGGCAACTTGCTGAATCCCAGGGATTATCGGAATCATTATTAATGACACATTATAGTTAGTTACATATTATATTTAGTTGCATGTTATAATTAGTTGCATATTATGTTATGGAACACTTATATTACATTGTGGAACACTATCAGAATCATTATTAATGACATATTATAGTTAGTTACATATTATGTTACATTGTGGAACTCATCAGATTTATAGTTAGTTATATATTATAGTTAGTTGCATATAATTAGTTACATATTATATACTTTGTGGAACACATTATCAGAATTATTATTAATGACATATTACAGTTAGTTACATATTATAGTTAGTTACATATAATTAGTTACATATTATGTTACTTTGGGGAACACTCAGAATCATTATTAATGACATATTATAGTTAGTTATAGATTATATATAATTAGTTACATATTATGTTACATTGTGGAACACATTATCATAATTATAGTGGAAAATACGGCCCAGACCGCAGAATCCTTTATAAACGCATTCTATGAACACCTTCAGGAATGCATGGATCATGCGATCTCAAATAAAACCAAGACCCAATCCTCCAAAGGCAGACGTCCTGTCTGGTGGACCCCAGCCATAAACAAACTATACAATAGAAGGAGGAAGCTACTAAATGATAGAGCAAAATCCCAAAAAGGGAAGGCATCACTGATCAGTATTAGCAAAAAACTACGGGCACACATAAAATTGTCTAAGGCCAGCTTGAGAGAAAAATTGCACAGGACACTAAGGATAATCACAAGGCTTTCTTTAGTTATGTTAGGAACCTGGGTGGTAATTCCCAGATATGCTCAGAATTAGTCCAAAATGACAAAAAATACACTGAACCCACAGACATTGCCAACATCCTAGCTGACAGGTTCAGCGCAAACTTCTCCCCTTCCCCACCAAAAGGGCAAATATCTATCCCAGCAGAGTGCTGCCCCTGACATCTCAGATGCTCAGGTAAGAGCCGCTCTCTCCAAAGCAAAAACACAGCATCAATGGGACCAGACGGTGTCCCGGCTGCATCCTACATGAACTCCAAGAAGAGCTAAACCCAAACATAAAACTACTGTTCAATCTCAGCCTTACTACAGGATATGTGCCCAAAGAGTGGCGTACAGCAACAGTGGTCCCTCTCCATAAAGGTGGTGCCTCAACGGATCCTGGAAACTATCACCCCATAAGCCTGACTAGCTTGGTCTGCAAAGCTATGGAAAGGATCATCATGGACCTCATAAATAAAGATATTGGGGACCTACAAACACTGGATCCTACCCAGTTCGGCTTTGTTAAGGGCAGATCCTGCCTCTTAAACCTGGTTGATTTCTTTGAAACAGTCACCAAGGCCATTGATGAGGGGAAGGTGGTCCACACAGCCTACCTGGACCTCGCAAAAGCCTTCGATACAATATCCCACTCGGGCATTATAGATAAGCTCACCAGCTTAAACATAAACCCGTATGTCACTAGATGGATTGCAAATTGGCTCAAGGACAGAACCCACATGGTTAGAATTGCTGGAGCCATGTCAGACTCCAAACCAGTTACAAGTGGTGTCCCACAAGGCTCAGTCCTGGGACCTCTCTTGTTCGGTATATATTTCTCGGAGGTACAGGCCAACACGGAAGGACTGTGGCTGACCAAGTTCGCAGATGACTGCAAACTGGGCGCCATAATCGACTCTCCAGCCGACACAAGCATCCTCCAAAAGGGCCTCATAGAAACAGACAACTGGTGCCAGAGCCGTGGCCTCAAGCTAAATGCCAAAAAGTGTATAGTCATCCCCTTTGGCAAAAACAAAGTGCCCACAAATTACAACATAGGTGGTAATCCATTAAGTGCAGAAGAAGTAATTAGGGACCTGGGGACCCAAGTTGATAGCAATCTCTCATTTGACAACCACGTGGCCAAAGTGGTTAGAAAAACATTTTATATAGCCCACCTAATCATGAAGGGATTCACATCTAGATCAAGGGACGTCATCATGCCTCTTTACTCATCCCTCATCAGGCCCATAATTGAGTACAATGCCCCTTTTGGGATGTACCTTACCAGACACCTGCAGCAACTGGAAAGACCCCAAAAGTACCTCACCAAGAGGATCAAAGGGCTCAAACAGATGCCATATGCTGCCCGGTTAAAGAAACTCCAGCTCTACTCAGTGGCATACCGCCTGTTCAGAGGCGATCTGTGCCTGACGTATAAATCCATGTCCAACCCGGAATTAATGGACATGCTGCACCTCAGAAAATCCAAATCCCATCGAGCTACTGGCCGAGAGACTTGAACCTCAGCACTGAAATAAATAGGACATGCTGGAGGGACAGATTCATAACCCAGAGGCTCCCTTCACTCTGGAATAAAATCCCAGTCCAGGTTAGGCAGAGTCCCTCATTGACTCTCTTCAAGAGGAATCTTGATGAGTGGATGGGAGATCGTAGGTTTACCCCGGGTATCACTTCCGTGTCACTGTTAGACAGAGGCACAGTATACTAACCTCGAAAAAGGGCATAGCAAAATAAAATGGGTGGCAAAAGCCAAACACATTCTGGCTAGGCTTATAAATGCCCTAGGGCAGATAGCTTAGTATGAACCTATGAACCTATGAACATATTATAGTTAGTTACATATTATGTTACATTGTGGAACTCATCAGATTTATAGTTAGTTATATATTATAGTTAGTTGCATATAATTAGTTACATATTATATACTTTGTGGAACACATTATCAGAATTATTATTAATGACATATTACAGTTAGTTACATATTATAGTTAGTTACATATAATTAGTTACATATTATGTTACTTTGGGGAACACTCAGAATCATTATTAATGACATATTATAGTTAGTTATAGATTATATATAATTAGTTATATATTATGTTACATTGTGGAACACATTATCATAATTATAGTTGGTTAACATATTATAATTAGTTACATATTATGTTACTTTGAGGAACACGTTATCAGAATTATTAATGACATTATAGTTAGTTACATATAATTAGTTACATATTATGTTACTTTGTAGAACAGATTATCAGAATTGTTATTAATGACATATTATAGTTAATTATATATAATTAGTTACATATTATGCTAATTTGTTTATTCACGAAGCTCCATGCAAGAATAAGACTATTCTTGGAAGGAGTGGTTTGTGTCTGTTTAGAATAGCAGTGCACCTTGCATATGCATGAAGGTGCCCTGCTATTTAATCTAAATGGACATGAACTAGGAACAAGTGCAGGGGGTGCATGTCAGCAGTGCCTGCACATTTAACTAGCCCTTTTCACTCAGAAAGTGCCATACGGCACTTTGTGACACAGATGAGTGTCAGGTTATATAATATTAGAGACTGGCTCTAATATTATATAGTGAACGAGTGTCTGCAGACACTGAAATGTAAGTAGCTAACATTTCAGTGTCCGCAGACACTCAAAAAAAAACACAAACACCTAGAAGGCAGTAGCCTTCAAATGCACACCCCCAAATGTATGCACTCTTGCCCTACATGCATGGAAGCAGTAGGGCAAGAGGATAGCAATAAAAATAAAAAAAATGCATAGATTTTTCATCAAACAAATCCAAAATTTAAGTGGTGCAGAGCTTGTTTGCATGGCGCGCCACTATGCTTAGCCTGGCTGAAATCCTGAAAATGATAGACAAGTTCTACTGTAATGAAAAACATCATCAAGCTGCTGTAGTGTAGTGGTACTGCCATGGTTTAGCATGTCAAACATGCTTGGTTTGAATCCCCTCTCTGCCAAGTTATTTAATAAACTTTTAAGGAATTTGAATGACAGATGTCAATCATATGGCTCAAGTATAGCACAGCAGGGGTGGGAATATGTAAAATATAAATGTAAAAAAGAATTTGTAAATTTAATGAAAAAAATAGATTTAAGCAATACTTTGCTTGTGTAAGCATTGCTTACTGGTTTTAGCTGTGCTTACCTGGTTTAAACATTGCTATGCAGATTTGTGTGGAGCTAAGCATAGTTCAGCATATTAAAACTGACCAATCAAGAAAAAGTGTGGGAAAACTGCCCTATTTAAACTGCACAGGTGTGAATGCAGCCATGACCATTTGGGATTGCTCACAGCAGGACCAAATTGTCTGGTGTTGGTGAAGGCGTTCGCTTCTGAGCGAAACGTTGGGGCATCCAGGAGTCCAGGGTCATGGTTGGGCTGCTAGTAAAAACAACATGATGGCAGGCTGCTGCAGGGCCAATACCAGAGCTCACAGTACAAATCGGAGGCCTGGGACCAGCTGTACATGATCTCACCAGTGCTGCTGGCACACCCCAGACTGGTGAGCAGGTAAGTCACCACCATGATGACCTGAAGCAGAGGAGGGGTGCACTCTTGGACTAGTTGATCCAAGAAGCCCGAGCACAGGATGTCCCACCTGTCTGTAAGAATGCAGTCTTATGTATCTCTAAGAATGGAAAAAAGTTAAACTTGTGACTGTGCATGTGTGATTAATGTGTGATGTCTCCCCATACATCTGCTGTGGAGAGGTCCCAGAATGTTGAGGCTCATGCCCAGCGACTGGCCCGGCTACGTCAGCAGTATGGTGAGTACAGAGTACCCCCTACTATTCATAGGTGCATAGGTTGGTACTAGGCTATCGGCCCTAGGGCTTATACAAGCCTAGCCATAACAATTCCCTGGCTATTTCTTCCCACAGTATATACTTCCCTGGACCCCTATCTAACAGGGTGACTGACGTGATCGCCAAGGTGAATTTCCTATCTGCCATCCAATCATCAAGGTTCCTTTTGAAGAGGCCAAAGAGGCGCTCTGCTTGACATGTATGGGTAGTCTATTCCAGAGTCTGGGGAGTATCTGGGTCAGGAACCTATCCCTCCAGCATGTTTTGTTCATTGTGATGACAAGGTTTAGATCCCTGGAGTGTGTGGCTCTGAGGGATTGGGATTCCTTTAAGTGTAGCATGTCCAACAGCTCAGGGTTTGACATGGCCTTGTATGTTATGCAGAGATCACCTCTGAATAGACGATATGCGACAGAGTATAGGTGTTTTTTTTTAGACGATCAGCATAGGACATCTGCTTTAGGCCTGTGATTCTTTTAGTGAGGTATTTCTGCGGCCTTTCCAGTTGTTGCAGATGTCTTGAGAGGTACATACCAAATGGGGTATTGTATTCTATAATGGGTCTAATGAGGGATGAGTACAGTGAGACAATGACCTCCTTTTTTCTGGATGAAAAGCCCTTAGTGATGAGGTGTGCCACATAGTAGGATTTTTACATTGCTGTTTCTACACATATTTCAGATTCACATATTAGTTGCAGGCCCTGGAGTGTATGTTGTGCCTTTCACATACATCTACTGTGACATTCTCTGTGTGCAGGTTTCTTGGGGATTGGGGAAACTATCTGTGACAGTGTGACACTTGAGGGGCTTGTCTAGGCCAGACTGCAGAGTATGGATATCTAGCTTGCATCTATTTGTAGGACTGGGGCTGATCAATACAGCAATTGTACACCTTTCATAGTTATACACATCATACTAGTATTTCTATTCAGATTTCTTTACCTGTGTGCCCTATATGGAAAATGTATGTGTTGCAGTACATTACGTTTTCTATTGAGATTGCAGTTTACAACTGTAGAACCAGACTGAGATGTTAGTAGCAGTCCCTGGATTCGAACCGTGGTATGTGTGCAAAACTGAACTACAGGCTTAGCCCTTATCAGACTGAGCTACTGGGGAAGTGTTGTGTGCTGTTTGTGACATTTCTTTCTAGTACATATTTTTGTGCACAGTACTTTTATTATGACAAGTTGCATTATTTTTTTCCCATTTTCAGTACAAATTATGCATACACAACAGACATTGGTTTCACTGTTTGTGAAACATGTGCACATTAGCTGGATTGCACATTTGACTGTTTTACAACTGCATACTGCAATTTAGATTCCTGAGTACACAGTGTAGGTTTTAAGTCTGCACCTGTTAGTCTTATACATTTTTCAGTACATTCACAGCTACATACAGCTGAAATTGAAAGGTTAACACAAGACACTGCTGGCAGACAAGTAAAACACATTCTGATGGCAATATGTACAGTTGTTTTTTTCCAGTTATTTGACATCACAATGAACAAAACATGCTGGAGGGATAGGTTCCTGACCCAGAGACTCCCCATACTCTGGAATAGACTGCCCATACATGTCAAACAGAGTGCCTCATTGGCCCTCTTCAAAAAGAACCTTAATGATTGGATGGGAGACAGGAGATTGTATCTGCTTTATTTTCTGAATAAAAATATACTTGTTTTCCTGCCTATCTAAGCTAGTTTAGTCCAGTTTTCAGGTTAGTGCTGAATTCAGGGCTGTGTTACAGATCTCTGTGTTTGCCCATACCTTACTTGGATAGAAGGAAGTTTCTCTGTTCACTGTGAGAGAGGGAGCTTGGAGCAGCCTATTTGTCCCTGGAGGAGTGGTTTCAGCCCAGAAATTAGTAGTTTATTGGTCATTTTGGGCTAATTTCTATCTCTTTCATTTCCCTGCTATAAAACCAACATTTGCAAGTTTTGTGTGCTAGTATAAGCTCAGCAAGCTCCTGTGTGGTGTCCTGCAGAGTTCTACAGCAGCAGAGAGACAAAAGAGAGACTTAGTTAGTAAGTATCATTTTTCTGCAGTTTCTTGCTGCCTTTAGCTAATTCTGCCTAAAACGCCAATTTTCTAGAGTTTCTGTGATTTAAAAAGCTTGTTTCAGCTACATATTGTACTTATTTTACTGTCTGCACTTTAACAAAGTTGTTTTTGTGTTTAAATTACCTGTTTAACTGTTGTAGGCTACATACTCAAGTGTGATAGCCATTTCTGTGCATTTAAAGTGTTCTTTTTTATTGTATCTGCTTTATTTTCTGAAAAAAAAACAAAAAAACAAAAAAAATACTTGTTTTCCCACCTTTCTAAGATAGTTTAGTCCAGTTTTCAGGTTAGTGCTGAATTCAGGGCTGTGTTACAAGTTTTTGTGTTTGCCCATACCTTACTTGGATAGAAGGAAGTTTCCCTGTTCACTGTGACAGAGGGAGCTTTGAGCAGCCTATCTGTCCCTGGAGGAGTGGTTTCAGACCAGTAATTAGTAGTTTATTGGCCATTTTGGGCTAATTTTTATCTCTTTCATTTCCCTGCTATCAAACCCGCATTTACGTGGTTTTGCTCGGCGGGCAGCACCGGTTAGCTAGGGTATAACTATTCCCAGCTCCACAAAGTCTACTCTTCAATTTTTCCCTTGGAACTAGACAAACTTTCAACTTAAGTGCTCAAATCATTCACTTCCCATCCCTGCACTTGCCCAAAACTCATAGCAAGCACTAATAAACCTTAGCACTAGACTCCCCCATATACTGTAGAGAAGGACAAGGCTCTCTATTCGACCTTACCAGCCAATCAGTAAACAGTTCACTGTACCTATCCAGGCATGTCCAAAGGGCAGTTTCAGGTGTACTCTCCAGTCCAACTGGTGAATCTGGGCATTTTGAGGCAATGTTACAATTGCCTCGTTTACACAGACAACCCTCTCCTCCTTCCACCAAACACTAATACATGTGAGAGTTGCAATTATACAGCCAAACTGGAGGCTAAGCTCTCTCAACCCAAGACTGGACCAGGCAGTCAAGAGGAGAATGGAATTACTTGCATTATACCACCAGTCTCACATAGACCTATGAAACCAGCACTGGCAAAAAAACACACATAAATACACAAAAACATACTCGGAAGCTCTGAATAAAAATCTGCAAAAGCAACAGAGACCTCCAAAGCAGACATCCAAGCAACCTCCACCCCCAACACAAACCATGAAACACATACTTCACAAAACCAGTGTGCCACACAATCACAGCCTTTAAGGCAAAATAACATACCCAACACACTAGTAATAGGTGACTCTATAGTCAGGCACACTGACATCCCACTCACTAGGCTGAACAAGGAGAAGGTTACTGTTAGTTGCCTGTTGGGTGCCAGGATCTGCCACATAACACAAGTACTCAAGTCACTCCAGAACAAGTACAAATATGACTCTGTCATTGTCCATATTGGTGTGAATGACCTGAGCCGTACCTCCTTGGAATACATGAAAAGAGACATGGAGGAGCTCTCTGATCACATAGCCCAGGCTGGTATGACCCTGACCCTGAGTAGCATCCTGCCCTCACCAAGAATGATACCACGGTTTAGAGAAAAAATTATCAATTTCAACAACTGGCTAAGCTTCTGATGTAATTCAAAGGGGATCCAGTGTCTGTCAGCATGGGACATGCTCATCAAGCCACTCTGCTTTGCTAGAGATGGCTTGCACCTGTCACCCTTAGGCTTTTGAATACTGGCCAAGGCTCTTGCCACCCCATAGTGCCTTTTTTAGGCAAGGCTCAAAAGACAAACCCACCGCCATAAATAGCACAAGTAACAAAAAACTGAGGGTAATGCTGCTCAATGCCAGAAGTCTAAACCTCAAAATGCACATACTCGAGGCACTCCTCAGTATGGAGAAAATTGATATATGTGCAGTAACAGAAACCTGGTTTAAGGCTCCAGAGAGCACCCCAGCACTACCAGGCTACAACTCATAAAAAACATTTTGGCCACAAAACCCGGACCGAAATACAAAAGGCGGGGGAGTATCCATATTCATCAAGGATACCCACACCTCCAGGTTAGTAGCACAGCACGATGCTTCAGAGATCATCCACATACAACTAACAATGGTCAAAACTGCTATTCAAATTATAGCTTGCTACAGATCACCCACCATGTCCCAGGACCCCCGCTCTGCATTCCTGGAAACACTGAGAAACATAAAGGTCCTACCAAACACCCTGATATTGGGTGATTTCAATTATCCAAACATTAACTGGGAGAACTACTCAAGTACGAACTTCCTGGCCTAACATTTCCTAGAATTTATCATCTCAAATGCCATGGATCAACTGGTTAATGCCCCCACCAGAGGTGACAACATATTGGACCTGGTCATCACCAACATGGGTGACCGGTGCTCCACACCGGAGGTCAACCCCTTGCTGGTTAGATCTGACCATAAACTAATCACTCTGGATATCCACATTCCGCTACCACCCCCAGTCAAAGAAACCACTGTGAAAAACTTTTCAAAAGCAAATTTCACATTACTTAAGACCAAGGTGGGAAGTTTCAAAGCCCCCATGCTAAAGGATAACGCTGTTCAAGCTGCAAAATCCTTTACTCATGCACTCTACGGGCACCTACAAGAATGCATGGCTCGTGCTATCCCAAACAAAACTAAGACTCACTCCTCCAAGAAAAGAAACCAGTCTAGTGGACCCCTGCCATAAACAAGCTCTACAATAGAAGGAGGAAACTAGTACAGAAAAGACTAAAATCCCAAGAAGGGAAGACATCCCTGATCAGTATCAACAAGAAACTACGTTCCCTCATAAAATCATCCAAGGCTAGCTTCGAAAGAAAAATTGCCATGGACTCCAAAGATAACCACAAGGCATTCTTTAGCTATGTCAAGAATCTAAGTGGCAATTCTCAGATCTGCTCGGAGTTAGTGCAGAATGGCACAAAATACACTGAACTGAATGATATACCCAACATCCTGGCAGACAGGTTCAGTGCAAACTTCACCCCCCTCTCACCCCCAAAAGGGCCCATAACTATACCAGAAGAATGTAGTGCCCCTGAAATCACAGACACTCAGGTTAAAACAGCCCTTTCCAAAGCCAAAAACACAGCATCAATGGGACCGGATGGTGTCCCAGGCTGCATCCTACACAAGCTCAAAGATGAACTAACCCCTCACCTAAACACACTGTTTAAACTCAGCCTCTCCACAGGCTACGTGCCCACAGAGTGTAGCACAGCAATGGTTATTCCGCTCCACAAAGTGAAGATACAATGGACCCTGGTAACTATCACCCTATAAGCCTGACTAGCTTGGTCTGCAAAGCTATGGAGTGCATCATTATGGATCTCATTAACAGAGACATTGGAAACCTCCAAACACTGGACCCAACCCAGTTTGGCTTTGTTAAGGGCAGATCATGCCTCCTAAACCTGGTGGACTTCATTGAGACAGTTACCAAGGCTATAGAAGAGGGAAAGGTGGTCCACATAGCCTACCTAGACCTCACAAAGGTCTTCAACACTATTCCCCACTCAGGTGTTACAGACAAGCTCACCAGCCAGAACATAAACCCCTACGTCACAAGATGGGTTGCCAACTGGCTCATGGACAGAACCCACATGGTAAGAGTTGCAGGAGCTAGGTCTGACTCTAAACCTGTTACAAGTGGCGTTCCCCAGGGCTCAGTCCTAGGACCCCTCCTGTTCGGCATATACTTCTCAGAGGTACAGGCAAGCACAGGAGGACTATGACTCACCAAGTTCGCAGACGACTGCAAACTAGAGGCTATAACTGACTCTCTGGCTGACACATACATCCTCCAAAAGGGTCTCACTGAGACAGATACCTGGTGTCATAACCATGGTTTCAAGCTAAATGCCAACAAGTGCATAGTCAACCCCTTTGGAAAAAACAAAGTACCCACAAACTACCATATAGGTGGTAGCCCCCTAAATACGGAAGACGTAATAAGGGATCTGGGGACCCAAGTAGATAGTAACCTCTCCTTTGATAATCATATTGCCAAAGTGGTTACAAAATCCTTCTATGTGGCCCACCTAATCACAAAAGGGTTTGCATCCAGATCAAAAGAGGTCATTGGGCCCCTCTATGCATTACTCATCAGACCCACCATAGAGTACAATGCCCCATTTGGGATGTACCTTACAAGATACCTGCAACAACTGGAAAGACCACAGAAGTTCCTCACCAAGAGGATCACTGGCCTCAAGCAGATGCCCTGTGCAGCTCGACTGTAGAAACTTCAGCTGTACTCAGTTGCATACCGCCTACTCAGAGGTGATCTCTGCCTGACATACAAGGCCATGTCCAACCCAGAATTGATGAACATGCTCCACCTAAAGAAAACCATATTCCCTCGAGCCACATGCTCCAGGGATCTAAACCTCACCACAATGATAAATAAGACATGCTGGAGGGATAGATTCCTGTGCCAGAGACTTCCCATGCTCTGGAACAAGATTCCAATCTACATTAGGCAGAGCTCCTCGCTAACCCTATTCAAGAGAAACCTTGATGAGTGGATGGGAAACAGAACGTTTACCCCGGGGATCACTTCATTGGCTCTGATGGGTAGAGGCACAGGGAACTAATCTAAGGGGGCGGCAAAAGCCAGCACATTCCGGCTAGGCTTATAAATGCCTTCGGGCAGATAGCCTAGTACCTACCTATGAACCTATGACTAACCAATATTCATTGTTAATTTCCACACCATAGCACACATGGGAAGGCATATCCCAGCAGATCTGCATCTCCCACCCCACCTGGCCGATGCACCAGGTCCCAGCACATCTAGGACCCAACCCAGACCTCCCTCATCTGCTGGTCCTGCACCACCCTTGGGTGGAACCACTGCAGGGGATGGGGCTTGTCCCCCCTGCAAGTGGGTGGGATGATGATGTTGTTACCTGGAACGAGATCTGTGGCATGGTGTGCAGTGTCCTCCAGATGGAGCTGGATGACTGCCTGCACCAGGTGGAGGGCAGGCTGGTGCAGCTAGAGGGGCAGGTGCCCCCCCAGCCCAGCCCCCAGCACAGCCACCTTTGGGGCTGTGAAGGAGTAGTGGTGACTGCCATCCAGTGGAGACATCAGTGCCACTACTACCATTTTGGGGGGTTCATGAGCCTCGGATTCCCAACCACCCTCCCCGTCAAGGTCCCCCCTATGTGTCATACACCACCCCTGTCTGCTGTCTTGTCTATCTTGTCTGTCTGCAAATGCAACCTCTCTTACCAAACCTCCCTCACCACACTTACCTATAATCCTTCCTTAACATCCCACTCTCAGAGGGCCTCTGACCCTTACAAAAATCAAGTTCCATACATAGCTCTGCATTTCGCCCAGAGACATGTACCCATCACACAATCTAACCCTACCAATCATCTGTATTGTATGATGCCCACATACCTCCCTGTAGGTGTAAGGCTCCAAATTCTAAATTGCCCACATTGAAAGAAGCTGCTGTTGCCAAAGAAATACAGAGCTATGGTCCTTTCCTACATCCGTCCTGCACATCCCTACCTGATTCTCTTCTTGTTTGTGTTCCTGCTTGCCCCAATTTCACTACTTTCCTATCTCCCTTTTTTCTTTTCTTCGTTTGAAATTAGCTCGGGTTTAAGTGGCCGTAAGGGGGCGTAAGCTAAGCTAAGCTCACATAAGCATTGCTTAGCTCCATGCAAACCCACACAAACCCACTTACAACTGCTTTAAAGTGCCTTAATCACTCTGTCTCCAACAGCCCCTGTTCTGCCCAGCAACAAAATAATCAGCCTTTGCAAGTCTCAGACCCAGGGACCTGCACACTATAGCCAAAGTGATTTACCACTAAGCCATTTCAGATGTAAAGAAATTTGATGTTTTGTCAAACATATCTTCCAGCATGGTCATGCAACATTAGGGGAAATGTATTTATATATGTAGGTGTACGTATGTATATATATATATATATATATATATATATATCTATATATATATATATATATATATATATATATATATATATATAGGTTTGCTATTGTTTGTTCGAATGGCAAAACCTTTGCCGTTCGAAACAACGAATAGCAAACCCAAAAACACACATTCTGACTTGCCACAATGTTGACCCAAATGATCGACACATTTCAGTTGACATTGTGGCCAAAACTATCACGTGATAGCCGTATAGAAGCTGATGTAAATCAGACTCCTATATGACAAATCATGTCTCTGCGGGGGGACAAGCCCCCCCCCCCCACCCCCCTGTGGGGGGCTGTGCCACCCACACCCCCCTCTACTAACATATTCTAACTTTGAGATCATACTACAGTGGGAATATGGATGAATATCCAATCCCCACTGTACTGCGATCTCCGTGCAGTCAAATATACGTATGCGAATGCACTACAGCATTCACATAAGTGTGTTCAACTATCCCATCCATTTATGTTTTATGCACGAAATTCTGATTTTCTGCAGCAGTGCTGCCGACAGAATGTTGTTCGCACAAACCATAGTAAACCTATATATATATATATATATATATATATATATATATATATATATATATATATATATATATATGTGTGTGTGTGTGTGTGTGCATGTGTGTGTGTGTGTGTGTGTGTGTGTGTGTGTGTGTGTGTGTGTGTGTGTGTGTATTGTGTTTGCACTTTGGATACACACACCGAACCTCCCACTGCAAAACATGTGACCAAAGGTACTGTTCATGGGGTGAAGGGGCCCAAAATAAGTACCTCTTGTAATTATTGATATCATCCCCTCCTCCACCGCTGAACAGATCAGCCTTGCAACACAACAACCAACACTTGCATGTCTCATACCCAGGACCCTACACAACATAGCCACAACAAGTTAACAGTAATCCATCTCAGCTGTACGATGTCAGGATGATGTCAATAACATATCATGCAGAACAGTCTGTGTACCATAGGGAATGTACAATGTGGAAGCAGTAAACATTCCAATTATACATATACACACACACACACACACATGCACACACACACACACACACACACACACACACACACACACACACACACACACACACACATACACACATATATATATATATATATATATATATATATACAGATATATAGATATATATGTATATGCACATACATGCACATATACATATATTACTATAGATATGTATAAGAAGATATATTTAGAGGATGCGCAGCATATCGAACAGCAAGTATTCCTGCAGTTGCCACCTTTTAAAATGGCTAGTGTTTGATTCTTTCATACAAAAGACAATTATTGCATGAAACATATACCCACAAACAAGTCAAAGGATATGACACCACACACATACCGCATACATAGAAATGTTTATTTGTGTACTATTTCAGTTGTATATGCCATTTCATATAACGGTTAGGTGTTTGAGAGTTGCATTAGTCAGTTATTATGTATTTCAAACAAAACATTTGATACAGTAATCTAAAAACATAACATATGCTGCTGTCCAGGCTAAGGCCTTCAAGTAGTACAACAGTAAAAAAAAAACACTTGCCATGAAGATTAGAATCAATCAACGCTTATTAATTACAGATGTAGTTCAGCATCCTCCAATTACACTCTGTACTCAACCCCTAGGG
>NC_056748.1:91268900-91273900 GCF_019279795.1 Protopterus annectens
CACAACCCTTACAACTTGTAATGTGATCCTAACATGAGCAATGAATGTGTAATATGGAATTCTATGTTAGGACAGGAAATATGGGGAATTACATACTTTAACAAACACTGGAAGCATATGTGTGCAAACACGCCAAATACCATATTGTGGAAGCAGCTTTTGAGGTACTGGCATCATTCACTTTTCATGAGTATGCACCTTCCATCAAGTAAAGGTCCTCAATGTCACAACAAGAAATGGTCTGCTGTTCAAGACATATGTCCATCACATTTTCCCACTCACATGCAACAGAGGCAGCCATGGCTTGCACACATCTTACAAGCCATAAAATGGATCCCATATCCAACAGGTAGCACACAGGAGTGGGAGATGTAGCCTTACCTCACCATTGCATATACCATAGCAAACAGTGCAGACAGTCATGTATGTGATGAGGAAGTATGGGACAACATTAATGTTGAAAATAAACAGATGGCCATCCAAGACAGATGATGAGACATGTTGCAAACTGGTCATGGAGGCTGCCTAGAAACATGCCGCAACACTGAGCGAGTTGCAGGAATGTCTAGCAAGTACTGGTTGTGCAGTACCTGTGTCAGCAATCGCCTGGACTCTGCATAAGTGTGGCTACGGGTTAGGGTAATCAGATGGGACAGTTGTTCTACAGGAAACATCAGCCAGGGGTCTCTTCAGGTAGCATATACATAACTTCAAAAGTACCCCAAAGGCATGTGTTGCAATGTGTAATAGTGTACCAAGACCAAGTTCGAAACCTACAGACAGTATTGATTAAGATACATGTGCTACACAAGCAACACCTCACTCCACCTCAGGCCCACCATCTCCATCTGTATCTTGCTGGTGCCAGTGTACACCTGCATGTTTGCTGTTCATTAGCAGGGACTAGGCTGGTACACATGGTGTTATGAATTTGGGACACTGCAAAATGACACTCATGTGTGGCCCATAGTTGTCAAGCATCTACAAAAAGGCTGAGAATGGGGAGGGGTGTCATCTTGAAATACAGTAGTGAACTGAAGCAGATATCCAAAGCTCGCTAAGAATGGCTGTATCTGCACACAGTCAAGGTCATGAATTGTGGCAGACATAACCCTGACTCCACAGCAATAGTGAAGGCACTGTGTGACCTCCAATGGCTGTGCACATGAGTTAACCTTGCAATCTGGCAGAGTTGGGGAACATTTGTAGGGCAGAGTGCCAAATACTGGCAAGTGCAGATGGGCCATGCTAGTATACCCCTTCCAGGAACAGTGACTGCTGTAGTACACTTAGCAGTTGATGCAACAAACCATCATGTTAAAGGTATGCACACTTATGCACCCACATATTGTATGCATCTCAATCAGCATCTGCCAATCACATTTGTTTGATACTGGATTTGATTTCACAGGTCATATGTCACATATCAGGTTTGTCTAATGTTAACATATGCAGTATTGTGGCCCCATGTCATATCGGGGAAGAGGGTGCCATGTCAATAAGGGTGTGTACACTCCTCATAGCCACAGTAAGCTTTGAAGGTTGTCAGTGTAATTGTATTTTATTGTTCATACATGCACCACTGATGATGAAATCTGCAAACCAGACATCAGGCATTCACTACTGACATATGTCCTCATATCATCACAGGTATGTGTCGGACAAACACATAGGGGCTGTGAGCAGCAGAGCAAACATAACTGACACACATATACACATTCAGCTATGGTGTTTACACATGTGACTTATGGTGCACAGTACATGGCAGGGTGCTGAACAAGTGCACAGCAATACTGTGTACATGGGTGCAGTGTATTCCAGGGGAAGGGGCATCACCTACTAACACAGCTCATGCATCACAGAGATGTATAATGTTGGCAACAGGGATTGACTGTAGCTGCAGTGCATGCTGTTGAGTGCCATATGTCATGCATGTTGACAGATGGGTAAAAAGAGGTCTCTGTGTAACATCTTTGTGCAACCTCACCAGTAAGTGTGTGTGTGTGTGTGTGTGTGTGTGTGTGTGTGTGTGTGTGTGTGTGTGTGTGTGTGTGTGTGTGTGTGTGTGTGTGTGTACAGTTAAGCAATGATGTACAGGTCTTAAAGTACATTTCTTGTTTTCCCCTCACAGGTGGCGAGGTGGGTCAGGGTCCCTCCTGCAGGCAAACTGATGTTAGTGTCCATACAGACTCTGACAATGATAACAGGTATAGTGAGGCACAGGCACGGTTATCAGGGGCTGAAGCTGTGCCATCGATTGACATCCCACTGATATCCACCCCATCCCTGCACAAATTCACATTGCCTATACATACCCCATCACCAGTGGCCATAGATGAGGGACAGTTGGCAGGTGGTTGCATGGCACAGGACAGTGTGGTGACTATGGCAAGTGTGTCTGGACACATCAGCCATAGCCGGATGCCTGGCGAGGTACCACACAGGCAGATGTACAGGGGTGCTTGTGGGAGGGCTGCTGGTCATCATGCCCCTGGCAGAAATGCCACATCTGGTGTCACCAGATGCATGTTTCAGGCCATCATGGAGGCACAGGAATGTATGGAACATTATACCAGACAGGGTCTGAGGCTCCAGAGGGCTACTTAGTCTGCTTTTATTGACAACATCTGTGATCTTACAGGTGCCCACTGTTATTTTGGAGATGTCCTGGATAGACGGTTGGGTGAGATGGTGGGAATCCTTGACCATGCAATGTCTGTGCTTGAGCATATGGTGGGAGTAGTGAGACAGCCACGTGGATATATGTGAGCAACACCAACAGGTGGAGGTCGACGTGGACATGCAATAAGTCAGAGCCGCTCCCGTAGTGGCAGTACCAGCACCAGCGCAGCAGGAGGGGTGCTGTCTATACCACAACATAGCAGGCCAGATGCACATGACCCTGGCCAGTCCCAAGATGGACCCAGATCCAGCAGACATATGTCATCATCAGGGGAGAGTACCAGATCTGGCGTTGTACCTGTTAGTGCCCATGGAACCCTTGGCAGGCACAGTTTTCATGTCCATGGCTGGAGACTGTGAACTTCTCACCCTGACAGGTATGGTCTGCAGCTGTCCAACAAATCCCTGTATAGGGCAGCTACATGACAGAACTGCGTGCATGTATACACATACACATCACCAACACAGCCAGGGCAACCCCATACCTACACACACCACATCTGCACAGACCAATTAATAATGAATCCCCCTAATACACACATGATGTCAACCAAATGGCTCAACCTAGGTCTCTGGCAAACCCACAACACACCCTGTGCATATGATGATACCTGTGCCACATCCCCGTCATCCATAACATCAATGCAGGGAAAAGCTAATATGGTTCTGATGCACAGGGTGAATGGACTAAGGTGTACCAATCTACTGCTGTGCAACATGTTTTCAGCACTAAAGTTTAATGCTTACATGTCAGGATGTGTAGCTGTCCAGCCATGATGCATTATAGCTGTTATTAACACTGACTGATTGTGGTCTCCATAATGTATTCTGTTTGTGTTGTAAGTGTCTATGTGTCAGAAGGATGTTGGTCTGCTGTTGTTTCCTTCAAGGGGTTTGGCACTGTGGTGACACCTTGACTGTGGCATATCCTGGGTACAGCTGAACACAAGTCACAGGTCTGCATAGCAGTTACTGCATGTGCCACATACCTGATAGGTCTGAGGGGTGTATACTGGTCAGTGCATGGTGGCTGATGTCAGCAGCCCTTCTACAGTGGGCAGTGGTAAGTGTACTGGGTGGCACAAACCACATGTTTGTGCATAACACACACAGACACACACACATACACACACACACACACACACACACACACACACACACACACACACACACACACACACACACACACACAGACACACACAGAGGCGTTGGTGTTGATGCAATACACAGAGAATACTGTACATATGGATGGATGTACTTTTGCAGGAAACCCATTTTAGCCTATGTAATTCCACCAAGACAGAATAGGCACAGCATC
Organism: Protopterus annectens; assembly: GCF_019279795.1. Lineage (NCBI taxonomy): Eukaryota > Metazoa > Chordata > Ceratodontiformes > Protopteridae > Protopterus > Protopterus annectens. Next base: position 91,272,901 of record NC_056748.1, read on the forward strand.
ACATTGGGAAATAATCAGTCTGCTAGTTTAATGTCATTGACAATGGTACTAGCAGGGTCTATGTCCTCTTCCCCAATGTAGTACAGCCCTTGACTTGGTAAACATAGATGTGCTTGTGTGGGTGGCACAGCCCTACCCTTTGGAGGGTGTGGGGTGATGTAGAACCACATATAGTGTGATTGACAACTACTTAACCTGTTAACATAAACTGTATAGTATTACAGCCGACTAAGTTGGGGGATACACACAACAATAACCGCAATGATGGTGGCTGTGTCCACAAGATCCACACCCAGCTGTATATACCAACCCCAGTATCTCTGTACAGCCATACAGTGGGGAAGAGGGCATTTACACATCTACTACTAGTTTTGATGGAATGAATTTCCACAAAATAATACCTTTGAAATGTTAGCATTTGCCATTCAGTTCTCGGACAGATGACCTCCTGGTAGATGTATTTTCTGCAAAATGAAGTAGATCCCTTCACATACAGACACACTCTTACTTGGCAACACTGAGAGTAGAACCTCTACCTAGGTAGGTATTGCTACCAATGTGTGTGGCCTTAATTGCACACACCGCACAGCTTTTAGGATGAGGTGTGTCCCAGGTTATTTCTTAAGTGAAGAACATCACCAGGCCTTGTACAGTATGGTAATGGGGATGCACTGGTTGTTTGTGAACAATACATAGTGTGAAATACTGTCATATACACATTGACAAACACATAACAGTCATACCCACATCTGAGAGACCTGGGTTTATCAGTGCTGACTACCTTGTCAGTGAGTCCATTCTGTTACAGGTAAGTTGCACACAGCACATGCATCATTGGGCTGGATAGTGTAATCACTTACTTGTATGGTTGATGGTGACAGTAGTCCCCATACAGTGGACCTTGGGACATGTGCTGGGGTACCATGGTGTAAAGACAGTATACCCAGCAACCACACCCCACATTGGATATTGTACTCACTGAAACACATGATAATACTCT
>NC_056748.1:91278900-91301400 GCF_019279795.1 Protopterus annectens
ACTGTTGCCTATATTGTGTACTAATCCATAGTGTCACATGGTAAGTGCACATGGCTGTACACATTTATGGCTGAGGATTGTCAACAACAATCTCTACAAAGTTTTGAAAATGTTGGCCTTGTAATGTTGATAATGGGACACATAGCTCCTCAATATAATTATGTAGCAAAACCCACACTGCAATGGACCCTGTCATTACACAATCACCCCCAACAGGTCACTGATAACACACACACAAACTTACACACAAACTTACCAGTTTGAAACCCCTACCTATGTATTGCTATTACATTGCTATGCAGTTAGTGCACGAGCCACAGAGCTTACATGTTGGAGAGTTGTCCAAAGGTATCTTTGAAGGTGAGTGACATCAGCAACAGTGATAAAGGAAAGATAAGGGAAGTGTAGTACATGTGCCTGTCCACAAAAGCAGGTGTTAAGGAAGACACACCCACATTCTCTCAGGGAATCACACACATTATCACAGTTGGCAGGGTCAAGATTAGAACTCCTGCCTCATTAGTTTGCTACACTACAGTATTATGCAGTTATCACGTATGCCACAGAGCTTATCAGGCTGATACATGGCAAAAGGTTTATTTCTAGGTGTCTGACATCAGCAGGCGTGCTACAGTAGGGCAATGGGAGGTGTAGCGAGTGTGAATGGCTTCAAAATCATTAATCTCCACACACACACACACACACACACACACACACACACACACACACACACACACACACACACACACACACACACACACACACACACACACACACATTTGCCAGTACTAACATGCATGGGATCATTGCTTCACAGGTGTGTAGTAGTTGACTGTACTAGAAGGCTGTACAAGGCTAGGCAAAGGGAATACCTTGGCATCAGCCATATGACAATGGTCTCCAGTGTGGCTCAGGGGTCAAGTATTTGGATAGGCCCACACAGGTGGGTATTGTATTCACCATCCACTCATCTGGCTTACTGCTGTGTGTGGCCGGTGCTGTGCAATGCTTGCCATGTATGTTATGTGATCTATATACCATAAAATGGACAGTGTCTGGGTTGTGCACATGCCCCACATGCATATTCTGTGACATGTGGAAGTGTACTTGGTGTCTCTGGGGCATGTTGTGTGGACAGATTATCATCTGATGTAGCATTCCTGACCTCATATGGTGAGACCTGGCTATGGAACTGAGGTAGTGCCTGTATCTACATTGATAGCATGATACAGGTATTCATTGGAGTTAGTGGCATCTGCCCATACAGAGTATGTGTATAAGGTATGGTATTCCCTTTGTGGGTTACATTTGCAGACTCTACAGTTGTAGGCATCCAGTGGGGAACATAGCAAAGGACCAGTGTAAGCATTTATTTGCCTATTGTAGAGATGAAACAGGGTGACATGTCCTTTTACTTGCTGGATAACAAACACTCAGTCAGGAGATGTAACACATCACAGTACATTCTGATGTCAGTGGCAGTGTTGTGGTCAACAGACATGTAGTCCACTGCAATCACACTGTGGTTATTATCTGTGGGCAATATGCAGGGAACTACCAATATAGTGGTTGTTGTCTAGCCAAGTGTGTTTGTGTATGAGACATGGGTGGAGAGTGTTCTATGAGTAATACTAGGGTTGCCTATATTGTTCACGGATCCATAATGTCACATGTAGGGCTATGGATTGTCTACACCAGCCTCTCTGCTGTTTGACATCTGTTGTCCTTGTAATGTGGACATTGTGACATATAGTAGGTCCTCAATATAATAATTTAGCAAAATCAGCTCCACAATGCATCCTGTCATTACACAATCACAGCAACCTCCACACAGGATACTGATGTCAGACACACACGCACTTGCCAGTACTGAGATTGAAACCCCTTGCTAGCTATGTATTGCTATTACAGTGTATCACATTTATCGCATGAGCCACGGAGCTTATTGGATGGATGTTATCCCAAGGTTCTTTTAAGATGAGGAACATCACTAGTCCTTGTAAATACTGGCATTGGTTGATGTAGTGGGTGAGAGATCCCCAATATAATTGTACCCTAATCACACATTTACATTTGCCAGGGGTGAGGTTCAAACCTCTATCTACCAACCTTTATGGACCATTATGTTACACATTTACCACATGCAGCACTGACCTGACATGGCTTATGTTTCCCAACAGGTACTTGTAAGGTGGATGATATCTGCAGCACTGCTAAAGTCAGGCTCTGAGATGTGCACTGGCTGTAAATGGGGACAAAATATTTGAGGGAAACACCTAAACACTTGCCCCAGATGAGATTCAAACCCATAGCTGTGTAGTTACTGCTTTTACATTGTTCTGCATTTATAGCACGCACCACAGAGGTTATAGAGCTAGCGATTCTCCAAAGGTGTATTTCAAGGTGAATGACATCATCAATCTTGCTAAAGTAGGGCAATGGGAGGTGTAGTGACTGTGAAGGGCTTCAAAAGCATTACTCTCTACTCACATGCAGAGTTTCACATATGCCATGTCTGGGATTAGAGCTCCTAACTAACTAGTATGTTACACTATAACATTACACAGTTATGTCAAGTGCCACAGAGCTTATAGGGCTATTCCTTCTCTAAAGGTGTATTTCAAGGTGAATGACATCAGTATTCTTGCTAAAGTAGGGCAATGGGAGGTGTAGTGTCTGTGAATGGCCTCAAAATCATTGATCCTACACACAAACACACACACACAGATTTACAGTTGCTATGTCTGGGATTAGAACTCCTACCTAACTAGTATATCACGCTATAGCAGTACGCAGTTATTGTACATGCCACAGAGCTTATAGGGATGATCCTTCTCCAAAGGGGTATTTCAAGGTGACTGACAGCAGGCTAACAAAACTAGGGCAATGGGGAGTGCAGTATGTGTGAATGGGCCATAAACCATTCTTCTGGAAACACACAAACACTCAGTCACACATAACTTTACATTTGCTAGGACAGTGTATATGACTGCTAGATGAATACCGACTTGTACTGTCATGTTACACAGTTATCACAAGCATCACAGACAATATAGTGCTGGGGTTACCAGAAGCAAATTTCTACAGTGATTGACATTGGCATATCATGTGATATTGGCCAATTGGATGCGTGGTTGGTGGGACAGTCCTCATGATGGCAATCTCTTTGTCACTGTCTGTCTCTGTCTTCTCCACATCTGTTTGTGTATGTTTGACCTATTATAGTGTGTTGGCCTTGGATATGTGTGAGTATTCCTATCCAATGTGAGCAAAGCATGAATGGTGTGCAATGTGGTGTATGTGCACATAAATCTGTGACTGACAGACATGTATAATACACTGTTGTTGTCAGACATGGGCTTCATTTCTCTAAGTATGGGACCATGCTCAGTATGACCTTTTGTATTGAATGTGTGAATCCATTACAGGTAGGTTGTAGTCCAGTGTAGGCATATGTGTTCTACACCTACAGCTAGCAACCTGTTTCTGCAGGATATCTGTAGATAGGTTGACAATATAGAGACACAATGGGCAAGGATAGTGGGATACTGTAACTAATTGTGTCTGTGCTCCTTGTGCTACATGGTTTTGGTGTTAGCAGAGATATTCAGACATATGTTCTGTTTTACACTGTGATGTATTATGTAATCAACTACTGACAAAAATACTTACTTGCTCACAGTAATTTCCTGGGGAATACAAGATAAATGAAGCTGTGTCCAGTATTGTGGTCTGCAGCCTACATATTCTTGCACACTCATGCCATTCTGGAGGGGGAGCTGCAGACACTTGCTGATGGGTCTATGTAAATGGTCCAGCACCTTGGTACTGTGGTGGCTGAAGATCCCCTGCTTGTACATCTATTGACGTGACAGAATGGCCATATCCTGCAGTGGCTATACCTCTCAGCTGTATAGATTCACACAGGTTACCCAGAGGCAGGGCTCATATATCTGGTCAATTCCCCTTCACATTGTGGTTTATGAGCAGGCTTGTAGCAACCCATTACTGGGTTTGCAGGCAGGGATAGTATGGGCACACATCAGAGTTTCAGACTTCACACACTCCATGACGTCCATGCTTCTACCCCCCCCCGTTATTCTATCCCTGTCCTAAAATTATGCGAGAAATATCTGATAAGTATCTCTATAGTTATCCATTCATCTCAGCGGTATTTAAGGGTTGGTCCACAGTTTGTGCAGTTGGACATGGTGGGCATGCTACTAGGATGTGTCGACATGGCCTTGCATTTCTGTTCTGTGGACTTTGTTATGTCATTATTTGGGACTCCATGAGACAACATACATTGGCAGTATGGGTGAGGCACAGACCTTTGACAGAGGACTGTAGAGCATTTGGTAGTGATGCAGGCCATCTGTAGCAGGTCAGTGCATTTGCAGACTCTACAGTTGTAGGCATCCAGTGGGGAACATAGCAAAGGACCAGTGTAAGCATTTATTTGCCTATTGTAGAGATGAAACAGGGTGACATGTCCTTTTACTTGCTGGATAACAAACACTCAGTCAGGAGATGTAACACATCACAGTACATTCTGATGTCAGTGGCAGTGTTGTGGTCAACAGACATGTAGTCCACTGCAATCACACTGTGGTTATTATCTGTGGGCAATATGCAGGGAACTACCAATATAGTGGTTGTTGTCTAGCCAAGTGTGTTTGTGTATGAGACATGGGTGGAGAGTGTTCTATGAGTAATACTAGGGTTGCCTATATTGTTCACGGATCCATAATGTCACATGTAGGGCTATGGATTGTCTACACCAGCCTCTCTGCTGTTTGACATCTGTTGTCCTTGTAATGTGGACATTGTGACATATAGTAGGTCCTCAATATAATAATTTAGCAAAATCAGCTCCACAATGCATCCTGTCATTACACAATCACAGCAACCTCCACACAGGATACTGATGTCAGACACACACGCACTTGCCAGTACTGAGATTGAAACCCCTTGCTAGCTATGTATTGCTATTACAGTGTATCACATTTATCGCATGAGCCACGGAGCTTATTGGATGGATGTTATCCCAAGGTTCTTTTAAGATGAGGAACATCACTAGTCCTTGTAAATACTGGCATTGGTTGATGTAGTGGGTGAGAGATCCCCAATATAATTGTACCCTAATCACACATTTACATTTGCCAGGGGTGAGGTTCAAACCTCTATCTACCAACCTTTATGGACCATTATGTTACACATTTACCACATGCAGCACTGACCTGACATGGCTTATGTTTCCCAACAGGTACTTGTAAGGTGGATGATATCTGCAGCACTGCTAAAGTCAGGCTCTGAGATGTGCACTGGCTGTAAATGGGGACAAAATATTTGAGGGAAACACCTAAACACTTGCCCCAGATGAGATTCAAACCCATAGCTGTGTAGTTACTGCTTTTACATTGTTCTGCATTTATAGCACGCACCACAGAGGTTATAGAGCTAGCGATTCTCCAAAGGTGTATTTCAAGGTGAATGACATCATCAATCTTGCTAAAGTAGGGCAATGGGAGGTGTAGTGACTGTGAAGGGCTTCAAAAGCATTACTCTCTACTCACATGCAGAGTTTCACATATGCCATGTCTGGGATTAGAGCTCCTAACTAACTAGTATGTTACACTATAACATTACACAGTTATGTCAAGTGCCACAGAGCTTATAGGGCTATTCCTTCTCTAAAGGTGTATTTCAAGGTGAATGACATCAGTATTCTTGCTAAAGTAGGGCAATGGGAGGTGTAGTGTCTGTGAATGGCCTCAAAATCATTGATCCCTACACACAAACACACACACACAGATTTACAGTTGCTATGTCTGGGATTAGAACTCCTACCTAACTAGTATATCACGCTATAGCAGTACGCAGTTATTGTACATGCCACAGAGCTTATAGGGATGATCCTTCTCCAAAGGGGTATTTCAAGGTGACTGACAGCAGGCTAACAAAACTAGGGCAATGGGGAGTGCAGTATGTGTGAATGGGCCATAAACCATTCTTCTGGAAACACACAAACACTCAGTCACACATAACTTTACATTTGCTAGGACAGTGTATATGACTGCTAGATGAATACCGACTTGTACTGTCATGTTACACAGTTATCACAAGCATCACAGACAATATAGTGCTGGGGTTACCAGAAGCAAATTTCTACAGTGATTGACATTGGCATATCATGTGATATTGGCCAATTGGATGCGTGGTTGGTGGGACAGTCCTCATGATGGCAATCTCTTTGTCACTGTCTGTCTCTGTCTTCTCCACATCTGTTTGTGTATGTTTGACCTATTATAGTGTGTTGGCCTTGGATATGTGAGTATTCCTATCCAATGTGAGCAAAGCATGAATGGTGTGCAATGTGGTGTATGTGCACATAAATCTGTGACTGACAGACATGTATAATACACTGTTGTTGTCAGACATGGGCTTCATTTCTCTAAGTATGGGACCATGCTCAGTATGACCTTTTGTATTGAATGTGTGAATCCATTACAGGTAGGTTGTAGTCCAGTGTAGGCATATGTGTTCTACACCTACAGCTAGCAACCTGTTTCTGCAGGATATCTGTAGATAGGTTGACAATATAGAGTCACAATGGGCAAAGGATAGTGGGATACTGTAACTAATTGTGTCTGTGCTCCTTGTGCTACATGGTTTTGGTGTTAGCAGAGATATTCAGACATATGTTCTGTTTTACACTGTGATGTATTATGTAATCAACTACTGACAAAAATACTTACTTGCTCACAGTAATTTCCTGGGGAATACAAGATAAATGAAGCTGTGTCCAGTATTGTGGTCTGCAGCCTACATATTCTTGCACACTCATGCCATTCTGGAGGGGGAGCTGCAGACACTTGCTGATGGGTCTATGTAAATGGTCCAGCACCTTGGTACTGTGGTGGCTGAAGATCCCCTGCTTGTACATCTATTGACGTGACAGAATGGCCATATCCTGCAGTGGCTATACCTCTCAGCTGTATAGATTCACACAGGTTACCCAGAGGCAGGGCTCATATATCTGGTCAATTCCCCTTCACATTGTGGTTTATGAGCAGGCTTGTAGCAACCCATTACTGGGTTTGCAGGCAGGGATAGTATGGGCACACATCAGAGTTTCAGACTTCACACACTCCATGACGTCCATGCTTCTACCCCCCCCCGTTATTCTATCCCTGTCCTAAAATTATGCGAGAAATATCTGATAAGTATCTCTATAGTTATCCATTCATCTCAGCGGTATTTAAGGGTTGGTCCACAGTTTGTGCAGTTGGACATGGTGGGCATGCTACTAGGATGTGTCGACATGGCCTTGCATTTCTGTTCTGTGGACTTTGTTATGTCATTATTTGGGACTCCATGAGACAACATACATTGGCAGTATGGGTGAGGCACAGACCTTTGACAGAGGACTGTAGAGCATTTGGTAGTGATGCAGGCCATCTGTAGCAGGTCAGTGCATTTTGTCACTCCTACAGTCCCAGGCTGCAAGCCACTGGATTCCCCTGGGGATACAGTGTAGGTGTGCAAGATGTTAATGGTGATAATTTCTGTCCTTATTAATCCATTGGTGTGGATGCTGGCAGGGTGCTGCTTACAGCTAGGGACACACCTGCATGAGACACCTCTTCAGCATGCTGCATTCTGTGGGTATTCCCATACAGAAGTGGGGGTCATACTGTACTCATTCCCAACAGCAGGAATATGACCTGTGATGAACCTGTGGCTGATGGTGGGTTGAGCTGAGTGCATGTGTGCTATGGATGTTTCTTACAGCTGACTTACAGATATACGTGGGACATTCCCCTTATGCTGGCTTGTGCAGGGACATCAGCAGATTCTCAGTACTTCATAGCTGTGCCTTTTGTGGTCTGCCAGTGTTTGGCCGGACTACATCAGTATTCCATACTACACAGACAACTAATGTGCTGCTAACCTGTATGTACAATTCCAAAGGTGTGTGCATTTGACAGTCACATTTTATATACTCTGTCTAGGGTACTTCCACCTATGTACTATGTGTATGTCTGGGCCCACATTCATGGCATGTCAATCTTTCAGATGGTGACAGATATTGCATATGAACAATTACTATGGTTCATAGGTTCATAGATTAGTACTAGGTTAACTGCCCTTGTGAGCCATTTTACGCCTAGCCAATTATCCCTTGTGAGGCTCAAACCTTGCGCCTTGTGTTTGTAAGGCAAATACCTTAACCATGAGGCCACCCACCCAACCTGGATTACTGTTGGATTGGGTCTTGCTGGGATGCTTTGTGTTTGGCACTGCAGTTGTCAGAACATGGCCCTGCCATCAACAGTACTGGCCATAGGCCACCAAGACACAACCCTCCATGCCTACATGTCTGACCACTTCCACACAATATAGAACACACAACAACCTCATACACAGACCCCTGAATATTGTACACATGCAACAATCTATCCTGTAAATTGGGCCAACACAGGTAATCTATGCTACACTGTTATTAAACCCACAGGTACACATTACTGCATTTCTACATAGGATTGTGGGGATGGGGGGCACACCTGACAACTGTAAACATTTGCTATGACTGTATAATATTTCAGGTACTGTGTTGGCTTCCATTTTGTTTTGTATTCTGACCTATCATGCAGACTAGAGGTATATCAGTAGAGTACAGATCTTAGGTTTTATTGACCTATATTTCAGTTTCAGATTTTTTACCCTTCAGAACTAACATACAACTGCCAGACCTGTTGTAGTCTGTCTGTGTAGGTCTGGAGGGGGCTGTTCTCCATTTCCATCAATTGGAGGCCTTAGCACAGCCTTTCTTTATCATCATCTACACCTGTCCTGCTGGCTGAGGCTGGTGTTGGGTATGTGAGCCTCACTGACATGCATGTGTGTGTCCTATGGGTACACATTTGGGCCACCACATGTACTGCTGTGGGATTTGTCACCTTGTCTACTACTGCCTACTGTGTTGACACCAGTATTTGTTATGGATTTCATGCTGCCCATATAGGTGTCCACTATCTGCTGCCATTCCATCCAGCAACCCGATTCCATTGCATGCTCATATCCATAACATAGATAGAACTAGCAGAACATACTACTCCACTCAGCAATTGATAAGAAGAGTGACTTACCTTGTGGCTGTGCCAATGTTGAGGATGGTGCTAGAGGGCTGACTATGTCGGATGCACATAGTACACTCCCTATACATGGTAAAGCACAGGTAGTGTCATGTTTGGCATCCCTTTTACTGTATGTTATTTTATTTATTTTATTTTATTTACATTTGTTTACCTGGACATTCCGACTGATGCAGGTCCTTTTTCAGCGGATGCCCGGGGAGAAAAGCTCCACATCATGTACATGATAAATAAAGATACAAAGTTGCAGCAATAGTAAACAACATTACAGATTGTTGGCTTTACTACAATAACAAGATATTGATTATCAACAGTATATACAGTAAATGTTGCAAGTTAAGATAGTTTCTTGTCGTTTATAATATTAGTAACAAAGTTGTCAGACAAGATTTTAAAGTATGTAAAGACAACTAGCTATTTCTGACTATGGTTAGTAGTGGCAGTAGTATAGTTGGGTGAAGAGTCTAGGTGAGGGTGTGTAAGGGTGGGGGTGTTAGTCAGGATTAGAACAAGGACAAAGCCAGTGCAAATTTAAGTGGAATTTGTGAGCAGTCTTGAAAAGGCTTCTGGAAGGTAGAGTAGTCATAGAGGGTGGAAGATTGTTCCAAAGTTTAGATACGGAACATGAAAATATGGCTTCTCCTGCTGAGTTTTTGGGTTTGATAACAGTGAGTTGATTTTTGTTGCTTGATCTTAGGGGCCTAGTGCAGTGATAGGGTTGGAGAATGGTTTAAAGGGAAGGGATGTTATGGGGTGGTTAATAAGTTTATGAGCGAGGGTGAGTTGATTAAAGTGAAGGAGTTGTGGGAGTTCTAGCCAGTTTAGTTCTTTAAGGGAGATACAATGATGGCTGTGGTAGGAGGTTCCAGTGGCAAATTTAGCACTTTTGTTGTAACAAGCATTCAGCTTGTGTAGGCCTGTCTGTCTAAGGTTGGTAAGTATGGGAGATGCATAGAGTAGGGTGGAGATTAGCTGGGAATTGGCTATGGAGATTCTAGCTGCCTTAGTTAGGAACTGGTGGCTTCGATATAGTACACCAAATTTCTTGTAAACTTTTTTTTATTGTGAGAGATATGTGGGTGTCAGATCTAAGTTTATTGTCTATTTCCACACTGAGTAATTTTGCGTGTTCTGATGGAGAGATGATGGTATTGTCTTTGGCGAGAATGTTGAAGTGGGGGGTGTTTTGGGTGGCTTTGGAAGGTTGGAACAGGAGAGGTTTTGTCTTACTTGGGTTGAGTAGGAGCTGAGCATTGGATAGCCAGCTTTCTACAGAAGAGAATGATTCCTGTGTGATTTGTTGTAGTTCTGGTAGAGTGGGGGCAGAGCAGATGAGAGTAGAGTCATCTGCGTACTGTATAAGAGATGCTTGTGTGGTGGCAGTATGTAGGTTGTTAGTGAAAAGTGAGAATAGCAGAGGGCCAAGGATGGACCCTTGGGGAACTCCAAGAGTAATTGGGAGGTGAGGTGTTGGATTATCATCCCAGATTATTGATTACTGGCATCTATGTAGACAGCTGTGGAACCAGTTGCAGGCTGATTGTGAGAAGGAGAGGTTGGGGAGAGTAGAGAGTCGTAGCTCATGAGATACCATGTCAAAGGCCTTTGAGAGATCTAGAAATATGGCAGTGGAAAAGAGGCCATTGTTTTTGTGATGAAGTATAGTGTTGGTGAAGGAGAGCAGAGCGGAGGTAGTGCTGTGATATGGCCTGAAACCATGTTGGATTTTGGAGAGGAGATTATTAGCTAGGAGGTAGTTGGAGACCTGGGTGTTGATACATTCTTCAAGTACCTTGGACAGAGGGGAGAGGATAGCAATGGGGTGTCAATTGGACAGGTCGGTGGAGGGGGTGCCTTTGTGGAGGAGAATGATGTGGGATATTTTCCATATCGAGGGAACATAGCCTTCTGTTATGGAAAGGTTGATTAGAATTGAAATTGGGTAGGCTAGTGTATCAGCTGCAATTTTCAAGTATTCAGAGGGGAGGTTGTCAGCTGCGAGTTTGGTGGGTTTATGTTTTGACAATAGTCTTTTTATGTTGGAGGTAGGTACTGAGGTGAAGAAGAAAACAGGAGTGGAGCTTTAGGGTTAGGAGTTGGGGGGGCTGTTGTAGGGAAGTGTTGTTTGTTTAGAGATGTTATAGTTTCAGTGAAGTGTTTGTTGAAGGATTCAGCAATACTGCTGGGGGGGGATGGATGGCTGGGGGGTATCAACCTTCCCTGGGTGGAGGATAGTGTTAATAGTGGACCAGAATTGCTTAGGGTTGTGGTTGATAGAGTTTAGGGTGAATTTATAGTAGAGGGATTTGTCTAATTTTATTTGCTTGTTGGCTTTATTGCACAGTTCATGGAATGATTGCCTATCTGAGTTATTTTTTAGTTAGTCACCAGTGCTCCCACTCCTTATCTCTGGATTTCATTAGGGTTCTGGTGGTCTTTTGAAACCATGGGGCAAGCCTGGATCTGACTTTGGCATTTCTTACAGGAGCATGGGTGTTTAGGATGGAGAGGAAGGTACTGTTGAAGAAGTGGACAGCCTAATCTAGGTTGAGGTATTTTAGTGGTGACCAGTTAATTTTTTGCAGGGAGGAGATGAAGGAGTTGGGGTTGAAGTTGGACTTGTTCCGTATTTGGCTGTGGATAATGGGCTTCAGACTGTTTGTGTGGTGCTGAATTAGGAAAGTGGGGGAGTGGTCACTAAGGCTGTCAGGTAAGCAGCCTGCTAGGTAAGAGTGAGGGGCTTTGTTGACTAGGATCCAGTCAAGTAAGGTATGATTGTTAGGGTTTTTGTTGATTGGGTAGGGGATTGGATGAGTTGAGTGAACCCATGGAGATTAAGATGAATGGTTGGGAGATTGTTATTACAGGATAGCCAGTTGATGTTAAAGTCACTGAGAATGATGGTTTCCTGGGGTAGAGATAGAGTAGCCTCAAGAGATTTTCTAGGGGTGTAATATTTTGCCCTGGTGGGAAATAGCATCCTATGATATTGATTGTTTTGTTTGGGTTTAGTTTGAGATTGGCATAAAGTATTTCTTCATTGTTGTGGTGAGGGGCAGATGTATTCAGGAGTTGAATATTGAGGTGGTGTTTAAATATCAGTGCTACACCACCTCCTTTTTTGGACTATCTGTCTATGCGAAGGATGTTGTATTCAGGTGGAATTCAGGTGGAAGTATTTCCTCACTTTTGGTGTGAGGTTTGAGCCAGGTTTCAGTTAGGAAGAGAATATCTGGGGAATATATGCTTATGCTGGCATGTAGTTATTGGATTTTATTGCATATGCTTCTGATGTTTAGGGACATTATAAGTAGGTCTGTTGATATTGTGTTGGCTAGGAGTTGAGTTGTGGGGTGGGGGGGGGGGAGTTGCCTGGACTAGGGTTTGTGGTTGAGTTGGATTTGGGAGGACCAGGGTTTGGATGGATGTCTCCAGTGAGGGCTAGTTTATAGAGGGTGTTTAGGATAAGTTTTATATACATAGTAAATTGCTTATGGTATCTTAGGGATATTTTATTTTTGAATATGTTAGGTCTTTGGTAATGGAGTGTGTGTATTGGGAGGATGTTTTTGGTGGCAGGGGTCGTGTAGTTATAGTGTAAATGTTTGATGGAGGGTGTTGAGAGGGTACAGTAGAAATTGTTGAAGCATGTGACTGTGGAGCCTTGGTAGGATGTAATGTGAACTACACAGGTTAGGATTGTTATTACATTAGGTAGTAGCATGATTGTGTTGGATGTAGGGGGAGGGGGTGATTAGTGGTGTAGCCTAATTGGTGGTAATTAGGGGTGGGGTTAAGGCTACGAATAAAAGTAAAGGTACTGGGGGCAGGTGGGAATAGGGGGCAGGGAGGGGAGCGAAGTGAGCGTAACGAACAGAGTGGGCTAGAACCCCCCATGCTAAAGATAGCAGGGTAACTGTCTAAATAGCCAAATTTTTAGGAGTTATTAGAATCTAGTAGGGAAAAACAATCTATAGACCTGATTTCAACTGTGTCCTTTCTGGGTAGATACCTAGTTTGAAGCAGACAAAAAACAATCTATAGACCTGATTTCAGCTGTGTCCTTTCTGGGTAGATACCTAGTTTGAAGCAGACAAAAAACAATCTATAGACCTGATTTCAGCTGTGTCCTTTCTGGGTAGATACCTAGTTTGAAGCAGACAAAAAACAATCTATAGACCTGATTTCAGCTGTGTCCTTTCTGGGTAGATACCTAGTTTGAAGCAGACAAAAAACAATCTATAGACCTGATGTCAGCTGTGTCCTTTCTGGGTAGATACCTTGTTTGAAGCAGACAAAAAACAATCTATAGACCTGATTTCAGCTGTGTCCTTTCTGGGTAGATATCTAGTTTGAAGCAGACAAAAAGTGGCAGTTTAAGTACCTTTTTGCCTCTATTTCACAAGTGGGCAATTCCAGTGTATCTACTGGGTTACCTTTTTTTTGCCTAGAGCTTTATCTTGGTTTACTGATAACTAAAAAGAAAAAGTTTAACTGGGGAATGTATTTACAGCTGATGGGGGTGGGGAGCAGCTGCTGTCCCTAGCCGTGGGTAGAGCAAGTTATTTCTGCTTTAGACCAGGTACTTTCTACAGTAGCAGGCTAAGAGGGAAATGTAGCTAGACACCTACAGTAACTTATTTTCTTTTTAAAGCCCTTGAGTCCTTGTGGCTGGTTTCTTCACTGCAGATGCGGTCAATGGTCAGGGATTCAGCAAGTGGGTGACTGAGAGAGAACCCATTTGCAGGGACAGTGGTCAAGTAACTTATTTTCTTTTTAAAGCCCTTGAGTCCTTGTGGCTGTTTTTTCACTGCAGATGCAGTCAATGACCAAGGATTCAGCAAGTGAAGTATTGAGATAGAACCCGTTTGCAGGGACAGTGGTAAAATGAGATATACCACTAGCTGAAGGGAATGGACAGCTGCTGTGAGTCTGAGAGTATGTGTGAGTCAGAGAAAGGTGTCATTCCCTGGGTCCCTACTGTGTCAGTGTATGTGCTATGTGTTGCCTCTTTGTCAAAGCCTGGGCATACTGGGCATGCCTCCTTCTGCCTACATGGGCAGGCTCAGGTTGTTCCTCCTCCGAGTCAGTGTGTACCTGTGCTGAACTTAGCAATAGTGCGGGGCTGTGTGGCCTGCCCCATGCTGTTCCTGCTGCAGCTGTTTCCACAAGATCACATTGTTTAGCATGGCACATACAATGAATATTTGTGTACATGTAGCTGAAGAGTACTGCAAGGCTCCACCGGTTATGTCCAGGCACCAGAACCGTGACTTAAGCATCACAAACACATGCTCTATTATGATTCTGGTTTATGCATGTGCCTCATTATAGAGTTCTTGTTCAGGCATGTGTGCATTTCTGATGGGTGTCATCAGCCACTGCTCCAGTGTGTAACCAGCATCCCCCACTAGGTGGTCATATGGGATGCCCCCACTGGCAAATCTCTGGTTCAGTTGTGTCATATGTCAGTTGTGGGAGCTGTGATAGCTTCCAGGTCTGCCAGCATACACATTCAAGATAATGCCCTGAGCATCACACATGACCTGCCAGTTGATGGAGGGGAAGCCCTTGTGGTTTATGTAGACCCTATCCCGCTCACCGGGTGGTGCTTTGATGTGTATGTGCATGCAGTCTATAGCACCCACTACCTCAGGGTATTCTATTTGGTAGAAGATATGCATATTGCTAGTCCACACCTCACGGATGTTAAGGAAATATATGTGCTCACCGGCATGTGCTGACATGGCATCCAGGAACTGGTGGAGTACCCCGTATGCTGATGCCTGTGAGATCCCCATGATATCCCCAGTTGGTCTTTGGAAGGTACCTGTGGCTAGTATTCTTAAGCCCACACATACCTTAGTATTCAGTGGGATGGGTTCCCCTCTGTTAGTTCTGTGTGTGAGGCATGGACGGCACTGCTCAACAATTTGCTGTAGGAGGTCCCTGTCCCACCCTATAGCGCTCCACTATCTCCAGCTCATGTAGCCCCTGGTAGGTTACCCTGGGTCTGTACACTCTTCTCATTCTCCTCGTTGTGGGTTGGTTGTCAGCATTCTCATTCTCTCCACCCTCAGCCTCTTCCACATATTGCTGCATGAGAGTGACAGCAATCCCTATTATTTTGTTAGTTTTGTCAGGTAAAATTTCTCCATCTGTGTACACCGGTGGTGTAGAGTTTGTGGGAAAAACAGAGTGAAAGGTGTTTGCATAGTTTATAGTAGTGTGCTGGGCTGTTGCCTGTGTAATCGGCTGATTCTGATACATTTCACCTGACAGCTATGCTGGTTCTCCTTGATTGCCTTCCTACTGCTGTTTTCCCTTCCCATTGCCTTCCTATTTAAGCACTGAGGTGTGGCGTGCACACCCAGTGCTCAGATGTGAACAGAGCTGCTATTTCCTGTTTTTTTTTTTTTTTTTTAAAACCCAGTGCAGCACGCACACCCATTTATGCAATGTTAACACTGCTAGGCAGCCTCAGACACACCCCCTTCCTTAACTGTGCTTAGCTAAGGGCAAACACGGGCCACAGAGCTCCAATAAGCTTACAGCATGCATGACACTCCCCCTTATGAGGTCATCTACCTCTTATGCTTATACCATGGTGTTGCTCCACCTACACAGTTGGGTGCAAGCTAACACTGAGGGGAATCTGTGATTCAGTATCAATCCCCTCATTTGTATAAAACTGACTGATAATGCATGGTTACAAAACTGACACTCAGCCTTCCCCCTTAGCAACCACTATTCCATGGTATTGTTGTCTTCTGCATGCCATTGACTATTATGGCAAAATGCTGATTTGGGTTTAATAGGTTGTTTCCAACATTTTTCCTTATTTTTGGGCAGATCCTGTTTGCGCACCACTGCCCTACGCTTAAACGTCTGAAATCGGCCAAAAAAATAAAAGTTATTTTTTTATAATTTTGGAACTATTTCCCATGCCAATGGTCATATATTTGGCCATTGGCATGCCTACTGCATTGAATACATGCTTTCTTTTGAGCTGTCATGCCTCAATCTTGTAATTTGCAGAAATGTATTTGGTTAGTAACCGAATACATTTCTACAGGTTACATTATTCCTGCACAGACACCTGCCTGCTTCCTGGATCCCTAATTCACCTCATTTGCATGGTTTACACCAGCAAATGGGGTAATTAGCATACAGGAGCTTTGCCCATGCAGGAATAGTGTAGGAATGCTCGTGCACGTCCTGGGAGCTCTTTCCTGGATTGCTCGTCGGCCATATTGAGTGCAGAAGGTCTTGCACTATTCCTGAACGCCGTGCAGAGCTTGCTGAATCCTGGGGTATGTCTTCTGTTGCACTGAAACTGAAAGATAACCCCCGTAATTCAGTAAACTTCCTTGCAGGAATAGCTTATTCCTGCACAGAAATGACCGTTTAAGAGCAGCATGGCAGCGCGCCATGCATAGTCATGAAGGCCACTGCCTCTGCTCCTAAATGGACATGGAGCATGGATGAGTGCAGGGGGTGTGTCTGAGAGCAGAGCTCTCACAATATACATGCCCCCACAGTTAAGAATTGCCATTCAGCAATCAAAATGAGCGAGAACGCTCATAGTACAGCTCAGACCTCTCAACTGTCCCTGATTTTCAGAGACGTCCCTGATGTTGACTCAAAGTTCAGCTTTGTCCCTCTGAATCCCTGTTAACACTGGTGCCTGTTGAACAAAAGGTGGTGAATTATACTTAATAAATAAATATGACAATAATGAAGAGCTGAGTAGTTATTTTGCGTCAGGAAATGTATATTAATTCACATTATGATTCTCTAATTCTGGTTATGTCTCAAGTTAATAGAACTAATATTTGAAAGGTGTCCCTGATAATCCCCGATTTATTCTGGAGTTCTCCCTGAGTCTGTTAAGATCTGTCCCTGATTGGTAGAGAGCTATGACAACAATCACAACAAACATGCTAGGATTTCTGTCAAATGTGCAGATGCATGCAGAAATCCACAGGAATAAGTAAAACCTGTCCCTTCTTAAAGAAAATAACACTAGAAATATATTTTTTTATCAAACCGATTAAATTTATCCATAGCTGTGCGGGTTTGCCCATTGCTTAGCTAGGCATACTCAAGCTTAAATGGCACAAGAAGCTAAATAGCAAGATACATTCCACAGAAGCAGTACTGCCATAGTGTAGTGGTTAGAGTGTTCATTTTGTGAGGAGTCATTCCCAGTTCAGTTCTCACTGTAGTGAGTTCCATTTTCCATGTGAAAGAAATTCATGAACTTTTTTTTTTGCTGTATAACCTACTAAATAACATATATTAGTGAACTGGAGTACTGCATTAAGTGCTGATGTGAGGTGTCATTGTAATAATGTGGAAAAATCCACAGATAAACACAAGTGCCCCATACAGTATTCATACACATGATTCAGGGATACTAAAAGTTATAATGTGTTGTTGTTCCTTCGGCTTTTCCCAGTTAGGGGTCGCCACAGTGGAACTCCAGTCTGCTAATGATTGGCAGTAGATTTTCATGGTGCCGAGGTGCCAGCTCGATGCCTAATCTTCAACACAGGCACGCCCATTCGCGCATGTCTTTCGAACGCCACTTGACCGCAGGGAGGACATGCAAACTCCACACAGAAGGCGCTCCAGCCAAGAATTGAATGGGAGAACCTCTTGCTGTGAGGCGACAATGCTAACGCTGCACCATAATGAATGATAAATCAATGCTATACAGCAAATAGTGTAAACAATGTATAAAGTGTCAAAATCTACCACTTTCCCAAGACCCATGGTTCTTTTGTTTCTAAATTAGTGCAGGAGTAAGCGGGTGTAAGCACTTTTAAGCAGTAGTAAGCGGGTTTAATCCTGTTTGCATGGGGGTAAGCAAGGCATACACAAGGTAAGCAATTTAGAGGCTAACTGAGTGTAAGAATATGTAACCGGAAGTTAGCATTGCTTACAGTCACGCAAACCCACTTACAACTGCTTAAAAGTGCCTTAATCACTCTGTATCCCACAGCCCTTGTTCTTCCCAGCAACAAAATAAACAGCCCTTGCAGGTCTTGAACCCAGGGCCCTATACACTATAGTCACAGCATTTAACCACTAAGCCATCGTAGCTGTGCACAAAATTGAGGTATACCCAAACAGATCCTCACTATAACAAAATCACAATTTACATGTGAAAGGAATTTATAAACAATTTGTTTGTTGTATAACCAACTAAATAACATATATTTGTGAAATGGAGTATTGCATTAAGTCCAGATGTGAGGTGTCATTGTAATAAAGTGATGAAATCCCCTGATAAATGCAAGTACCCCATACAGTGTACATACACATGAATCTGGGATACTAAACAAATATATAACATGTAATGAATGATAAATCAATGCCAAACAGTAAATAGTGTGCAAATTTAAAAATAAACAATGCTAAGCATTGCACACCTCTGCTTACCAGGTGTAAGCAATGCGTAGCCCAGCTAAATAGATTTGCCCATTGGTATGTCCCTTTAAGCAATGCCAACCTTAGGTAAGCAGGTTTGCCCATAGCTTAGCATTTTCAAAACTGTCCAATCACAGCAAAGTGTGGAAAATTGGCCCTATTTAAACCCCACAGGCTGGAGTAGATCTCATAACTGGTTGCAGCTTCTTCGTGTAGACACAATGGCTGGTGTTGGGGAAGAATCATGCTTCAGAGCACAGTGCTGGAGCATCCAGGAATCTAAGGTCATGGCAGGACTCCTGGTAAAAGACTATGAAGAGAGACTGCTGCAGGGTCTGTACCAGGGTTCCCAATATAAAGCGGAAGCCTGGGACCATCTTGCTCGTGACCTTACCAGTGCCACTGGCATTCCTCGAACTGGTGAGCAGATCAGGCATCACTATGCCGACGTGAAACATAGGAAGAGAGAGCTCTTGGATCAATGGATCCAAGAAGCTAGGCAGGGTGATGTCCCAGCAGTGTGTAAGTCCTCATTCTACTAACTGTTCAATAATTGCCTAGCTCATGTATTTTATGGATAGGTATGGCTAAATATTCCTCTTATGTCTCTGACAGCTGCAGTGGAGCGGACTGTGAATCAGGAAGCCCATGCATGTAGGCTACAAAGGCTGCATTGTAAGGCAGGTTAGTAATAATCTTGCATGTACTGTCATAAGAAATAAATCTAAAAGATGTAGAAAGTTAATTTCCAGTATAAAACCTGTATTGTGCATGGGATGTACTGAATAAACCAGATAATATGGCAGGAAGAGTCTCATATTGGTTGTATGTAAATAAAAGGGTAACAGCCTGGCAATAAAGGTCTAACTCCTGGACTGCTTGTGTTTACTCTGGTATCATATGGCAATGCAGTGTTGCATTCTCTTAACAGTACTGTTGTATTAAGCACTGTTACCCACACTGTGTTACATAAATAAAATGTGTAGGAATGTCTGTGTACGACTGTTATAATCACAAGGTCAGATTGTACAAGTGAGGGAGACTTAGAAAACAGTGGAAAGATACACAGCAAAATCCAAATAACACACTCAACTGAGATGTGAAGTGTTGTATTTTTAATGAACATAGCCATGGTTCGAATCCTGGGAGTAGTAGTAAGCTGTATGCAGAATCATACCCCTCAAATGTACAGATTTTGTCAGAAAGTTCAGATAACTGGCTTAAATTTTCTGCCTGTCACCCTGTCCCCCTGGAAAATCAGTGGGATGATCCCAGAAGTTTAGACAGCAAATAATGACATACAACTGATTGTCAGACATCATAACTGTCAGAAATATATCTATAAGAGCAAACCTGTCACTCTCGCAATTCACCAAAATGTTATGCGAGCAAGATGCAAATTATGTCCCAATTCCACCCCCATGTTGTGAAGCTATGACCAGAGTATGTGCAGTAACAGAGTGAGACGTATGTGCATAATAATAATGTGGAATCTGGTAATATATGTGGCAACATTCAGGTAGTGTTAGGAAACATTCCCTCCACAGGTCTGTCAGATAAGAAAACTGTGCCTGGAAATTAAAGATTGAAATCCTGGACTGGTACTGTTTAGTCTGGTATTGTATGGCAGTGTTAGTGTTGCAGTATCTCTGACCAATAAGGTATTACTTATCACTGTTATCCACACAGTGCTACATAATAAAACTGTCTAGGAATCCCTGTATAAGACTATTGTAATTACAAGGTCAGATTGTAAAACAACGGGAGACTTATAGACAGAAATCAGTGAAGAGCTACACAGCAATATCTAAATAGCACACTCAACTGTGATGTACACTGTTTAATTTTTAGTGGACGCAGACATGGTTCAAATCCTGGGAGTGGTAGTAAGCTGTATGCAGAATCATAACCCTCAACTGTACAGATTTGTTCAGAATGTCCAGATAATTGTCCCATATCCGCTGCCTGTTACCTTATCCCCCTGCCAAATCAGTGTGATGATCTCTGAAATTTAGGCAGCTTATAATGACATACAACTTATTGTCAGACATCACAACTGTCAGAAATATATCTATAAGAACAAACCTGTCACTCTAGCAATTCACCAAAATGTTATGAGAGTAATATGCAAATTATGTCCCATCTCTATCCCCATGTTGTGAAGCTATGACCAGAGTGTGTGCAGTAACAGAGTGAGACGTATGTGCATAATACTAATGTGGAATCTGGTAATATGTGTGGCAACATTCAGGTAGTGTTAACAAACATTTCCTCCACAGGTCTGTCAGATAAGAAAACTGTTCCTGGAAATAAAAGATTGAAGTCCTGGACTGGTACAATTTATTCTGGTATAGTATGGCATTGTTAGTGTTGCAGTTTCTTTGAATAATAATGTATTACTCATCACTGTCAGCCACACTGTGCTACATAATAAAACTGTCTAGGAATCCTTGTATAAGACTTTTGTAATTACGAGGTCAGATTGTAAAACTACGGGAGACTTATAGACAGAAATCAGTGAAGAGCTACACAGCAATATCTAAACAGCACTCTCAACTGTGATGTACACTGTTTTACTTTTAGCAGACACAGCCATGGTTCGAATCCTGAGAGTGGTAGTAAGCTGTATGCAGAATCATACCCCTCAACTGTACAGATTTGTTCAGAATGTCCAGACAATTGGCCCATATCCACTGCCTGTTACCCTATCCCCCTGCCAAATCAGTGTGATGATCTCTGAAATTTAGGCAGCTTATAATGACATATAACTGACTGTCAGACCAGTAAATATTCAGAACATCTATATGGAAACAAACCTGTCATTGTAGCAACTCAGCAAAGGTTTATGAGGTCAATTGTCAAAATATGTCCCAGTTCCACCTGCATGTTGTCAAGCCTTGACCAGAGTGTGTGCAATAAGAGATTGAGAGGTATGTGCATAACATCAACCTGGAATCTAGGAATGTATAGAAACAGTCAGGTAGTGTTAACAAACAATACCTCCACAGGTATACCAGGTAATAGGTGTATACTGTAGGTAAAACACAGTTCACATGTATAGTTGTCTACAAACATACCACTGTCCAAACTGAGGCCATAGGGTAGTGTAAGGTACAGATTACAGCAGTGACTAAGAAAGTAGTGAGAACTACAGGGATATACAAGTTGTTAACTGACATCTCTCTCTCCCCCCACCATATCTGCAACAATAATCTAAATACACAACTCAATGGGTATGTTTACAATTAAATCTACTATTGGACATATGTCCTATTGTTTGATAAATATTGAAATGTGTTTCTATGCATGTGCCATGTTGAAATACTCCCACATTGGTGGCACGCTGCCATCAATGTAACCTGCATGCTGTTGTAATGGCCACTGTGGTTCCATATATGCATGTGTTCTGTTTGCTATGTACTGTTCCATATCTTGTGTTTTGGGTTAATCGGAATATCTATGCATGCTGTTATACCTAATCTTGGAATGTGTTGATTATTACTAACCCACATATGTTTTAAAATTGCAACATCATAGCACGTTTGGGAAGGCCGGTCCCAGCGGACCCACCTCTCCCATCTCATCTGGCCATGGCACAGGGCACCAGCACATCTGGAGCCCAGCCTGGGGCCTCCTTGTCTGCTGGTGCTGCACCACCTTTGGGTGGAACCGCCTTAGGTGATGGGGCTCAACCCCTGGGAGCGGGCACAGACAGGAAACTGTCACCCATTGTCAGGTCCAGGGTCTGGTGTGTAGCAAGCTCTGCAGGGAGTTTGGAGATCAGCTATGCCAGCTTGAGGGCCACAAGGCACATTTAGAGGGTCAGCCTGCCCCTCCTACCCAGCCACCAGCACAGCCACCTTTGGGGCCATGAAGGTGCAGTGGTGCCTGCCCATGGGTGGGGACC
>NC_056748.1:91306400-91316400 GCF_019279795.1 Protopterus annectens
ACCTATGAACCTATGAAGAGATGACTTTGCCACACAAGAGACCATAATCAAGTTGACGATTAAGGGGGAATTAAATCTTGTGGCAAGTGGCAAGTTTGTGTACACATAGCCGATGACTTAGAATTTAGACATCCTGATACAGGGGAGGTCTTTAAGTTTAGGATCACAGCTGCATATGATAGTTCACATATATATTTGACTGTCTGTCAAGTATGCCACAAATTCTGTGTTGGCAAGACAGACAGACAGCTAAAAGATAGAATCAGGGAGCATGTCTATCATATTAAGAAAAAGAGCATTTTAATGCATTGGCAAAGCATGTTAGTGAGACCAATGAAAGACATATTTTTAAATTCCTGGTTATAGGAAGATGCTTTGAGAACCTAAGGGGAGGTGACATAAGAGGAAGGACTGAGAGTCTGGAGGCAGAATGGATAGTCAGATTAAAGGTGAATGTAGGGCACAGACTCAATGATCATGTGCCTATGAGACTTTTTTTGAAAAATAGACCACTGTGTAGGTAAAGGTGTTATTAATACTATCAGTAATTGTAATCTTGGTTTTAATTTTATTTTTGTTTTTATTCTTAGTTTTATTATTATTTCTGTATTTATTAAATATTTTGGAGTTTGTAATTGTTACTTGAAAGTCTTTTATGGAATGTGCATCTTTAAATATATATTGGAAGGTCATATGACCGTGACTGCTTGGCATTAGAATGGTGTTTTAGATGAACATGACATATACCTGAAGAAACATTTCTGTGAAAGCGCTTGTGTTTGTTCTTATTAAAGCAGTTGGAGAACCTGGAGCCTTGCCTGTGCCTGTTTTATGCCTTTGGACATTGCACAAATTGTTGTACAATATGATGCATATCCTAACAGTAGGTCTGCTGTAGATGTACCCATTGAGTTGTGTGATCAGATTGTTGTTGCAGATATGGTGGGGGAGAGACAGAGATATGTGTTAACAACTATTATATCCTTGCAGTATTAAGTCCTCAGACCTGTTTTCCTCTTTCTGTCTTTCAGGCACCATGTCTCAGGAGAGGCTACCAATCTACACACCCCAGGAGAATGATGTCATCATTACATACCTAGTGCAGCACTACCACACCATGTTTGGACATACAGCCCATGATCTGCAGGAGAGGACCGCCCTGTGAAACAATCTTGTCCACAGGGTAAACGATGTCAGCCTGCATAACTGCAGTTATGAGCAGGTCCGACATTGGTGCACTGATCTACTCTACAATGGCTGTTGATGTGCTGCTGCGGTTAGGAGGGACCAGATTGCCATGGGGGGTCATGCCATCCAGCCCCCCCTGACACATGCTGAGGAGCTCCTTACCAGCTTTGGGGCACTTCCCACCAGCAAACACAAGATCCGGTGGAGAGGATTGTGGAGGTGGGTGCTACCCACACAATGGATGAGGAGCGTGCAGGTAAGGCCACAGGGCACATCAGTAGACCACTGCTGCATATCCATCTGCATCTGTAGAGTTTAATCATGCATATGTGAGATAACATATATATAGTCTGTTGCTGCGTTGTAGTAATAAACAGATGTGCATGATCTGTAGTATTGTGGGTTTGTACTGTTGATGTACCATAATGCTGCTCCCACCCTGTACCAATGCACAGGTGTGGCTACTGGCATCACATCTCTCACACAACTATGTAGGTCCCTCTGGTATACCTACTGGGCAGTAGCTGGTGAGTATGGTGTTTGTTCAGGTTTGCCAATACACCGGCCATGTTATGGCCATGGTATATTCCATACACACATTTAACACACCTACCCATAATGCATGCTGTACATGTTCACTTATTGTTGCTGTTAACTGCACTGCATCACAGTGGTCACCATGGTGGCATATCTGAAGGGTATGTAAGAGTCCTGCAGTATAACTAACAATCTGTCATTGCAAGATGTGTGCACAGAGATTAACATAATAGTGGGACAAATGGCCTACAGTAGGGACTTGTCTGAAACATCACCCTTATACAGTGCTACAACCATGTATATACCACTATTAAAATAGCAGCAGTTACAGATCTACAAAATGGCATATCACAATACTGCACTCCACAACACTTACAACCTGTAATGTGGTCCTAACCTGAGGAATGAATGTGTAATATGGAATTCTATGTTAGGACAGCAAATATGGGAAATACATACCTTCACAAACACTGGAAGCATATGTGGGCATACACTCCAAATAACATATTGTGGAAGCAGCTTTTGAAGTACTGACAGCATGCACTCTTCATGTGTATGGACCTTCCAGCAAGTACAGGTCCTCAATGTCACACCAAGAAATGGTCTGCTGTCCAAGATATGTGGCCATCAAATGTGCCCACTTACCTGCAACAGAGGCAGCCATCGCTTGCACACATCTTACAAGCCATGGAATGGATCCCATACCCAACAGGTACCACCCAGGCATTGGGCATGTAGCCTTAACTCACCATTGCATATACCATGGAAAACAGTGCAGACAATCATGTATGTGGCAAGGATGTATGGGGCAGGATTAATGTAGAAAATAAACAGATGGCCATCCAAGACAGATGACAGCGTATATTGCAAACTGGTCATGCAGGCAGCCTAGTAACATGCCACAACACTGACAGAGTTGCAGGAATGTCTAGCAAGTACTGGCTGTGCAGTACATGTGCTGGCAATTGCCTGGACTCTGCATAAGTGTGGCCCATGGGTTAGGGTAATCAGATGGGACAGTTCCACAGGAAACATCAGCCAGGGCTCTCTTCAGGTACCGTATGCATAAGATCAAAAGTCCCCCAGTGGCATGCATTGCAATGTGTACTGGTGTGCCAATACCAATTTGGAAACCTACAGACAGTATCAAATAAGATACATGTGTTGCACAACCAACACCGCACCCCACCTCAGGCCCACCATCCCCATCTGTACCTTGCTGGTGCCAGTGTACACTTGTATGTTTGCCATTCATTAGCAGGGACTAGGCCAGTACACATGGTTTTCAGAGTTTGGGACACTGCAAAATGACACACATGTGTAGGGCATAGTTGTCAAGCATCTGCAAAAAGGCTGAGGATGGGGAGGGGTGTCATCTTGAAACACAATAGTGAACTGAAGCAGACATCCAAAGCTCGCTAAGAATGGCTGTAACTGCACATAGTCAAGGTCATGTATTGTGCAGACATAACCGTGACTGCACAGCAATAGTGAAGGCACTGTGTGACCTCCAAAGGCTGTGCACATGAGCTGACCTTGCAATCTGGCAGAGTTGGGGGAACATTTGTAGGGCAGAGTGACCAAATACTGGCAAGTGCAGATGGGCCATGCTAGTATACCCCTTCCAGGAGTAGTGACTACTGTAGTACACATAACAGTTGGTGCAAAAAACCATCATGATCAGGGTGTGCACACATATGCACCCACAAATTGTATGCATCTGAATCAGCATCTGTACACTAACACATTTGTTTGATGCTGCATTTGATTGCACATGTCATATGTTACATATCAGGTTTGTGTAATATTAACATATGCAGTAGTATGGCACCATGGTATATCATAGAAGAGGGTGCCATATCAATAAGGGTGTGCACACTCCCCATAGCCATGATATGGTTTGAAGATTGTCAGTGTAATTGTATTTTATTGGCCATACATGTACCACTGATGAGATATGTAAATCAGACATCAGGCATTCACAAATGACATCTGTCCACATATCATCCCAGGTATGTGTCAGACAAACACATAGGGGTGTTAGCAGCAGAGCAAACATAACTGACACACATATACACATTCAGCAATAGTGTGTACACCGGTGAGGTATGGTGCATAGTACATGCCAGGGTGCTGAACAGGTGAACAGCAATACTGTGTACATGGGTGCAGTGTGTTCCAGGGGAAGAGGCATCACCTACTAACACAACTCATGCATCACAGAGATGTATAATGTTGGTAACAGGGATTGACTATAGCTGCACTGCATGCTGTTGAGTGCCAAATGTCATGCATGCTGACCGTTGGGTAATGAGAGGTCTGTGTGTAATATCTTTGTGCAACCTCATCTATAAGTGTGTGTGTGTATGGGGGGGGTGAATTTGTCTGTAAGTGCTATCTGGTGGAGTGGGGGGGGGGGGTTGATGTATGTAGAATGTGTGTGTATGTGTGTGTGTCTATGTATGCACAAGTGTGAGTGTGGGGCTGGTCATACCTCTCAGCTTCTCTTAGAAATCATGAAGTAGATGGAAATGGACAGACACATTAGACACCAGGAATACTCTTCTGAAATGTAATCACAGGAAAGCTGATAGAATAGTAAAGTATGCAGCATGAAAGATGCATTGGGAGGGAAAACTAGACACCAGGGATAATTTTAATTGCAATCAGCAGAAAGGTGAAAGAATACCCAAGTATGCAGCACTAAAGATGCATTGGGGAATTACTAGACAACACTAGAGAGTATTTCCAAATATTACTGTAGTCTACATAAAAAGTTAATAGAGCAACATTTCTTGCATCTACTGAACAATAGTTAAGTATGAAACTCCAGTGCATGACATTATTGACTGACTGTAGTAGCCCATAACATATGGAGGCCATGCTCAAGACTTCTGGACAAAACCAGGGTGAACACTTGATGACATCAGGGAGTCTTTGGAAAATGACTTCAATCATGTTAAAGAGTTAATGGAGTAACAGGTCATGTTTTGTGATCACTTTTCTGAGCACTTAGAAGAATGATATGTTAATGGTTGGTATTATTGACTGTAATTTTTCAAGACTGATACATGATGGGGAAAATAAGAGAAAAAACTAGGGACATTCTGTAAACTCAGGAACAGGTGGAATGTCAGGGTGTGTGTGTGTGTGTGTGTGTGTGTGTGTGTGTGTGTGTGTGTGTGTGTGTGTGTGTGTGTGTGTGTCTACTGTTAAGCAATGACGTACCGGTCCTAAAGTGCATTTCTTGTTTTCCTGTCACAGGTGGCAAGGTGAATCAGCGTCCCTCCTGCAGGCAATCTGATGTTGGTGTCCATACAGACACTGATAATGATGATAGGTGTGTTGAGGCACAGGTGGGGTTGTCAGGTTCTGAAGCTGTGCCATCATTTGACATCCCACTGTTATCCACCCCATCCTCAAACACAGTCACATTGCCTATACATACCCCATCACCAGTGGCCATAGCTGAGGGACAGTTGGCAGTTGGTGGCATGGAACAGGACAGTGTGGTATCTATGGCATGTGTGTTTGGACACAGCAGCCATAGCCGGATGTCTTGCAGGGTACCACATAGGCAGATGTATAGGGGTGATTGTAGGAGGGCTGCTGATCATCATGCCCCTGGCAGAGGTGCCACATCTGGTGCCACCAGATGCATGTTTCAGGCCATCATGGAGGTGCAGGCACGTATGGAATGGTACACCAACAGGGTCTGAGGCTGCAGAGGACTACTCATTCAGCTGTTAATGACAACATCCGTTATCTTGCAAGTGCCCACCATTATTTTGTAGATGTCATGGATAGATGGTTGGGTGAGATGGTGGGAATCCTTGACTGTGGAAAGTCTGTGCTTGAGCACATAGTGGGAGTAATGTGACCGCCACGTGGATGTAGGCCAGCAGCACCAACAGCTGGAGGTCGACGTGGACGTGCCAGAACTCAGAGCTGCTCCTGTAGTGGCAGTAGCAGCCCCAGCATGGCAGGAGGGGCACTGTCCACACCTCACTACAGCAGGCCACATGCACATTTCCCTGGATGGACCCAAGAGTGACCTGGATCCAGCGGACATGTGTCATCATCAGGGGAGAGTACCATATCATGGCTTGTACCTGGTAGTGCCCGTGGAACCCCTGGCAGGCACAGTTCTCATGTCTGTGGCCAGAGACGGAGAGCTGCATACCCTGCCAGGTATGGTCGGCAGCTGTCCAACAAACCCCTGTATAGGGCAGCCACATGGCAGAACTGCGTGCATGCATACACACACACACACATTACCAACACAGCTAGGGCAACCCCATAACTACACACACCACATCACAACAGCCCAATTAATAATTAAACTCCCTCACTCACACACATGGTGTCAAGTGTATGGCTCAGCCTATGTCTTTGGCAAACCAACAACACACCCTATGCATATAATGATACCTGTGCCTCATCGCTGTCATCCATAACATCGATGCAGGGACAGGCTAATATGGTTCTGATGCACAGGGTGACTGTACTACAGTGTACCAATGTAATGCTTTGTAACATGTTGTCAGCAGTAAAATTTAATGCTTACATGTCAGGAAGTGTAGCTGTCCAGCCATGATGCATTATACCTATTAACACCGAGTAATTGTTGTCTCCATAATGTATTCCGTTTGTGTTGTAGGTGTCCATTTGTCAGCAGGATGATGGTCTGCTGTTGTATCCTACAAGGGGTATGGCACTGCGGTGACACCTTGACTGTGCCATATCCTGGGTACAGGTAAACACATGTCACAGGTCTGTATAACAGTTACTGCATGTGCCACATGGCTGATAGGTCTGGGGGTGTATACAGGTGAGTGCATGGTGGCTGATGTCAGCAGCCCTTCAACAGAGGACAATGATAAGTGTACTGGGTGGTACACACCACAAGTTTGTGTATAACACACAGAGAGGCTTTGGTGTTGATGCAATACACAGAGAATACTGTACACATGGATGTATGTACCTGTGCAATGAACCAATTTTATCCTATGTAATTCCACCAAGACAGAATAGGCACAACAACACATTGTGAAATAAGCAGTCTGCTAGTTTAATGTTATTGACGATGGTACTGGCAGGGTATATGTCCCCTTCCTCAATGTAGTGCAATCCTCAACTCAGTAAACATATGTGTGCTGGTGTGGGTGGCAGTAGAAAAGTAGATAGTGTGTTAGACAACTACTTAACCTGTTAACATGAACTGTACAGTATTACAGCCAGCTAAGCGGGGGGGGGGGGGGGTTAAACTCAACAGTAACTGTAATTATGGTGGCTGTGTCCAGAAGAGCCACACCCAGCTATATATACCATCCCAGTATCACTGTACACCTCTACAGTGGGGAAGAGGGCATTTACACATCTACCACTAGTTGTGATGGAATGTATTTCCACAGGATGATACCTGTGAAATGTTAGCATTTTCCAGGCAGTTCTCAGACAGATGACCTCCTGGGACATGTATATTCTGCAAACGAAAGCAGATTCCTTCACATACACGCACACTCTTACTTGGC
Source organism: Protopterus annectens (assembly GCF_019279795.1). NCBI lineage: Eukaryota > Metazoa > Chordata > Ceratodontiformes > Protopteridae > Protopterus > Protopterus annectens. Next base: position 91,313,660 of record NC_056748.1, read on the forward strand.
AACACTGGGACTAGAACCCCTACCTTGGTATGTAGTGTTACTGATGTGTGTGGCCTTAACTGCACACACCACAAAGCTTTTAGGATGAGGTGTGTTCCAACTTACATGTTACGTAAAGAAGATCCCCAGGCTCTGTACAGTATGGTAATGGAGGAGGTATTGGTTGTTTATGGACAATACATAGTGTGACATGCTGTCACATACACACTGACAAACACATACCAGTCATATACACATCTGAGACACCTGGGCTTATCAGTGCTATCTACCTTGTCAGGTTGTCGATTCTGTTACAGATACATTGCACACAGCACATGCATAGCTGGGCTGGATAGTGTTATCAGTTACCTGTATGGTTGATGGTGACAGCGGTCCCCATAAAGTGGAACATGCGACATGTACTGGGGGTACCATGGTGTAAAGACAGTATACCCAGCACCCACACCCCACACTGGATATTGTATGCACTGAAACCCATAATAATACTCTGACATACACACCATCACACATTGACCAGTACTGCAATATAACCCCTTGTCTATCCCAAGAATGCTACTACAGGGATATGCATCTAATGCACATGCCATAGGGGTAGTAGGGTGATGTATTGTCATAGCTCTCCTATGGTCAGCAACATCACTATCCCTAATACTGTGTGGCAAGGCATATTGTATTAGGAGAATGTGGTCTCAGAATACTGTATCCTACAAATATACACACTTGCAGACATACACACACTTGCTAGAATTCAGAGGGTATCCCATGCCTATCAACCCATTTGTATGGCAGTGTTGTGTTGGTACTGCAAGCCCCAGGTAGCCCTTAGGGTGAAGAGTGTAACAAGGTACACATAATGTCCAGTACAGCAGCAGCCACATCTAACTATGGAAATGAGGGGTGCGGTGGGTGTGACGAGCCTCAGGGTATTATCAACTACAGGTTTGCAAACACACAGACACTGTTATTCTCAGTAATGCACACATACACATTTGTCAGTACTGGGGTCCATCGGTGCAGGTGTTCAAATGTGTGTATCAGACTATTGTCCATGGAGAGATGGGAAGTGTCAGGGATGTGTGTACAGTGGTATCATGCCACCTGCCATATGCCAGCAGGCCATCTATCAACAGATACCACTGGGGTGATCCTCAGGTTGAGAGTTACATGCAACATCTAATCATCTAGTTGCCTCTTGCAGAGGGCCAGTGAGGTGCTCCAGTTGACATGTATGCAACATGTATTTCATAACATGGTCAGTGTCTGTCTTGGAGACCTGTACCCAAGAATGTTCTGTTGACTGTGGTAGTGTAGTTGAGGTATCCATGACATGCGGTGCATACAGGGTGTGGATTCCTAGCTGTGACATTCATAACACAGCTGGGCAGACATGTCAGTGTCACTCAAGCATAGATTGCCTTTATGCAGCCAAGATGGAGTTCCGACATCTCCACATCTGTACAGGGGACAGACAGACATCAGCTAGCCAACTGGTTACACAGTAGGCTGACTGTGCTGACAGATGTCTGACACTGATAGCTATGCCATTACTACATGGCAGCAGCCCTCAATGACATGTCCTATACACACAGTAGTCTACAGTTAATATCCACATGTCAGATCAATATCCAGTAGCAAATACTTATGACACACAACTCACACACCAAGAACACGTTCATGCATGCAGGGGTGCTTGGTTCTAGGACTATAATCTGCAATCTAATCTTACTTGGGAATGCGCTGTCAACAGTAGTAACGTAATGATACAATGCATGCCAGTGTGGCTGCATATAACCTGGGATAGTACACATGTATGAAACACATTCAAATGGAAAAGAGTATTGTGCAAGCCATATATACCTAGGTGTCCCAGACAGTAGACTCACACCTCATGCTACTGTAATGGCAGCACATAGACGCATGTTATGTACATGGAATTAAATACACTTATTAAAGATGTCATTACCCTCCTATTTTATCAGACCAGAATGTGAGCACTGGTTACCAGGGCTGAGCCATGTTTAGCAGGTTTCAGCATTGCTGTAATATAAATGCTAAGCAAATTTGTGCACTGGTAAGCAAAGCCTATATGGTGTAAGCACCTTTTTGTTTAACCGTACATTAGCAGTGCTTACCGTCACGCAAACCAGTGCAAACCCACTTAGAGCTGCTCAAAACTGCCTTAATCACTCTGTATCCAACAGCCCTTGTTCTGCCCAGCAACAAAATAAACAGCCCTTACAGGTCTTGAACCCAGGACTATGTGCACTATAGTCACCGCAGTTAACCATAAAGCCATCACAGCTGTAAAAACAGTTGTTGTTTTTCCCAATATATCTGTCAGTACTGAATAGAATTGAACAACTGCTATAACTTCTACAATGGTGTAGTACTTGTAGGTTCATAGGTTGGTACTAGGCTATCGGCCCTAGGGCCTATACAAGCCTAGCCATAACAATTCCCTGGATATTTCTTCCCACAATATTTACTTCCCTGGCCCCCTGTCTAGCAGGGTGACTGACATGATCCCCGGAGTAAATTTCCTATCTCCCATCCAATCGTCAAGGTTCTTTTTGAAGAGGGCCAAGGAGGTGCTCTGCTTGACATATATGGGCAGTCTATTCCAGAGTATGGGGAGTTTCTGGGTCAGGAACCTATCCCTCCAGCATGTTTTGTTCATTTTGATGACAAGGTTTAGATCCCTGGAGTGTGTGGCTCTGAGGGATTGGGATTTCTTTAAATGA
>NC_056748.1:91321400-91323900 GCF_019279795.1 Protopterus annectens
GGGAAGGTGGTCCACACGGCCTACCTGGATCTCGCAAAAGCCTTCGATACAATACCCCACTCGGGCATTATAGATAAGCTCACCAGCTTAAATATAAACCCCTATGTCACTAGATGGGTTGCAAACTGGCTCAAGGACAGAACCCACATGGTTAGAATTGCTGGAGCTATGTCAGACTCCAAACCAGTTACAAGTGGCGTCCCACAAGGCTCAGTCCTGGGACCTCTCTTGTTCGGTATATATTTCTCAGAGGTACAGGCCAACACAGAAGGACTGTGGCTGATCAAGTTCGCAGATGACTGCAAACTGGGCACCATAATAGATGCTCCAGCCGACACAAGCATCCTCCAAAAGGGCCTCATAGAAACAGACAACTGGTGCCAGAGCCATGGCCTCAAGCTAAATGCCAAAAAGTGTATAGTCATCCCCTTTGGCAAAAACAAAGTGCCCACAAATTACCACATAGGTGGTAATCCATTAAGTACAGAAGAAGTAATTAGGGACCTGGGGACCCAAGTTGATAGCAGTCTCTTATTTGACAACCACGTGGCCAAAGTGGTTAGAAAAACATTTTATATAGCCCACCTAATCATGAAGGGATTCACATCTAGATCAGGGGAGGTCATTGTGCCTCTTTACTCATCCCGCATCAGGCCCATAATTGAGTACAATGCCCCTTTTGGGATGTACCTTACCAGACACCTGCAGCAACTGGAAAGACCCCAAAAGTACCTCACCAAGAGGATCAAAGGGCTCAAACAGATGCCATATGCTGCCCGGTTAAAGAAACTCCAGCTCTACTCAGTGGCATACCGCCTGTTCAGGGGTGATCTGTGCCTGACGTATAAAGCCATGTCCAACCCGGAATTAATGGACATGCTGCACCTCAGAAAATCCAAATCCCATCGAGCTACGCGCTTGAGAGACTTGAACCTCAGCACTGAAATAAATAGGACATGCTGGAGGGACAGATTCATAACCCAGAGGCTCCCTTCACTCTGGAATAAAATCCCAGTCCAGGTTTAGGCAGAGTCCCTCATTGACTCTCTTCAAGAGGAATCTTGATGAGTGGATGGGAGATCGTAGGTTTAACCCGGGTATCACTTCTGTGTCACTGTTAGACAGAGGCACAGTATACTAACCTCGAAAAAGGGCATAGCAAAATTAATTTAAAATGGGTGGCGAAAGCCAAACACATTCTGGCCAGGCTTATAAATGCCCTAGGGCAGATAGCCTCGTATGAACCTATGAACCTATGTTGCTGTGATAAACCCAGGCATTTACTGGTGTAATAGGGTTTGTTGTGACATTTGTCTACGGAGGGATATGAAGTCAGTAACCCACATGGCTGTCACCATTTACTGACTGCAATCCTCAGAGTATGCTACTGCATGTCTAAAGATTGGACATGTGTGAGTAACACAGCACATGTAAGACTCCAAACACTTGCCAGTCTGCAGATAGCTCTACAGGTGAGAGTTTACGCAACCAAATAACACTGTCATGACAGATATTAAATCATGTAGACCAGCCATATCCACACAAACCCTGTTAAACCAACATTACTTCAAATGTAGAAGAGCAAGACTTACATTCTGTCCTTGTGTCTGGAACATCCCCCTCCTGTTTATTGGCGTGTCTCCACAGCATATGTTGTAAGAGGTATATCCCACTAGCCTCTGTGGTACTGTTTGCCAAACACCGATATGAAGTCCTGCTCACAGTGAATGAAAAGGGCCAATGCCCACATGATTGACTATGGGAATCTTATCACAGTTGTTCCACGTGCAATCAGTTAGTGGGGAACTGCAATTCGTGCACAGGCCATTAGCTGATCATGAGCATCACTTACAAAACACAAGCTGCTGCCTAAGCAAAGAAGGTGTACTTTTCCACATCCATCAGAGAGGGAGTAAGAGAGACAGACAGAGACAAAGTAAAAAAGGAAGGGAGTAGGAGAGCAAGAGCTAAGCATGTTTGTGTCACACACTTACCAGTACGGGGTTTCAAACCCCTGCCTGACTATGTATTGATTTTACATTTTTATGCAGTTCTTGCATGTGCCACAGAGCTTACATGTTGGAGAGCTGTCTAAAGGTATGTTTGAAGGTAAGTGACATCAGCAACAGTGATAAAGGAGGGATAAGGTAAGTGTAGTAATTGTACCTGTCCACAAAAGCAGGTGTCAAGGAAGACACAACCACACTCTCTCAGGGACGCATGCACATTATCACAGTTGGCAGGGTCAGTATTAGAATTCCTAACTAACTAGTTTGCTACAGTACAGTATTACGCAGGTATCACATGCACCACAGAGGTTATCGGGCTTATATATGGGCAAAGGATATATCAAGGTGACTGACATCAGAAGGCATGCTACAGTAGGGCAATGGGAGGTGTAGTGAGTCTGAATGGGCTCCAAATCATTAATCTCCACACACACAGACACACATTTTCCAGTACTGACATGCATGGGTTCATTGCTTCACAGGTGTGCAGC
>NC_056748.1:91326400-91338900 GCF_019279795.1 Protopterus annectens
TATGTACTGTTTTACACTGTGATGTTTTATGTCATCAACTACTGACAGGTATACATATTTTCTTGCAGTAATTTCCTGGGGAACACAAGATAAATGAAGCTGTGTCCAGTATTGTGGTCTGCAGCCTACATATTCTTGCACAATCATGCCATTCTAGAGGGAGAGCTGCAGACACTTGCTGATGGGTCTTTGTAAATGGTTCAGCACCTTGGTACTGTGGTGGCTGAGGATCCCATGCTTGCACATCTATCACCATGACAGTATGGCCATATCCTGCTGTGGCCATACCTCACAGCTGTACAGATTCACACAGGTTACCCAGAGGCAGGGCACATATTTTTGGTCATTACCCCTTCACATTGTGGTTTAAGAGCAGGTTTGTAGCCACCCATTCTTGTGTTTGCAGGCAGGGATAGTATGTGCACACATCTGAGTTTCAGACTTCATACACTCCATGGCGAACATGCTTCTACCCCCCCCCCTGTTATTGTATTCTCTTCCGCACATTGTGCAAATGATATCTGATAAGTATTCCTATAGTTATCCCTTCATCCCAGCAGTATTTAGGGGTTGGTTCACAGTTCATGCAGTAGGACATGGTGGACATGCTACTGGGATTTGTCGACATGGCCTTGCATTTGTGTTCTGTGGACTGTGTTATGTTGTTATTTGGGAGTCCATGAGATAACATACACTGGCAGTATGGATGAGACACAGGCCTTTGACAGAGGACTGTAAGGCATTTGGTAGTGACGCAGGCCAGCTGTAGCAGCCCAGTGCATTGTGTCACTTCTACAGTCCCAGGCTGCAAGCCACTGTATTCCCCTGGGATGACAGGGTAGGTGTGCAAGGTGTTAATAGGTGTTAATGTCAATAGTTTCTTCCCTTACTGTTCCATTAGTGTGTATACTGGCAGGGTGCTGATTACAGATGGGGACACACCTGCATGGGACACCTCTTCAGCATGCTGCATTATGTGGCTATTCTCATACAGAGGTGGGGGTCATATTGTACTCATTCCCAACAACAGGGTTATGACCTGTGAGGTACCTGTGGCTGATGGTGGAGTGAGCTGGATGCATGTGTTCTATGGAAGCTACTTGCAGCTGACTCACAGATATATGTGGGGCATTCCACTTATTCTGGCTTATGCAGGGACCTCAGCAGTTTCTCAGTACTTCATACCTGTGCCATTGTGGTCTGCCATTGTTTGGCCAGACTACATCAGCATTCCATACAACACAGCCAACTAATGTGCTGCTAACCTGTATGTACAAATCCACAGCTGTGCCCATTTGACAGTAACATTTTATACACTCTGTCTGGGGTACTTCCACCTGTGTACTGTTGTATGTCTGGGCCCACATTGATCCCATGTCCATGCTTCAGATGGCGACAGTTATTACATCCGAACAATTACTATGGATTACTGTTGGATTGTGTCTTGCTGGGATGCATTGTGTTTGGCACTCCAGTTGTGAGAACTTGGCCCTGTCATTAACAGTAATGGCCATTGGCCACCAGGACCAAACCCTCCATGCCTACTTGCTGACCACTTTCACACAATATACAACTCACAACAACCTAACACACAGAGCCCTGCATATTGTACACGTGCAACAATCTATCCTGTTACTTTGGTCAGCTCAGGTAATCTGTGCTCCACTGTTATTATACCTACACATACATGTTACTACATTTCTACATAGGATTCTTGGGGGGGGGCACACTTGACAACTGCAAACATTTGCTATGACTGTACTGGTATTTCAGGTACTCTGTTGGCTTCCACATCATTTGTATTCTGACCTATCATGCAGACTAGAGGCATATCAGTGTACTACAGTTCTAAGGTTTGATTGACCTACATTTCAGTTTCAGACTTCTTACCCTTCAGAAATAACATCCCACTGCCTGACCTGTTGTAGACTCTGTGTAGGTCTGGAGGGGGTCTGTTCACCATTGCCATCAACTGGAGGCCTTAGCACAGCCTTTCTTTACGGTCATCTACACCTGTCCTGCTGGCTGAGGCTGGTGGTGGGTATGTGAGCCTCACTGAGATGTGTGTGTGTGTGTGTGTGTGTGTGTGTGTGTGTGTGTGTGTGTGTGTGTGTGTGTGTGTGTGTGTGTGTGTGTGTCCCATGGACACACATTTGGCCCACCACATGTCCTGCAGTGGGTTTTGTCACCTTGTCTAGTACTACCCACTATTTTGACACCAGTATTTGTTAAGGATTTCATGCTGCCATTATAGCTGTCTACTATCTGCTGCCATCCCATTCAGCCACCCAATTCCCTTACATGCTCACATCCATACTATAGATACAGGTAGCAGAACATACTACTACATTCAGCAATTGATAGTGAGTGACTTACCTTGTGGCTGTGCCAGTATTGAGGATGGTGCTGGAGGGCTGACTATGTCGGATACACATAGTACACTCCCTATACATGGTTAAGCATGGGTAGTGTCATGTTTAGCATCCCTTTTACTGTATGTGCGAGTCAGACAGAGGTGTCATTTTCTGGGTTCCTACAGTGTCAGTGTATGTGCTATGCATTGCCTCTTTGTCAAGGCCTGGGCATACTGGGCATGCCTCCTTCTGCCTACAGGGGCAGGCTCAGGTTGTTCTTCCTTCAAATCACTCTGTGCCAGTGCTGGCCTTGGGAATGGTGGGGGGGGGCTGTGTGGCCCTGCCCCATGCTGTTCCTGCTGCAGCTGTTTCCACAGGATCATATTGTATAGCATGGCACAAACAATGACAATTCAGGTACATGTAGCTTGTGAGTACTGCAAGGCTGCACCAGATATGTCCAGGCACCGGAACCATGACTTGAGCATCCCAAACACACACTCTATTATGATTCTGGACTGTGTGTGTGTCTCATTATGGAGTTCATGTTCGGGTGTGTGTGCATTTCTGATGGGTGTCATCAGCTACGGCTCCAGTGCTTAATCAGCATCCCCCACTAGGTGGCCATATGGGATATCCCCATTGGCAAATCTCTGGTACAGCTGCATCATATGCCAGATGTGGGTGTTGTGATAGCTTCCAGGGCTGCCAGCACACACATTCATTATAATGCCCTGGGCATTGCACATGACCTGGCAATTGATGGAGGGAAAGCCCTTGTGGTTTATGTAGACCCTACCCCGCTCACCAGGTAGTGCTTTGATGTATATGTGCATGCAGGCTATAGCACCCACTACCTCAGGGTATTCTATCTGGTGGAAGAGATGCATATTGCTGGTTAATGCCTCACAGGTGTTGAGGAAATATATGTGCTCACCGGCATGTGCTGACTGGGCATCCAGGAACTGGTGGAGTACCCTGGATACTGATGCCTGTCAGATCCCCGTGATATCCCCAGTTGGCCTTTGGAAGGTACCTGCGTCTAGTATTCTTAAACCTACACATACCTTAGTATCCATTGGGATGGGTTCCCCTCTGTTCATTCTGTGTGTGAGGTGGGCCAACACAGCTCAACAATTTGCTGTAGGAGGTCCCTGTCCCACCCTATAGCGCTCCACTATCTCCAGCTTATGTAGCCCCTGGCAGGTTAGCCTGGGTCTGTACACTCTTCTCCTTCTCCTCACTGTGGGTTGGTCATCAGCATTCTCATCCTCACCACCCTCAGTCTCTTCCACATGTTGATGTATGAGAGCAACAGCAGCCCCTATCATTATGTTAGCTTTGTCAGGTAAAATGTCCCCATTTGTGTACACTGGTGGTGTAGAGTATATGGGAAAAACCGGAGGGAAAGGTGTTTGCATAGTTTATAGTAGTGTGCTGGGCTGGTCTGCTGCCTGTGTAATTGGCTGATTCTGATACATTTCACCTGCCAGCTATGCTAGTTCTCCTTGATTACTTTTCTACTGCTGTTTTCCCTTCCCTTCCCATTGCCTTCCTGTTTAAGCCCCAAGGCATGCCGTGCAAACCCAGTGCTCAGATGTGAACAGAGCTGCTATTTCCTGGTATAATTTTTTTTTTTTTTTTTTTAATGTAAACACTGCTAGGCAGTTTCAGACACACACCCTTTCTTAGCTCTGCTAAGCTAAGGGCAAACCCAAGCCATGCAGCTCCAATAAGCTTACAATATGCCTGACACACCCCTCTATGATGTCAGCTAACTCTTAGGCTTGCACCATGGTTTTCCTGCACCTACACGGTTGGGTGCTGGCTGGCAATGAGGGAAATCTGTGATTCAGTATCATTCCCCTCATTTGCATAGAACTGACTGCTAATGCCTAGTTACAAGTCTAACACTGAGCCTTCCCCCTTAGCAACCACTATTAAATGGCCTTGTTGTCTTCTGCCTGCCATTGACTATAATGGCAAAATTGTGATTTTGCCTAAAAGGCTTTTTTCAAGGTTTTATTTTTATTTTTTGGTCGATCCCATTTGCGCCCCACTGCCCTATGCTTAAACAGATGAAATCGTCAAAAAAAAAAAAGTTATTTTGAACCTATTTTCCATGCCACTCGCCATATATTTGACCACTGGCATGCCTTCCACATTACATGCACCCTTTATTTTGAGCTGTCATGGCTCAGTTTTGTAGTTTGCAGAAATGTACTCGGTTACTAGCCAAATACATTTCTGCAGGTTACACTACTCCTGCACGGACGGCTGCCAGGTTCCTTGGATCGCTAATTAATCTCATTTGCATGTTTTTCACCTGCAAATGGGGTAATTAGCATCTGTGTCTGTGCAGGAATAGTGCAGGAGTGCATGTGCACGTGCTGGGAGCTTGTTCCTGGATCTCTCGGCAGCCATATTGCCTCCAGCAGCTCTTACACTATTCCTGCATGCTATGCAGAGCTTGCTGAATCCCGGGGAACATCTTTTTTATTGCATGGTTATAAAGTAATTTAAGTTTTCAGCTATTCTTCTGAAGTTAACTTCTTGTGTTTCAGTCCCCATTGTTAAAATACATATACATCTAAACAGTTACAGTAGCGTTATTGTTAAAATACATATACATCTAAACAGTTACAATAGTGTTATTGTTAAAATACATATACATCTAAACAGTTACTATAGTGTTATTGTTAAAATACATGTACATCTAAACAGTTACAATAGTGTATATACATTTCTGCTCAGTATTTTACAAAATATCTCTTCCGCACACGTCTGTACAATATGACATGCAGTTCTAATACAGTTGTAACACAAGCAATTGCATCATGCTGATATTCACAAATGATACCCAACCACTTACAAAATTCCAGATAGCTGGGCTGGCAGTATCTCCTTTTGTTGCAGTTGTCATGACAAACATATGCACTAGAAGGTCAGATAGTAAATGGTACTGAAGAGAAGAATTTGTTTTTAACTTTAGAGATTGTTATGAAAAACAAGATATGGTAGAAAATGCAATGGTGAGTTTTCAGTGACAAGCCAGCAACAACATGAAACAAATAACCTTCCAGGCTTATTAAGCTCCACCATAGAAGGTCAGAGCATTAACTGAGAGAATATAATTGCAAACGTAGCCAGGGAGTGCTCGCTTTCTCTAAACAAATTAATAATAAAGTTGGAACATATGGTTTCTGAAAATGAAAATAAAATGGTAGATTATTTTGAAATATTGTTTTAATGACGTAGTCCAGCAAAAGACTTTTCATTTCAAAATTGATAAAGAAATCATTGCTTTGTCTAAATAATCTTTCTGAACAAGTTCCTGCAATTAAGCAAAATATTAAACTTGAGAGTTTTAAGCAAAGTGATACAAGTATAAATGGATAGATGCTGCATTAAAACAGAGTTTTGGTTTTGTGAAAACAAAGAATTAAAATTAAGGAAATATTTATAAAGTACAAAGGAGCTGCAGAAACAACCTGAGCAGATTCAGAAGGTACAATCTAAAATGAGACAAAAGGACAGATGGAAATGGTTGGTACATAAACTGAAAAAAAATCAAAGTAAAATGTTGCTTGAGCTTGAAATACAGAAGGGAAATCATTTTCAGAGCTAATCTGACATGGTACATTTACAGAGCAAGAAGGAAGAACTGTGGCAAGAATAATAAACTAAGGACTTCGCTGTTACAGAATGTCCCAGAATGTGCAAACCGAAAATGAATTACTAAAGGCATAAGTCCAAGAAACTGAGAATAAGTTTAAGAACTGTATACCCATTCCTGCTAACGACGGTGAAGTGGCTCATGAAATAACTTTATTAAAGCAAATATAAGTCACTTTGGTGCAGCTTATGGAAGAAACAAAAATCTGAAAGTGTAAAAGAAAGTATAAAGTTGACCACAATTTTATGAGTAACAGGCCAAAAATATGAGACAATGATCTGGACATTCTGTGAAAATCTGTACAGTTGAGTGATATGTGATGCAAAAGGAAAGTGATTTTGGCACTGAGGATCTGAACTAGGGGTGAAACAGAGTATTTAGGAAACATAACAGCATTTCTGAAGCTTAGCATGAGTTTAGAACCAGTAAAGCACATTATAGGGTCTGGCTATTTAAACTGGTATGCACAGGTTTCCAGATGGGAATGCTTGTGTGGTTACCTGCCATATTTAAAGGAAAAACAAGACCACAATAGCTAAAGTTGCTAGGAAGTCAAGAGTATGCATCAGGAATTCTGTTCATGGTAAAGAGAGACTATCTGTGGTTGGTGCAATCCGCTATGGGGAAGGAGTCTTGTGAAACATGTGCATATACCAGAGAGGGCTCTAGTGATGGAGAAACCAATATTTGCTTGTACTGTGTTGGAGAGACTTTAGTAACCACCTGTTGCTTTGCTATTGACATGATGAGATACTTTCAGGTTCTTTAATGTTGAAACAATACTGACTGCAACCTTTTATTTTATGTTCGTTATGGAGGTAATTAAGCTGGTTCAGGGACCCTGATCAGGAATGATTCAAGCCAGACAGACAAATACAGATAACAAACATAAAAAGAAAGTTGAACTGTGCAAAAAAAATATCATCATACAGATTCAGATAACCTTGTACCTGAGCTGGCAGGTTTGAGGAAGGCTGATAAAAGGCTTGTTGTTTATTTGTAGTTTCATTTATGAGGGTACAAAACACAGATAGTAATGAGCCCTTATGACAAACCATAGGCATATGCACCTCTTTCAAGTTCCAGTCATAAATGTGGCAAAGAAACTGGACTTTCTGTTTAAATACGTGTATTCTCTGTTTCTGATTTTCACTGCTTACTGTTCCAGTGAAGGTCAGCCTGTTTTTCTTTTCTGCTAGTAATATTACCTATTTTGGAAAAGAACTGGCTGTGAATTTTTTAAAATAATTTCAGAAAGTTCACATATCAGTACGAGAGCTACTTTTAACTTTGAATAGCATTATCATCAACTCGCAACATAGCTCTTATTCTGGTCACAATACGTTTCCACCCAGTGTGACAATGGCCTGACTACTGCAGTTCTGTTCCTCGATTCCTCCAAATCCTTTAGGAAATGTCAATCATAAAGTATTAATACACAGAGTGAAAGCAACAGGCTGGTGTCAGTCAATGTCAGACTGGTTCCTGTCTTAACACTAGAATGGCAGAACTGCCTTCCTAATGTATTTAGATGCAGCAATGCAGTACAACAAACTTCTTTTCTTGTTCAACTACTCTTTACTATCTTCACAAAAATGATAATGTACCCGTGCATAAAATGCCTTAAACTTCTCTAACATGCTCGTGACTCTGCCATTTTTGTAGATGTGAAAACTCAGAATTCCTACTATCAAAACTGTAACAACACATAGACAAACTTGCTAACTTTCTAAATGACTGCAACCTCATTGTGAATGAGGAAACAGTGATTTCTGGCCAGTCACAAGACACCATTGCTGCAAGTACTAGTGCTAGTGCAAATAAATAAATAAATACGTGTAAATAAACAGCAACACTGGGATTTACAGCATTACAGATACCTTGGTTTCATCATAGATATTAAGCTCTCCTTTGTGAACATGCCAACTTTACTTTGAAAGACCTTTACAAAATACTGAAATTCGTGTACTGGGTTAAGAAATGCTTATTCTGTCTCCACAAACACTGGCTAACACTTTCTTATACCCCTTTAATGATGCAGTTCTTTTGGTAACCTTAAGAAATCTGATCAGGAAAAACTGAAATCCACTTAGTACAAAATAAAATTTAAGTACTATCAGTAACTAATGGCCACATCTTTAGCATAATTAATAACATAACCACCCGTCATTTGAAACCAGACCAAAACTGAATGAGCTCGTCTTCACTCACAGTATATAAACCAGCACCCTGCCTCAACTAAACTAGCACCCTGCCTCACATAAACCAGCACCCTGCCTCAACTAAACCGGCACCCTGCCTCAACTAAACCGGCACCCTGCCTCAACTAAACTGGCACCCTGCCTCAACTAAACCAGCACCCTGCCTCAACTAAACTGGCACCCTGCCTCAACTAAACCAGCACCCTGCCTCAGCTAAACCGGCACCCTGCCTTAACTAAACCGGCACCCTGCCTCAACTAAACTGGCACCCTGCCTCAACTAAACTGGCACCCTGCCTCAACTAAACCGGCACTCTGCCTCAACTAAACCGGCACCCTGCCTCAATTAAACCAGCACCCTGCCTCAATTAAACCAGCACCCTGCCTCAACCTTGTTACTGACCTTCAGTGAGAATCAGCAACAAAAGCAAAAACTAGTATGAGAACTGAAGATATGACACCTGTCACCTTTTTATCTAGGGCTTGGAACTCTCTCCCTCCAGAAGTCAGAATTCTCAATAATTGCACTAGGTTTAAACACTTCTACAAGCCTAATGTTTAAAACAATATTCTGTAATTTTACTTTCTAAGACGTCACATTTATTTCACTGATGCATTAAAATATCACCTGGGACTCAGTTACTACACATCCCTCAAAATTATTTATATATTGTTAACATGTCTAGTACGCTAACTAAATACTATTTCACTATTCCACATGGTTTTCTACTGCTTAACATAGCATTACAACCATTCTGCAATGTTTTTTCCTGGTTTCTAATACTTAACTTCCTACATCATCCCTTATTCCTATCATGTATGCCTTTGTTCTTACTATGAATGCATTGTATCCATTCTCTATAACCTTGTAAACCTTGACCTTTACATTCATATCCTGTTACAGCCCTGCCATTGTACGTTTGCTATATATAGTACGAACATGTATATATATATATATATATATATATATATATATATATATATATATATCTGTGTTTCTGTTATATTGTGTCTGTAATATTCATTACAATCTACTGGCAATGTCCAGCAAAATTAACCAGGTAACAAAATGTAAATAAAATAAAAACATAAAATAGGAAGCAACATTTGGCATTTCAGTACTTCTGACTGGAGGTGTGACAATTTTGCCATGCATTTTATCAGATGGAACACAGCTTTTAATAACATAATGCTATTATATGACCATTAGCAAGGTGTGAAATACACAAACTGCAGTTCAACACACACACACACACACACACACACACACACACACACACATGCAAACATTAACACATTACTTTGCAGCAGTGAAACTACTGGCTAATCACTTTTTTTTCATTTTGAACTTACATTGGGTGATAACTATTACCATTGTTTTTACAGCTGTCAAAATAGCTGTGATACCCTCTAGTAGTTACATCTCAGCTTTTACTGAAGGGAATACAGAGATGCTAAGAAGCTTCATGGTTGTATAGTTTGACTTTGTGAAGAGCCTGTCTTTTCATTCTGGTTTTTATGGGGCTTTATTCAAAATTATTGTTTCAGTTGTTTAAGTAATTATGTTTAGGGATTTACTAAGCATGCTTGCTGCACATATTTTCACTTCTATTTACTATCTCATTAAGTCTACAGTTCCTCTTCCATTACTGTTAGGAACACATCAATTTTTGCCAGTCCATATTCTCTGCTGGGTTATAACTAAGTAGACTTTTCCTTTATTACAAAAAATGTTATCACTGTGTTTTTGTACTCTATTATTGTGTTCAAAAACACATTTTAATATGTAGTATTACTTTTCTGAATTATAGGCATGAATTCTATTCTTGGCTTTCTGCATTTCTGACTTTGGCCTTAGTTTCTTGTGTATATGAGTTAATAATTTATTCACTGGCAATCCCATAGTTATCGCTATTTGTATTTCTTTGTCGAATGGGCTGACTGATAATCTGGCTTTGTTTCCTTGCCATTTGTACTAGTATATGTAAGTATGTTTTCGTCCTTGCTGTCTCCGTTTTCTGTCATTGTCTTGTGTCATACTTCAGACATTTCTTCTACTACTCTGTCTCTATGGTGTTGTCTGTCTTTGAAAAGTGTTGAAGTTATTTTTTTGATAATCACGTATACATTTGTTTCTGCGTACTCTAGCAAAGCAATACTGGCCACTCATAATGATATTCTCTTGTGTTAATTTCACCAAGTCCTTTGAATTTCTGCTATCATGATGGCAATGGACCCCATCCCTAAGTCAATGTACGATTACTGTCCATTAAATTAGTATTGTTTTAGTCTTTGATATCAGCAAAGGCTGTTAGCACCTGCAGTGTGCTTTGAATTGCCTCCTTCTGTAATTCAGATGAGGTTACATGTTTCAGTAGCATATCTAAATTCTTTTTATACAACCCGTTGTTTCTACTATTGGATATTCTGCACTCGATTGCTTGCACTGTCCGTTTAAACTCTTTCTCACTTCTACGCCGTATACGGATGTTGACTTTTTACCTGCTTTTCTCTCTCTTCTCTTATTCATTACAACCTCTGTCTCTCTGTTTATTTATTTGTTTTATATTTCTCAGGCTTCTCTGCCTTCAGTTCTGAAATATCAAGAGATATGGCATTATTTTTCTCATATTTACAATAATGTCCATCTCAGTCAGCATGTTCTTCCATTGTTACTTGATCGTGTTATTTAAGTCTTTATTTTTTATAAGTATTAAATAACTTATCATTTCTAGCATTTCTGTGTAGTTTGATTCTTTCTACCACATACTTCTGAACATATATATATTTCATACCTTACCATTTTTTTTAGGCTCAGATTGACTGTTTAGATTGTCTTACACATTGTGGAATCTGTCAGTTGAGCCTTTATGGATTCATATATTTTATTATATGTTTGTTCTTCTGCATTTTGAATGATAAAGCAGTTCATAGGTTCATAGGTTCATAGGTTCATACTAGGCTATCTGCCCGAGGGCATTTACAAGCCTAGCCCATAGTTTTGTGGCTTACGCCACCCCTTTAGTATGGGGAACTATACCCATTATTTTGCTGTGCCTCTGTTGAGCAGTGACACTGAGGTAATCCCTGGGGTATATCTGCGATCTCCCATCCATTGGTCAAGATTTCTCTTGAACAAGGCCAGCGAGGTGCTCTGCCTCACATATACCGGGATTTTATTCCACAGCATAGGGAGTCTTTGGGTGATGAATCTATCCCTCCAGCACGTCCTATTAATAGCCGTGTCGAGGTTTAAGTCTCCCGCCCTTGTGGCTCTGACGGATCTAGATTTTTGAGGTGAAGCATATTCATCAAATCTGGGTTTGACATGGCCTTGTATGTTAGGCAAAGGTCACCTCTGAGCAAGCGGTGGCGACTGAATAGAGCTGGAGTTCTTTCAGTCGGGCAGCATAGGACAGATGTTTGAGACCCTTTATCCTTTTGGTGAGGAACTTTTGTGGCCTCTCCAGCTGCTGCAAGTGTCGGGTCAGATACATTCCGAATGGCGCATTGTACTCAATCATTGCTCTGATGAGTGATGAGTATAGCGAGACTATGACCTCCCTTGATCTAGATGAGAATCCCTTCATGATAAGGTGGGCAATGTAGAAGGTCTTCCTAACTACTTTAGCTACATGGGTGTCGAATGACAGACTACTATCAACCTGGGTCCCCAGGTCCCTGATAACTTCTTCTGTACTCAGTGGATTGCCACCTATTTGGTAGCTAGGGGTAACCTTGTTTTTCCCAAAGGGTATGACTATGCATTTTTTGGCATTTAACTTTAGGCCATGGCTCTGGCACCAGTTATCCGTTTCTGTGAGACCCTTCTGAAGGATATCTGTGTCAGATGTGTTTTCTACTATGGCCCAGTTTGCAGTCATCTGCAAACTTTGTCAGCCATAACCCTCCTGTGTTTGCTTGTACTTCGGAAAAGTAGATGCCAAACAAGAGTGGGCCCAGGACTGAGCCCTGTGGTACACCACTTGTGACAGGCTTTGAGTCTGACATGGCGCCAGCAACTCTGACCCTGTGGGTTCTGTCACTCAGCCAGTTTGCAACCCATCTTGTGATGTATGGGTTAACATTTAAGCTGATGAGTTTTTCAATGATACCCGAGTGGGGTATTGTATCAAAGGCCTCGCCAGATCGAGGTAGGCTGTATGGACTGCCTTTCCTCATCAATGGCTTTGGTGACTGTTTCAAAAAGTCAACCAAGTTTAGAAGGCATGATCTGCCTTTGACAAAGCCAAACTGGGATGGATCCAAA
>NC_056748.1:91343900-91351400 GCF_019279795.1 Protopterus annectens
ATAGTGAGTATTTATTTATTTGTTTTGTTAACTGGGATAGCACATTGATCTAGACGAACCACTTTCAGGTACAGACCAGAAGGTAGATAAACATAAGGAGTTAAGGCATTAAACAGAAAAAACAATGTACATTATGTAGCATTTACATAACATAGTATGTCAGAAGTTCAGTTATGGAGAAATACTAAAGTATGAAGAGAGGTCGCAGAGAATCAAAATGACCAGGAGACTAGGAGGCAGAGCTGCAGTGGTACTAACTCCGCCATTAAGCCAGCAGGTGGACAATGACAGCACTGCAGCTAAGGTCAGTGGCATATTTAGGCAGCTAAGGTCAATGGCATGCAAGGTGCACCCTAAGTTCAGATTCTAGAAACAAGGAGAATGTTCTACAGCACTACAAACTTCGGCCAGATGTCAGCTGAAATATTATGCTCTATTTTGGGAACATTATGAAAAAATAAGTGACACAACATTGGAAAGTATTCAAAAAAGACAGGAAAGGCCATTTACGGGTATGAAATGATTTGACTATGAGGGTATATTAAAAGAGCTAGTGTTACCATGCAGGAACATAGGAGGTGTGGGAAGACATAGGCATGATTCTGAAAGGGACTTGGAGGCATGGACATAAAAGAAAATTGATGGGGAGATGAAGTCATTAGTTACAAATGGCATGAACAACTTCAGTATGGACTATGGATTATTTAACTTAATTGAGAGAGTGTGAACATGTAGAATTAATTACTAGTGATTTGACTCAGGGTTCTAGAGGCCATGGGGCAGATAGACGAGCGGTGATGAGAGAGAAGAAGAGAAGGAAGGAAGGAGTGAGGGCAAAGCACCTGCAAAATTTATGCAGACTTGACAGACACTGTCTCCTTCTGCTGGAAAACATGTAAGTTATGTAATGTCTAAGAAAGTGGAGAGGACACAAGGCCACAAGGCTTTCTTCATGTCATTATCCATAATATTCCCAAGTAACTGTTTCCACAAGTTGCGATATGGCTGAGTCAATGGGCCTAGTGCTGTTTGTAAGCTGATAAGTAGAGTAGCCCAGGGAATTCTCAGTTTTGGCTGGCAGTTTATCATAGGGGGTTAAGGATATAAGCTGCTTACTAGGTTTTCTCTGGTCTTGGGTTTGATTCCATCAGTATCCTTGTGCAAACTGTGTTTAAGTAGTGCTACCAGATAATTCTTCAGTGTCACCTCAGAAAAGGCTCAGATGATTAACAAGTGGATAAAAAAATAAACATAGGCTGATTATGTGTGCATGGACATGTCCATTTGGGTGTGGTTAGTGGCTGTAAGGTACCATTGCTGGAGAAAGTAGTCTCTGTACCATGAAAAAAATGCCTCTAAAGAAAGAATAAGAAAACAGTAAACACAAGGTGGCTTATTTTTGTTTCAACAGTTTGTGCATGCATTTCCTGAATGGCAGGACAGTTAAAGAATACTGTTAGGTTCTAAAATATGTGTTTTATTATCTGTTATTGGAAAATAGTGTCAGTATGAAATTTATAATATTGGTTTGTTTTGAAGTATAAATTGCTATGACATGGCCAACACAACAAACTGCTTTTTCACTGGTAAACTTTAGTTAGAGCAGCTAAATTTAACTTACAATATGTGCTGAATTATAGGCACAATTTAAATGAAAGTGAATAGCTTAAAATTATGATGTTCCACCAAAAGTTAAAAAAGCAAATCCTTGTAATGTGGCAAGCACTGAATAAACTACACTTTTTTAAACATCATTACACGCTACATAATATACTACCAACTAATTGCTTGTTGAAATATGCAGGAAACTTCATTACTAACTCTGTTAACTTAGGGTAATGCTTAACTTGAAGCGTAGTACTACCTACGCGAAAGCGCTTATCCTTGTTGTTTATGGAATAAAGTTGTATTTTTGCCTCTACTATAAGGAGATACGGAGTTTTATTTTCAACAACATCGTGGTGAGACCTACCTCTCTTTTTTGCTTGGGTAATGCTAACTTGTGCTGATAGCATTAGCGAAAATGTGCTATTTTCTGACTTTAAGTATATGTCTGTTGCTGCTTTCCACTAACTGTTAAATTCATGTGCCCTCAATAAACAGAGCAGTATTAACCTAATCAAAAGTATTATTAGATAACTGCTTTGTAGTATTGACACATCTTTTGTGGTTCACCAGCATAATACTTTATACTAAACTTCATCTTTTTTTTTTTTTTTTTAAGAATTAAGTGATGCTGTTTGGCTCTGAGAGCTGCATTCTGCCTGGATCAAGTTCTCTATTTATCCAAATGAAGAGCTCCTCCCCCCAAAAACGCATGTATCAGAGATTCAGATTTGTCCTTTATTGGATCTAGACACCTCTTTAATTTCTTCAGAAGTCGTTTCAATGTCTAGCTTACAGCATAAAATGCTGTCTGACATGCACAGAAACTTTGTTTCTTGCTGAGGTCAGTTTTATTTATTCCTGTGGTATTATCAGATTTTCTACTCCATAACTTTTGAGCAGATCTTATGATGTAGAAAGTGACTGATACCACTATCTACTAATTTCCTCCCCTGACTTTCTGAAACATTTTCCATTTATTACATTGTAGGCTGTTTCCTTCCTCAGGCTCTATCCATTTTCCATTTAGTGTTTTATTAACAATTAATCACAGTATCTCACCGCACCCACTTACCTGCTTCCTACACTTTGACAGTTCCAATTACAAGAAGCAATGAAAATATCTCCACTGTAACTCCTAAAATGGTTTTGTAATGTTGGACAGTATGCCTTTTCTCTCTTTCTCCCAAAATGTTGGAAATCTCACTTTTACAGGTGTGACATCTTGTCTGTGTAAAGCCAGTAAACAGGTACTCTGAAACACATGGTAATCACATGATAATATGACAATCATTGAAAATACAAATAACAGATGCACAATGCCTCATCATGAATTCTTTTTCAAATTAACTTGTTAACAAGTTAGTACAGAGCTTTGCAATTTAAACCTGGCCAAACGCTAGTGTACATCCTTATAAAACTTAACTCACTGACTTTGACACGGCGTTTTTCAGTGAATAATCTTGATATGTCAGGGCTGTCCAGATCCACAGGCCAAAACTCTGAGTTGATTAGATAAACATGCCATAGAGCAGGCTTGCCTCTTACCGCTGCAAAAACAATCAAGCGGGTTCTAATTTGGATGGGAAGAATAATTTGCATTTCCTGTCTAAACCTTTTCTAATAATAAAAAAGATTAGTTTCTTCATTTCTTGCAGTGTCACTGTAAAGAAATTGTCCATTTACTAATGAACAAACTTTCTAAATAAACGCTGGCGTTTTCCCTAACAGTCTGAAGGGCCTACATATTTTATACAGCTTGAAATGTATGATTTCTATATCATGAACCGGTTCATGTTGGTAATTAATGCAAAGCTCTGGGAAAAGCAGTAATCTCATTCTAAAAACTGTTGTATAATGGAAAAAAGGCCCAGCAGTGTGATATACCCATGCTAAACTATTCTGATATGAAAGGATGACACGTAGCTTTCTTAATACATTGCATGGTATTTAGCATTTGTAGTAAAAAAAGATCAGTGTCTGTTTATGCATAAAAACATGACTCCGAATACATTAGTCAAGCAACGTAAGCATATAGTAAGCTGATATCCTATCGCTTAAGGCAGACTTAAATGATGGCCTGAAACCTGTAATCAGGTCACTGTAGCACAAATCTACTAATCTGTATTCTAGAACGTTTTAACAGTTTATCGCCTGCAATCAACTATTCCTTATCAGAATAAAATCTGATGAATCCCTGTAGTTTGACCAGGCATTTCTTTAAATATGCAAACCCCTTCAAGCGTGAAAAAACAGAGTAGATGAAATCAGGTTCCTGGGATGTGATCACCATTCCACATAAGATGGATAGTTTCAAATGCCCTGAAGGGGATTTGCAAAGTAAGAAGCATGCCAAAGCTAGAGATAAGTTACACTGTAAACATAACAGGATCCCAGAAAAAAAGATAAATATCAACAGTATATTTGCACAATCCATACTGCAAGCCATATTCTGACAATTTTTTGAGGTCAAACTTAAAGTAATAATGTATGTAATGCAGCAAATAAATCTGATCTCACATTCTTTTTACTGAAGCTATACAGTTTTAGGTTTTAGGGTATAATTATTCATAGCATCTTCAGAGGATTTTCCTACCTCTTACCCTTTATCTATAAAAAGTTTACTTTGAAATATCTAGGTTTTAAAAGGGATCAACCTGAGGTCTGTCTCCTTCAAAACTGATAAAGGTGCACAGTCCTCTCACATGCACAATTTTAATTAATTTATACATTTTTAAGCTGAAACAAAATTGCTGCTTCTTTATCACATCAATCCATGTCAAGTTTTCTTCGAGAGTGTGGCTGGATAAAACTGGGGGGTGGGGGTGCCAAAACTGAATTTTGTGAGAAGAGGTAAGTTGTGCTTATGGAAAGCACGGTTGCACAGTACAGTGTCAGACACACCAGTCTTCATTGCTTAGTGAACCACAGACTTGTTGCAGTGTCATGCCATACATGATTCATGCAGACATAAAAGGTGAGTATCAGACTTAGGCATATGTATATACCGCAGTGTACAAAGATAAATATGTCCTGTAGTTGGGCATAAAAAAGACTGACATCCTGAGAATAACTGCTACATAAAAACCTGTGGCAAACTGCATAGAGCTGAGCACCGAAATCCTGAGAGGTGGGAATCAGTGAACCTGAGAAATGAAAATAAAGATAAAAAGATGTGTAAGCACATCTGTGTACCAGAAATGAATTAATCTGTCTTCTGAAAACAGGGCCGCTGCTGAGTTCTGGTGAGCATTAGGGAGTAGAGCAAAAACTCCCCAAGTTACAAAGCTGTGCTGTGGCAGGCTGAGTTTTACCCAAGACATAGCAGCATACTATCAGCGAACGCTTAACATAGCGAACGCTGATTTATCGACCCTTTAAAAGCGAAACCTCACAATCTCAAAGACACAGAACAGCGATTTTTTTCCCAGGGAAAAAAAATCACTGTTACACCAAAAAAAAAAAAGTTCAGAACACAAAATAAAGTGGGGGGCTTCACCCACCACAAAGAGCCCCCCACACCCCCCTACTTCAATAGACCAACTCTGAGATCGCACCACAGTGGAGGAAATAGCAAAGTTATGAAAACGGCCTGACAATTTTTTTCCCTGGGGGAAAAGCTGCTGTTCCATGTTTTTGAGATTGTGAGGTTTTGCTCTTAACGGGTCGATAAATCAGGGTTTGCTATTTTAAGTGTTGCTGATTTAATATAGACCCCTTATGCAGATATAGAGGGTTTATAACTACCCCATCATGGCAGCAACAACTTTGCATTCACTTCCTTTGTTTTTTTTCCAAACGTTAATGCTGGTGAAGGTAGAAGTATTCTCTTACAGTTATTTGCGTACTGCAGGCTCACATAGCTCCTCACTCAGCAGCAGAGGGTGCAGTTATTTCTTAAGCAATAATTCAATGAGGATGCAAGTAATACAGCATTTCTGTAACGCTGCATGTATATTAGCTGTATATGAGGCATCTGGCTGCTTTCACGCTGTTAATGCAGCATGGAAGTCAGTTGGGCACAGTACATCTGGCTGCATTCATATCAGTACTTCTGCATGTTTACTTGATGTGGTTGTCCATATACACAAATAGTCACCATAAAGCAGTCACAAACAAGGAGGTTAACAACTGCTAAATCCATCCTTAATATCAAAACACAACAAACTGGAAAGGCCCTCACCAGTAATGACTGCACTAACTCTGAACTCACAAACCTGGATATGATATGTTGGAATCAATGGCACAAGATATTTTCTTCTCCCACTGATTCCAAAGGCTGATTTTGTGGATTCCTTTTCCCAGACTGGTAAATCTTTTGCAGTTAGTGAGCTTCTACCCTTGCCAAGGCTTCACCCCAAAATGGGAAAAACAGTATTTTCTTCAGCAATTAGATTAGATCAAGCAGGGAGATTCAATGCCTCTCTGTTTGAGGTGTGGTACACAGACCTGCTATGCAAGAGATGGGCTATACCTCTCCTCAAAATGGGTTAGAGTACTGACTTCACTGTATTTCCCCCACTAGTGCATTATTAGGTAGGGTAGCAGTCATGGATATTCTGAGCTAACTACACAGATAAAAATAAGATGAAAGAAAGATTAATCAATGCTCATAATCTAATCAGTGCTCATAGTGTAAACAAAACACTGAGATGCCAAGAAGCTTTAATTGCTTTGGGGGAACTGAGGTATGTGCTTTCATAGAGACATGGTTAAAAGACCCATCCTGCATTCCACATTACAGTTTTTCCATTCCCGTCAAACTATCATGCAAGGAGGTGTAACGTCCATTTTCATTATGTCAGCTTTACAGAAACAAACTGAGGGCATGAAACATTCCACATACAGCAGACATACAAATAAATAAATAAAACACAAACTATAGTTTTGTAACATATCACATCCTCTCCATTTCATCTCAAGAACACGACTGCTTACTTGATAAATTTATAAAGTCCCCTATAATGGAAAATACTTTTCTGTCTTGTGACCCACATCATTCCTTTGTTGACTGTGAAAACTGTTAAGACTTTATAAACATTAACATCCTTGATTAGATGGTAAAAATGCTACCAGGGCAGAAACATACTGGATGCTATCCATGGCTACTGTGCTTTGCTAAGCTAAATGTCTCCCCAGTCCCCCATCACTCTATCTGAAATGCTGTTTTATTCCTTATGCACATCAAACCAAACTTAAGAAAAAAAAATGATACCATCTTTAAAGAGTTTTCAAATGGTAGTTGCACCCTGAACCATCACCTTTTATCAGTCACCTGGCACTTTATGTTAGGCCTGTTGGTGCAACCTGTTAAGTGAATAATTCATGCTATTCTACAATACTTTATATAACTGTATGGAAACATTCATTCTCATCTACAATAAGCATGTTGGAGAATTCTGCAATAAACCTAAATGGTGATGTTACAAATAAATTAATTGTTAAACCAAAAGAGAAGAGTAAACAAAGCATTCAAACTTCAACTCAATGTAAGAAGGCTAAGGTTAATGCCATCCAAGAACTCACTAAAGTAATAGAAACTAAGAAATTGTTTTTACTGTTTACATAAAAAGTTGTCAGTAGAACTGAAGGCACTAATATCGCCCTTCTACAACTGTATCTGACAAGTTGTAGTGATACAATTTTAAGATTCAACTGTTTAGGAGAGAAGTGGGCGGTCTCTTGCAGCTGCTTTAATTGCAGTAAAAATAATTAATATGCACCCCCCCAGCCATCCTTCTTCTCATTCTAATAGGTGGTGTGAATATGCTTTTGGTACTCGGTGGATATTGGGGCAGTCCACAAACCAAAACAGATTAAGCATATATACGTCTTTTATTACTCAAAGGCTATTTTCGTTGTTATTTGATATATAAGACTAGGGGTGCAAATGAG
>NC_056748.1:91358900-91376708 GCF_019279795.1 Protopterus annectens
ACACAGGACAAATCTCAGTTACAGTTTGCCAAGGACATTTAATTTTACTCAACCTGGTGGCCTTTTTTGAAAAGATCATCAAAGTAACAGATAAAGGTAAAATAGTACACACCACATACTTTGACCTAGCCAAAGCTTTTGACACAATCCCCCACTAAGACATAGTGGAAAAGCTAAATAAACTCGAAATAAACTCCTACATCACTTGATGGATTGCCAAATGGCTCACAGGTAGAGCACATGAGATCAAAATAGAGGAAGTTTCCTCCACAAACACACCAGTCACCAGTGGAGTCTCCTAGGGTTTGGTGCTGGGACCTCTCCTGTTTGGCATCTACTTCTCTGAAGTAAAGGGCTCTGACTGACTACGTTTGCAAATGACAGCAAGTTTGGAACAATCATTGAATCCCCAAATGAGTTAGATATCCTGCAAGACGGTTTATCCCAAAGAAATAACTGGTGCCAGAATCATAGACTGAAACTAAAAGCCAAAAAGGCATTATTGTATCATTTGGGAAGTCATCTACCCCAGAGAACTACCATTTTGACAATACACCCCTAAGAGTTGACTCTGTTATGCAGAACTTTCTGAACCTTTGTGGACAGTGACTAACTTTTGACCAACATGTGTCCACTGTTGTAAGAAAGTCCGTCTATATTGTAGAACTTATAAACAAAGGGATTATGTCCAATGTAGAGCTGTCATTGTCCCCCTTTAATCAGCCCTCATTAGGCCAGTCATTAAAAGTATAATGCCCCCTTTGACATGTATCTGTCCAGACACATCCAACAACTGGAATGCTCACAGACATATCTTACTAGAATGGTATAATACCTCAACAATATGTCCTACATGCACTGACTCAGAGCCCTGTCAGTATACTAGGTATCTTACAGCCTGCTAAGAGGTGACCTCTGTCTTGCACACAAAGCATCTTCCACCCAATGCTGATTGACCTACTGGACATTAACAAGTCAAATGGAATCAGAAATACTCAATCCAAGGATACCCCTTCTATAGCATCAACACAATGGTTTAGAGGGGCACGTATATTTTCACAGAAGATACCACTGTTCCGGAACAATACCCTGTACATGTAAAACAAAGCTCATCCCTGTCCATATTCAGGCAGAACTTGGATCTATGGACTGGTAACAGAAAATATACCCCAGGACTGCCCATGTACCGCTAATAGGCAGAGTCAGCTCCTAAATGTTTTAGCCCATGCATGGGTCTCCTCAACTTATTTATAGTATGATCTTTGTTATGATCACTAGGGGTAATGTATAATTAATGATCATGGGATGGGTAAGGCCAATCTAACACCAAATAAGATAGGTTACTTCAATCACCAAAACTGGGCCTTTGAGGGCAGCTAACCTAATACTTACCTATGAATAAATCAGAGACTGTGTGGGACCTTCGTCATAACATTCGAAAAAAATGTAGAATATATTTTCATTTCTTTTAAGGAAAGAACACTCTTGTAGTACCTTCATGCATAACCTGAGGTAGTACCTCCGAAAACAATGTGACATTATGTCTTTAAAGTCCTATTGTTTACTATATCCCAAAGAATACAGGTAAAATGGTTAAGTGTAGTAAATGCCCTCTGATACACTTAAACTGCTTCTTTACATTGTGTGTTCATTTCGAGCCCAACTGTTCACAAGCAATTCTTCCCAAAATATTTGGCTGTTATCTTGATATAACCTGAAACAAATAATTATAGTTTTTATTTTAATTAACACATTCCAGCTCCTTGTTACCCAGTGATATTACCTTATGTCCAGAATAAATTAGCAGTACAACTTTATATCCAGTTGAGTGCCTTTCAAGCCCAAATTTCTGAATGCACTGTCTCTCAACATGTTACATTGTACCACTGGCACAAATCTTAAAATGAATAAATTTGCCATTTGACCGTTTTTCCATTCGTGGTTGTTTTGTTGGTAGCATTGCTATATTTCAGAACCTGGAACAATAGTTTCCATGACTCACATCTACGACATTCACAAGCAATTGTGTCCCTGGCTCAAAAGGACGCAAGCCGATAACTGGACGCGAGCCTATAACTGCACGCGAGTCGATAACTGAACAGTCTTTACTTTTATTTTCTTCTGTCAGTTGCAAATCTTTTAGACTTTGTTCTGTCGTTTTAGTCTAGCCCATTTTAGAAGAATGCTAAAGGAATGCGGGTTCTCGGTTTGCTGATGGACAAGGCTGTTTCCTCGTGTCGGTTAGCACAACTTGGACATGATAATGTCTATTCAGCTGAATTCATTTTAAAGCATCATGTCGTGTTCACACACTTGACATGGTTCTTTCCTTTCCCAAATGGTTAGAGGTTCTTCTGACAATACAGTGTGCCCTAAATGACTTATTCTGCTTATTTTTGGTAGAAATGTGCTTTATTTGAATTTTACACATATCCAGATCCTCAGCAAGCTGATGTCCTACAAACATTCAAACTTTCTCAAGAGTTAACTATCATCTGACATAAGTTTGCTTCTCAGTTTTACATTCTATTTGCTACAAGAACTTCACCTGTCAGTACCAAATGATTTAGTTCAGTCACATTCACATCAATAGGCTGATTCCTCTTGGAAAATAAATGATAAATATATGACAGATTGTTTATAGGTACAAATTTTGCTTACATTAGTCCTTAACAGGTAGGTCATTTCATTTAGTTTCAGTATGATTCAATGTACTAAATACCTTACACACATTCACAGCTTTCTCAAGAGTTATCTCTGATTCTGATACAAGCTTGCTTCTCCTATTTTTGTATGCCACGGACAAATTTCTCTCTCGGTAATAAATCACATAGTTTGTGTCAGACATCAATAGCCACTTGTGGTCTTTGATTTCTCTTGAAAAATAATTGAGAAACATTTGACAAATTCTTTTGGGGTCAAAATATTGCTTAAATCTGTCCTTAACACCTAGGTCAGTCTGCTGCTGTTTAAAAAGATTAACTGCTTTATAACATCAACTTCAGAAACAAACACCAAATGGGACCGCATTACATTTTTCTGCTCTGGCAGTTGCAGTAGCAACAAGATCAAATTTATGCACAAAATATTACAATTGTTCTGCTACCTGTAAAACCAAGGGTGCTGGTGGAGTGTGGATAAATGGATGCCAGGATGAAAATACCGCCACTGCTGTCAAGAGAAAATAATAGCCAAACGTTGTTTGTAGCAAACACCCCAAATTTACCACTGAATTTGAAAGGCAAATATTACACACATCTGAGAGACGTGTGTGGGTTTAATCTGATGTGGCCTGTTTTGTCAATTTATTGCTGTTTTATCACCTTTATTTCTCCTTCGCATTATTTTCTGTACTTTTACCCATTTGGTGCCAGTTTCAGTTCTGTCAGTTGTTTGTTTTCTTCAGAGCTTTGCTTTAGGTTGCTTCTCTTCCATTTGTTACATCAGTGAGTTAACTTCTTTTAATTTTCTATCCTTTGTAATTATTGTGCCTTCCTTTTCCAGCAGTGAAGTACTTGTATAACTTCCTGTCCTCAGCAACCAATGGTCAGTTCTACAACAACTACTCAGGTCCTTCTTTGATAACAGGCATTGTGCTGGCTGTTTCATCATTACCTGGACCCAAAACACAGCTAATGTAACATTGACATGCAGGAACTCATCTGCGTGAATCTGTATAGTTCTCTACCATGGGCACTGAATACCCTTACAGGTACTCTTATTAAAAGTGGTACTCTCAAAATGAGACTCTTATTACAGTGGTCCTCTCAAATGGGTACTCTTATTGAAGTGGTACTCTCAAAGAGGTACTCTTATTGAAGTGGTACTCTCGATGTGGTACTCTTATTACAGTGGTACTCTCAAAGAGGTACTCTTATTACAGTGGTACTCTCAAATAGGTTATTACAGTGGTCCTCTCAAAGTGGTACTCTTATTACAGTGGTACTCTCAAAGTGGTACTCTTATTACAGTGGTACTCTCAAAGAGGTATTCTTATTGAAGTGGCAGTCTCAAAGTGGTACTCTTATTACAGTGATACTCTCAAATAGGTACTCTTATTACAGTGGTCCTCTCAAAGTGGTACTCTTATTAAAGTGATACTCTCAAACAGGTACTCATTACAGTGGTACTCTCAGAGTCTTTATTACACAGCCAGGGAAATGTTGAAAGACGAAATATACAATGATAAGCACTGCTGCCACTGTTATAAGTAGAGATTAATTCATAACTGTTCTCCATACTGTTATAAACAGGTTAATGACCAGCCCATTACAGGTCTATGTTATAACAGCGAATGATCAGAAGATCCAATGCTGTTATAACGAACCCAAAACAAGGAAAATGTAAATAAACGAACTACCAGAACAGCGATTTTTTCCCCCAGGGAAAAATAATCGCTGTTCCAAAAAAAAAAAAAAAAACACACTAAACACTATTTTAAGTGGGCTGCTCCCCCCCCACACCCCCCATGATGGCGGCTGTGCCCACCACACCCCCCTACTTAAATTTACCAACTCCGAGATTGCACTACAGTGCCAAAAACGGCAAAGTGATGGAAGCAGCCAAGCGACTTCTTTCCCAGGGAAAGAATTTGTTTAAAAGCTGCTTCGTCATTTTGCATTTTCGGCATTTGCAGTTCAACCAAGATGCATTTGACAGAATGTGTCTTCAGTCTTCTGACAGGAACCCCCCCCCATTTCACATTCATAGGCTACACAATGTTGCATTGCAATCATAACAGCATAGCAATGGCTGACAAAGGACATCTCTTAATGCTGAAATAACAGCTGAGATAAACTGCGCATTCCAGTCAACTTATATAAAAACAATGCTTCAGTAAAAGTGACATAGAGGGCATCATCCTTACGGAGGGGTGGGAATGGCTCAAGAGGGTGATCCATGGAGGGAAACGTATGCCATGGGATGAGGATACCAAAGGCTGGAATATGACAAAATAGATAAAGCAAAATATTAGAAAACTGCAAAGGAATAAATGCCGGGTTAAAGGGTTACAAGCACAGTATAGAGGGGTGTAAAGAAGTTAGAGGAGCACATAAGGGACAGCAGCATCTTCCTGAGGTTATGAATGTCATCTGTTGTACAGAAAGAATGTTTATTTTGACATGAGAACTGCTAGGTTTATGAGTGTGTATAACGAGGTAAGTAACAAAAACATGACCATTGATAAAGCCTGAAGTGATTCAGAAAAGTGTTGCATACTTAAGAAAATAATAACAATATGGATAAAATAATGTATATTTTGAGAAAAGTGTTACTTGTGAATTTGCAGATGAAGTAATTGTCTTATTGAACTTGTCTCCTAGACCTTTCAGTAAAATTGTCTGTTATTGACATCAGGGTGTCCATCAGGTGGCCATAGGGCCACAATCAGGCCCACCAAAGCATTTTATCTGGTATTCGGTATGTCTTGCAACAAACTGTTTTGAATGGACAAATACATTTTGGATGTGGTAATGTGGCCCTCCCATACCTTACCAAGTACAGTAAGTGGCCCCTGAACTCTACGGTAAGTGGCCCTTGAGCCAAAAAGGTTGGACAGCCCTGGTTCACATTGACAACTTGGGCAACAAAATATTAACCAATAAATAAATACATTTTGGAATGTAACACTTGACCATATTATATTATATTATATTATATTTTTTAATAAAATCGCTTATGTTTTGCTAGCATAAGGAAATATTTTGTGTTCTCTTGAGTACTTTTTTCATTAAAATATTCCTTTTCAAATAAAGCATTTTTTGTGCCACACGTAGCGGATCTGCACTCCAAGTTAAAGTCCACTTACTTACCTCTCAGTTACAAGTCCACTTACTTACCTCTCAGTTACAAGTCCACTTACTTACCTCTCAGTTACTAAAGTTCACTGTCAAGATTTACTAGCTTGCTTGATATAAAGGCTACAGCAGGGCAGCTCACATGACGATGGACAAGGCATAATCTCTGTCTTACAATGGCATGACTGTGGGGTTGTAAACCAAAATGTGCTTTGTGGGCAATAGGTTAACACTGTAAAAAACATAAAAGATTTAAACTAGGGTGATAATGACATTTCAGATTATAGTCTTTGACTTCATGTACTTAAGAAATCTTGAAAGTGTTAAACAATTGAACTGCACTTTGTTGTATTTAGGTCTGTGGTACTTTTTGGCATAAATATTGGCAAACAATTTTTCATAACAGCCCTTTCAATTATAGTGAAGCAGTTTGGCTTCATGTGTTACTTCTCCTTGCAACAGTTGTTCCCTGCTTCCAAGACATATTTTAAATTGTGTACCAGCAGATGCTTGCTATTTCTCAATCTGCACTAATTTAAAAGTGCCAGTTTTCCTAATTTTTTGTGATTAATAATAAGAGTGGAAACATCCTAAAAATTACTTCTCTGCCAAGTGCATTTGTATGCCTGAGTGCTTTTAAGGAATTAAAATGAATGCGGCCCATATATTTATTTCTGACTCTCTGAGCAATGCTGTGGGATTGTATATATATATGCAGATTTAAAGATTAGTCCATCACCAATTTATCCATCTATCTTGGACTGCTAGCTCATATATTCTCTCTGGAATTACCTGAAGGGCAGTTCAGCCTGATGGTGACTAACGGTAAGAAAATACATTGATCTTGGCTTCCCAGCCAAACCTCACTGGGCTTATTTATCAGCTGAATACAGAATCAGACATACTCCAGTAATTCAAAGCACAAAGGGAATGTTATGTGAATCATTATAAAAGACAGAAAGAAAGATTGATTCTGTACTGAGCAGGGTAGCATGTTACCAATTAGGTAGCTGGACACATTGAAAGTTCTAGAACAGAAGGCACGTGTTATCATTCTTCTGTCTTTGTACCAGGCTTTGTTTGCATCTCAGCATTAGAGTATGTGAACTGTATAGGCTTGGTCAATGTACAGCACAATTGTTTTATACTTTTGGAATAGCCACCAAACTTTTCAGGGAAATAAAATCTTATGAATTAAACACGATATTCCATCTGAAAGAGTAATGCTGGCTTCTACACAGCTCAGTTTCATAAAACAGGAGCTTAATCACTGTGTCTGTGCATGTGAATAATTAATAAAGCAATTAGGTAAAAAAGCTGGAAATTAGAAGACATTCTTTAAATGAGTAGGCCTTGGAGCTGGTTAAGCTATATTTTGTCAAAAGTAAGGTAATTTAATGTGCATGCATATATATGTATGTATGTCTATATATATATATATATATATATATATATATATATATATATATATATATATATATATATATATATATATATATATATATAAAATAAATACCGCAAATGAGAAGAATAAATCAGTAACAATGAAACTTCTATATATATATATTTGGATCCTTGTCAGAATGTCAAAAGTACAGTTAATCGAACTGCACTTTTGCGAATTGACTCTAGCGTAAGTGCATAACATTGAATATGCACTTTCGCTAAAACAAAGTAAAAAACGAAAATACATGCAGTTTGCATGTTTTCTTAGTTGTAAATCAACATATTCTGTTGATGTACAACTAACAAATCTTTTGTGGAGATCACGGTACAGTGGGAATAAGGGAATATTCCCTTTTCCCCACTGTAGTGAGATCTCGGAGTTAGAATATTAAAGTGGGGGGTGGGGGGCTTGCCCCCTGCATAGTAGTGTTTACATTTTTTTTGTGTGTATTTTTTAATTTTTTTTTTGTTTACTTTAGCGAAAGTAAATGTTCGATGTTATGCACTTTCACTAAAGTGGGTTTGTGAAAGTGCAGTTCAATGAACTGCACTTTCGATGTTTTAACATATATATATATATATATATATATATATATATATATATATATATATATAAAATATATATATAAGCACACACACACACACACACACACACACATCTATCTGTCTCG
Source organism: Protopterus annectens (assembly GCF_019279795.1). Classification (NCBI taxonomy): domain Eukaryota; kingdom Metazoa; phylum Chordata; order Ceratodontiformes; family Protopteridae; genus Protopterus; species Protopterus annectens. The sequence continues at coordinate 91,366,816 of NC_056748.1, forward strand.
CTGTCTCTCTCTCTCTCTCTATATATATATATATATATATATATACATATATAGATAGAGAGATAGATAGATATGTCTGTTTGCATGTGAGAGACAGAGTGTGTGTGTGTGTGTGTGTGTGTGTGTGTGTGTGTGTGTGTGTGTGTGTGTGTGTGTGTGTGTGTGTGTGTGTGTGTGTGTGTGTGTGTGTGTGTGCGTGTAGGGCCAAGGCAAGCCTAGCCAACAGTGTATTGGCTTTCGCCACCCATGTATTGTTAAATTCCTGCCCCTCTATCGAGCAGTGCCCCAGACATAACCCCAGGGGTGAATTTCCTATCACCCATCCACTTATCAATGTTTTTCTTGAACAGTGCTAATGATGAGCTCTGCTTGATGTGGATGGGAATCTTGTTCCAGAGCATGGGAAGTCTCTGTGACATGAATCTATCCCTCCAGCATGTCCTATTCATTGTTGTTGTGAGGTTTAGGTCCCCAGAGGTTGTATCTTGGGGAGATTGGGATTTCTTTAAGTGGAGCATGTCCAATAATTCTGGGTTTGACATAGCTTTGTATGCCAGACAGAGGTCTCCTCGGAGTAAGCGGTATGCTACCGAGTAGAGTTTGAGTTTCTTGAGCCGGTCGGCATAGGGCAAATGTTTGAGGCCAGCGATCCTCTTGGTGAGATACTTTTGGGGCCTCTCAAGTTGTTGTAGGTGCCTTGAGAGGTACATTCCAAACGGGGCATTGTATTCAATGAGGGGTCTGAAAAGTGATGAGTAGAGGGGAACGATGACTTCCTTATTTCTAGATGCGAACCCTTCTGTGATTAAGTGGGCCACGTAGAAAGATTTTCTGACCACTGTGGCAATGTGGTTATCAAAGGAGAGGTTACTATCCCCTTGGGTCCCAAGGTCTCGTATCACACTGTCTATGTTAGGTGAACTACTCCCTCTTTGGTAATTCATGGGTACCGTGTTTTTGCCAAAGGGGATAACAATGCACTTTTTGGCATTTAGTTTGAGGTCATGATTTTGACACCAGGTGTCAGTCTCGGTGAGGCCCTTTTGCAGGATGTCTATGTCAGCAGGGAATCAATAATGGCACCCAGTTTGCAGTCATCTGTGAACTTGTTAGCCATAGACCCTTGATGTTTGTTTCCACCTCAGAGAAGTATATACGGAACAGGAGGGGTCCCAGGACTAAACCCTGGGGTACTCCACTTGTCATTGATTTGGAGTCAGATCTGGAGTCAGCAACTCTTATCGTGTGGGATATGTCCATGAGCCAGTTGGCCACCCATCTCGCGATGTAAGGGTTTATGTTAAGGCTCGTGAGCTTATCAATGATTCCTGAATGAGGGATAGTGTTAAAGGCTTTAGCAAGGTCCAGGTAGGCTGTGTGGACTACCTTGCCCTCGTTCATGGCCTTTGTAACTGTTTCAAAGAAGTCTACCAGGTTTAGGAGACATGACCTACCATTTAAAAATCTGAATTGCGTAGCATCCTGAATTTGGAGGTTACCTATATCTTTGTTTATGAGTTCCACGATGATATGTTCCATGGCCTTGCAGACCAGGCTTGTCAGGCTAATAGGTCTATAGTTTCCGGGGTCTGTGGTGGTTCCTCCTTTGTGGAGTGGGATAACCATTGCCATGCACCATTCTGTGGGCACATAGCCTGTGGTGAAGTTGTGGTTGAACATGGATTTTAGGTGGGGGGCAAGTTAGTTTTGGAGTTTGTGTAAGACGCAGCCTCGGATGTTGTCCGGTGCCATGGATGCTGTGTTTTTTGCTTTAGAGAGTGCCGTTTTTACCTGTGTGTTTGTGATTATCGGGGCTCTACAACCATCTGGTATAGTTATGGGCCCTTTGTGGAGTGAGTAAAGTTTGCACTGAACCTATCTGCCAATATGTTGGCAATATCAGTTCTCTCTGTATATTTTGTGCCGTTCTGTTGTAGATCAGTGCAGATCGGGGTGTTGCCATGGAGATTCTTGACATAGCTAATGGATGCCTTGTGGGTGTGTTTGGAATCCACGGCAATTTTTCTTTCAAAATTAGCTTTGGAGGATTTTATGAGAGATCTTAGTTTCTTACTGAGGCTCGTCAGTGAGTTCCTCCATACCTGGGTTTGTACTCTCTTTTGCAACAGTTTCTTCCTTCTGTTGCAGAGTTTGTTAATGGCGGGGGACCACCAAATCGGCTTCCTTTCTTGGAGGATAGCATCTTGGTTTTGTTGGGGATAGCACGATCCATGCATTCATGCAGGTGCTTGTAGAGTGCATTTGTATAGGATTCAGCAGTCGTGACTGAATTGACTGTGTTATCCATCTGCAGAGGTGTCACGATGTTGGTCACTTCAGTTTTGAGAAGCGTGAAATTCGCTTTGGAAAAACTTTTTCCGATGGTTTCCTTGTGTGGGGGTGGGGTCGGGATGTGGATATCAAGGGTGATTAGTTTATGGTCTGATCTAACCAGCAAGGAGTTGATCTCGGGCGTTGAGTATTGGTCACCCATGTTGGTAATGACCAGGTCCAGAGTATTGTTGCCTCTGATAGGAGCATTGACAAGTTGATCCAGGGCATTAGAGTTTATGAACTCCAGAAATCGTTGAGCCAGGGGATTAGTACAAGAGTAGTTTTCTCAGTTTATTTTCAGGTAATTGAAATCACCCATTATTATGGTATTTGGTTGGAACCTCATTGTTTCCAGTGTCCCCAGGAACGAGGAGTGAGGGTCCTGGGTCAAGGTGGGGGATCTATAACAAGCTACAATGTCTCCAGGAACGAGGAGTGAGGGTCCTGGGTCATGGTGGGGGATCTATAACAAGCTACAATGTCCCCAGGAACGAGGAGTGAGGGTCCTGGGTCATGGTGGGGATCTATAACAAGCTACAATGTCCCCAGGAATGAGGAGTGAGGGTCCTGGGTCATGGTGGGGGATCTATAACAAGCTACAATGTCCCCAGGAACGAGGAGTGAGGGTCCTGGGTCATGGTGGGGGATCTATAACAAGCTACAATGTCCCCAGCAATGAGGAGTGAGGGTCCTGGGTCATGGTGGGGATCTATAACAAGCTACAATGTCCTCAGGAACAAGGAGTGAGGGTCCTGGGTCATGGTGGGAGATCTATAACAAGCTACAATGTCCCCGGGAACAAGGAGTGAGGGTCCTGGGTCATGGTGGGAATCTATAACAAGCTACAATGTCCACAGGAATGAGGAGTGAGGGTCCTGGGTCATGGTGGGGGATCTATAACAAGCTACAATGTCCCCAGGAATGAGGAGTGAGGGTCCTGGGTCATGGAGGGGGATCTATAACAAGCTACAATGTCTCCAGGAACGAGGAGTGAGGGTCCTGGGTCATGGTGGGGGATCTATAACAAGCTACAATGTCCCCAGGAACGAGGAGTGAGGGTCCTGGGTCATAGTGGGGGATCTATAACAAGCTACACTGTCCCCAGGAACGAGGAGTGAGGGTCCTGGGTCATGGTGGGGGATCTATAACAAGCTACAATGTCTCCAGGAATGAGGAGTGAGGGTCCTGGGTCATGGTGGGGGATCTATAACAAGTTACAGGAACGAGGAGTGAGGGTCCTGGGTCATGGTGGGGGATCTATAACAAGCTACAATGTCCCCAGGAACGAGGAGTGAGGGTCCTGGGTCATGGTGGGGGATCTGTAACAAGCTACAATGTCCCCAGGAACGAGGAGTGAGGGTCCTGGGTCATGGTGGGGGATCTATAACAAGCTACAATGTCCCCAGGAACGAGGAGTGAGGGTCCTGGGTCATGGTGGGGGATCTATAACAAGCTACAATGTCTCCAGGAATGAGGAGTGAGGGTCCTGGGTCATGGTGGGGGATCTATAACAAGCTACAATGTCCCCAGGAACGAGGAGTGAGGGTCCTGGGTCATGGTGGGGGATGTCTAACAAGCTACAATGTCCCCAGGAACGAGGAGTGAGGGTGCTGGGTCACGGTGGGGGATCTATAACAAGCTACAATGTCCCCAGGAATGAGGAGTGAGGGTCCTGGGTCATGTTGGGGGATCTATAACAAGCTACAATGTCCCCAGGAATGAGGAATGAGGGTCCTGGGTCATGGTAGGGGATCTATAACAAGCTACAATGTCCCCAGGAACAAGGAGTGAGGGTCCTGGGTCATGGTGGGGGATCTATAACAAGCTACAATGTCCCCAGGAAAGAGGAGTGATGGTCCTGGGTCATGGTGGGGGATCTATAAAAGCTACAATGTCCCCAGGAACGAGGAGTGAGGGTCCTGGGTCATGGTGGGGGATCTATAACAAGCTACAATGTCCCCAGGAATGAGGAATGAGGGTCCTGGGTCATGGTGGGGGAATCTATAACAAGCTACAATGTCCCCAGGAACGAGGAGTGAATCCTGGGTCATGGTGGGGGATCTATAACAAGCTACAATGTCCCCAGGAACGAGGAGTGAGGGTCCTGAGTCATGGTAGGGGGATCTATAACAAGCTACAATGTCCCCAGGAACGAGGAGTGAGGGTCCTGGGTCATGGTGGGGGGATCTATAACAAGCTACAATGTCTCCAGGAACGAGGAGTGAGGGTCCTGGGTCATGGTGGGGGATCTATAACAAGCTACAATGTCCCCGGGAATGAGGAGTGAGGGTCCTGGGTCATGGTGGGGATCTATAACAAGCTACAATGTCCCCAGGAACGAGGAGTGAGGGTCCTGGGTCATGGTGGGGGATCTATAACAAGCTACAATGTCCCTGGGAAAGAGGAGTGAGGGTCCTGGGTCATGGTGGGGGATCTATAACAAGCTACAATGTCCCCAGGAACGAGGAGTGAGGGTCTTGGGTCATGGTGGGGGATCTGTAACAAGATACAATGTCTCCAGGAACGAGGAGTGAGGGTCCTGGGTCATGGTGGGGGAACTATAACAAGCTACAATGTCCCCAGGAACGAGGAGTGAGGGTCCTGGGTCATGGTGGGGGATCTATAACAAGATACAATGTCTCCAGGAACGAGGAGTGAGGGTCCTGGGTCATGGTGGGGGATCTGTAACAAGCTACAATGTCCCCAGGAACGAGGAGTGAGGGTCCTGGGTCATGGTGGGGGATATATAACAAGCTACAATGTCTCCAGGAACGAGGAGTGAGGGTCCTGGGTCATGGTGGGGGATCTATAACAAGCTACAATGTCCCCAGGAACGAGGAGTGAGGGTCCTGGGTCATGGTGGGGATCTATAACAAGCTACAATGTCCCCAGGAACGAGGAGTGAGGGTCCTGGGTCATGGTGAGGATCTATAACAAGCTACAATGTCCCCAGGAACGAGGAGTGAGGGTCCTGGGTCATGGTGGGGATCTATAACAAGCTACAATGTCCCCAGGAACGAGGAGTGAGGGTCCTGGGTCATGGTGGGGATCTATAACAAGCTACAATGTCCCCAGGAATGAGGAGTGAGGGTCCTGGGTCATGGTGGGGATCTATAACAAGCTACAATGTCCCCAGGAATGAGGAGTGAGGGTCCTGGGTCATGGTGGGGGATCTATAACAAGCTACAATGTCCCCAGGAACTAGGAGTGAGGGTCCTGGGTCATGGTGGGGATCTATAACAAGCTACAATGTCCCCGGGAACGAGGAGTGAGGGTCCTGGGTCATGGTGGGGGATCTATAACAAGCTACAATGTCCCCAGGAACGAGGAGTGATGGTCCTGGGTCATGGTGGGGGATCTATAACAAGCTACAATGTCTCCAGGAAAGAGGAGTGAGGGTCCTGGGTCATGGTGGGGATCTATAACAAGCTACAATGTCCCCAGGAATGAGGAGTGAGGGTCCTGGGTCATGGTGGGGGATCTATAACAAGCTACAATGTCCTCAGGAACGAGGAGTGAGGGTCCTGGGTAATGGTGGGGATCTATAACAAGCTACAATGTCCCCGGGAACGAGGAGTGAGGGTCCTGGGTCATGGTGGGGGATCTATAACATGCTACAATGTCCTCAGGAACGAGGAGTGAGGGTCCTGGGTCATGGTGGGGGATCTATAACAAGCTACAGTGTCCCCAGGAATGAGGAGTGAGGGTCCTGGGTCATGGTGGGGATCTATAACAAGCTACAATGTCCCCAGGAACGAGGAGTGAGGGTCCTGGGTCATGGTGGGGGATCTATAACAAGCTACAATGTCCTCAGGAACGAGGAGTGAGGGTCCTGGGTCATGGTGGGGGATCTATAACAAGCGACAATGTCCCCAGGAACGAGGAGTGAGGGTCCTGGGTCATGGTGGGGATCTATAACAAGCTACAATGTCTCCAGGAATGAGGAGTGAGGGTCCTGGGTCATGGGGGGGATCTATAACAAGCTACAATGTCTCCAGGAACGAGGAGTGAGGGTCCTGGGTCATGGTGGGGATCTATAACAAGCTACAATGTCCCCAGGAATGAGGAGTGAGGGTCCTGGGTCATGGTGGGGGATCTATAACAAGCTACAATGTCTTCAGGAACGAGGAGTGAGGGTCCTGGGTCATGGTGGGGATCTATAACAAGCTACAATGTCCCCAGGAACGAGGAGTGGGGGTCCTGAGTCATGGTGGGGGATCTATAACAAGCTACAATGTCCCCAGGAACGAGGAGTGAGGGTCCTGGGTCATGGTGGGGGATCTATAACAAGCTACAATGTCTCCAGGAAAGAGGAGTGAGGGTCCTGGGTCATGGTGAGGGATCTATAACAAGCTACAATGTCTCCAGGAACGAGGAGTGAGGGTCCTGGGTCATGGTGGGGATCTATAACAAGCTACAATGTACCCAGGAACGAGGAGTGAGGGTCCTGGGTCATGGTGGGGGATCTATAACAAGCTACAATTTGGAATGCATTTTTGCATTTTTGCCCTGGGTTAGTTGCACTTGGATGATTTCAGAGGAATTGTATTTTGCAACTAGCCTGGAGGTGTGGATGTTTTTGATGAACATGGACATGCCTCCGTCCTTCCTGTTTCGGTCTGGGTTTTGTGGCTGAAATGTGTGGTATGAGTTATAGCCTGGTAGTGCTGGGGTGCTTTCAGGATCCTTGAACCAGGTCTCAGTCACTGCACAGATATCTATGTTCTCCATTTTGAGGAGTGCCTTGAGTGAGTGCATTTTGAGGTTTGGACTCCTAGCATTGAGTAACATTGCCCTCAGTTTTTTGCTTCCTGTAGTTCTTATGGTGGTGGGTTTGTTTTTTGAGCCTTGCCTAAAAAAGGCACTATAGGGGCGGCAAGAGCCTTGGCCAATATTCTGAATCCCAGGGGTGACAGGTGCAGGCCATCTCTGGTGAAGCATCGTGGCCTGTTAAGCATGTCATCCCAGGCAGACAGATATTGGATCCCCTTTGAATGACACCAGAAGCTTAGCCAAGTTTAGGTTCATAGGTTCATAGGTTCATACTAGGCTATCTGCCCTAGGGCATTTATAAGCCTAGCCCAAAGTTTTGTGGCTTTCACCACCCCTTAAGTTTGAAGGATACTATGCCCATTATTTTCCCGTGCCTCTGTCCAGCAGTGACACTGAGGTGATCCCCAGGGTAAACCTGCGATCTCCCATCCATTGGTCAAGATTTCTCTTGAACAAAGCCAGCGAGGTGCTCTGCCTCACATGTACCGGGATTTTGTTCCACAGCATAGGGAGTCTCTGGGTGATGAATCTGTCCTCCAGCACGTCCTATTTATAACCGTGTTAAGGTTTAAGTCTCTTGCTCTAGTGGTTTTGGTGGATTTGGATTTTTTGAGGTGGAGCATGTTCATTAATTCCGGGTTGGACATGGCCTTGTATGTCAGGCACAGATCGTCTCTGAGCAGACGGTATGCGACTGAATAGAGCTGGAGTTCTTTCAGTCGGGCAGCATAAGACATATTTTTGAGACCCTTTATCCTTTTGGTGAGGAACTTTTGGGGCCTTTCCAATTGCTGCAGGTGTCGGGTAAGATACATTCCGAATGGGGCATTGTACTCAATCATTGGTCTGATGAGTGATGAGTATAGGGGAAGAATGACCTCCCTTGATCTAGATGTGAATCCCTTCATGATCAGGTGGGCAATGTAGAAGGTCTTCCTAACTACTTTGGCAACGTGGGTGTCAAACGAAAGGTTACTGTCAACCTGGGTTCCCAGATCCCTGATAACCTCTTCTGTGCTTAGTGGATTGCCACCTATATGGTAGCTAGGGGTAACCTTGTTTTTCCCGAAGGGTATGACTATGCATTTTTTGGCGTTTAACTTTAGGCCATGGCTCTGGCACCAGTTTTCCGTTTCTATGAGACCGTTCTGAAGGATATCTGTGTCTGATGTGTTTTCAGCTATGGCGCCCAGTTTGCAGTCATCTGCAAACTTTGTCAGCCATAATCCTCCTGTGTTTGCCTGTACTTCTGAAAAGTAGATGCCAAACAAGAGGGGGCCCAGGACTGAGTCCTGTGGGACACCACTTGTGACCGGCTTGGAGTCTGACATGGCGCCAGCTACTCTGACCCTGTGGGTTCTGTCACTTAGCCAGTTTGCAACCCATCTTGTGACATATGGGTTTACATTTAAGCTGGTGAGTTTTTCAATGATACCCGAGTGGGGTATTGTGTCGAAAGCTTTTGCAAGGTCAAGGTAGGCTGTGTGGACTGCCTTGCCCTCATCAATGGCCTTGGTGACTGTTTCGAAAAAGTCAGCCAAGTTTAAAAGGCATGATCTGCCCTTGACAAAGCCAAACTGGGTTGGATCCAATGTCTGTAAGTCCCCTATGTCTTTATTTATGAGTTCCATTATGATCCTCTCCATAGCTTTGCAGACCAGGCTTGTTAAGCTGATGGGGCGGTAATTTCCAGGGTCAGTGGAGGCACCGCCCTTGTGAAGTGGGACCACAGTTGCCGTACGCCACTCCTTGGGTACGTATCCTGAGGTGAGGCTAAGATTAAACAGCTGCCCTAACTGCGGGTTTAATTCCTCATTGAGTTCGTGGAGCACACAACCGGGGACACCATCTGGTCCCATAGATGCTGTGTTTTTCACCTTGGAGAGAGCAGTTTTCACCTGAGCATTTGAGATGTTTGGGGGGCTACAATCCGCTGGTATAGATATCTCTCCTTTTGGGGGGGAGGGGGGGAGAAATTTGCACTGAACCTGTCAGCCAGTATGTTGGCAATGTCTGTTGGTTCAGTGATTTTTACATCATTTTGAACTAATTCTGAGCATATCTGGGAGTTTCCTCCCAGGTTTCTAACATAGCTAAAAAAGGCCTTATGATTGTCTTTGTTGATCAGCTTATCCTTGTACTGTGGCATCATTTTTGGTGAAGGCAGGATGTTACTCACTAGGGTCATACCTGCCTGGGCTACAAGATCGGACAGCTCTTCCATGTCTCTTTTCATGTAGTCCAGGGAGGTACATCTCAGGTCATTTACACCAACATGGACTATGACAGAGTCATATTTGCACTTGTCTTGTAGTGACCTGAGTGCATGCATCTACATATAAGCCCTGGGTGGAGTCTGAAACATGTTGCAGCCATATATTCAGTGCTGGAGATGGGAAGGCATGCTTTTCCTTCAAAGTAAATGTCCATTGGTCAGTTTAGCTAACTGACAGCATTTTGCAGTGCAAAGATGTGCATTTATAAGTACTTAACTTACCAATTCCTCCATCAAGGACTTGGAGTAAAAATACTTTCTCCCCCAGTATAGATCATACCTCTATAGTTTTTTAGGAAGTGCCTCAATATAGAGTACATCTCTATAGTTACTTTAGGAAATGCACCAATATAGAGTGTATCTCTGTAGTTACTTTAGGATGCACACTAGAGTATTTTTTATGTATAGATACTGCAGTATCCATACAATTCTATAAACATTACAGAAATTGTCCAGTCTACTAGTTTTACTTTCAGGAAATGCACCAACTATAGATATCTTCAGGTGCACT
>NC_056748.1:91377208-91417208 GCF_019279795.1 Protopterus annectens
CCTGGATCGCTATTGCCCTCATTTGCATGGTGCAATACCGCACACAGTGTGTTTTGCATACCTACGCCGGGGGCGGGGACGGTCCGGTGCATGCCGGTAGTGCACGTGGAATTCATTCATACCTGAATCGCTAAGCAGCCATATTTGGCGTTATAACGCCGACGCTATGCTGGCGCCTGGCGCAAGGTTCATGAATCCCGGGGACAGTCTTCGAGATTCGCTCTTTTCCTGGATTTTTGGACTTTTTTTCTATCTGGTTTGTCAGTACTCGGCATTTCGAGTGCCAACATTTCAGTAGGGAGTCAAATTAATTTTATAATCTTATCTCTGATAGATATTGCATTAAGGTCTTTAAACTTCTGCATTTACTTTAAGTTAGTAATCTTTTTAGTAGCTTAGACTAGTGGGCTGGATATACTTTACTGCATTTTAGACTTAAATATAGGGTGTGTAAAATGCGATAAACCAATTGGAAAAAATAATTTACTCTGTAAACCTCTGTTTCAAATAGTATTTGCTCATTTTAAAACAAATGTTGAATTGCTTCTGCAAAATATTGCACTTGTGTTATTTTGCTATTCCTGTTGCTGGAACTGTTGGAGCATTTAAGCTATAACTGCATGATTTCTTTTCCTGAAATAGAACATCCTGTTCAGCCAGGAGTTGAGGGCCATCTTAGAAAGTGCAGTAGTTATTCTTGAGTAAGAGAGTCAATTGCTGCCGTATTCTGTGTCTGTTAATCATTGACGTTTCCAGAGTTGTTTGCTGGTTGTTTCTTTTGTTTTATTTAATTATTTATAACATGAACGATTGTGCCGTTGCTAACATGTTTGCCTGGATTACTCTGAAGCTGCATCTCTGTAAACTGGTTTGGATACATTTTCAATTGATGATTTTCCAAGAACCTCTACACCAGGCAGATGAAAACTACATTGTGCTGTACTGTTTCTGCAAAATATTGCACGTAATTTTGTTTCACTATTCTTGTTGTTAGAACTGTTTTTGGAGCGTTTATACTGTAACTACATTATTGTTTTTCTTTAACTAAAAGAGCTTGTCTAGCCAGGAGATAGGGTTCATCTTGGAAACTGTAGTAGTTATTCTTATGAGAGAAGGTTGATTGCTATCATTTTCAAAGTGTCTTATTGGTTCCCTTATTTCTTTTTCTTTATTTAATTGCTATTTATAGAGTGGCCAAGCACAGAGACACGCACTGAGCAGCACCTTAGTTTGCAGCAGAATAGTAGGTAGTGGCTGCGTGTTCATTTTGTTTCTTAAATTAGTTCTCCCAAATGGTCATTGTACCTGTGGTGGTCAGTTGCTCCACTGTACCTAGGGAAGTATTACACTTAGCTAGGCCGATCTGATTTGCTTCTAGCAGCACTGAGAACTGCAGCACTTTGTGTTGCTCTTTTGACATCAATGATACGACTATGACAGGACTTCCCTTACCCACCCCCCCTTAGCCTCCCTTATCTTCCTTGGGCACCTATCCAGCTAACACTTAAAATGCTGGATAATATGAAGGAACAGCAAACTTTTGTCACCAGACTCATCACACTTGGCATCCAAGTGCCTCTTTCTCACTGATAGTGAACTCATACTTAATACGGAAAGCTCCATCTGTGACAGGTGCAAATACTTAGTTAATTACAGACATTCATATATAATGAGCATCACATGGGACTATGTTTGTGCATCAAATATGAATTACAGCGAAGACCTTATAATTGAATGTAAAACCGCGAAACCGTAAACTACTAAAAATGCTTTACATCGTAAAATAATTCATTGAATGGCCATAGTTGGCCAACAACCAGGAAGTACTATGATGCATAAGGTAAGGGAAGGAAGTCTTTTTTTTAAATTTTCCCTATTCCCCACAGTAGTGCGATCGCAGAGTTGGTATATATGGTTAGTGGGATGTAGGCGCACACCCCCCCCCCCACATTGGTTGATTATGTTCTCGATGTTGGCCAGCTATGACCATTTGATGAATTATTTTTCTATGTGAAGCAATTTTGGTAGTTTGAAATTTTGCCGTTTACTATTCAATTATAAAGTGTTTGCTGTAATTTGTACTGGATGCATGAACATAGACGAGCATCACACATGCACACCCTTATCTCAGACATGCTATCTCTATACACAAGCTATATTAAAATAGCAGCTGAGGCTATAGCATATTGAGTTTCATTTCTGATAAACTGATCCATATCTGAAAGTAAAGTCCCCTCACTATGGAAATAATTATTCAATATTTCATTGCTCCAGGGTAGAATCAGTACAGATCTTTCAAACTACAGGCTAATTGCCATTTTATCTCCCCTCTCAAAAACATTATAAAAATGTATTCATATGCAACTTGTCAGCTATCTACTAGATAACCAGCTTCTGTCTTTAACCCAACACAGCTTATATCCTCATTACAGCACAACAACTGCTTTGTTAATACTGCTATCTCCCACAGAAATACTGTTATCCTAGTCACCACCGTTCTCTCAGATCAAAAGCTTGTGATACTGTCTTCCCCCAAAAGCTCTTACATAAACTGTCATTCTTAGGGCTCACCAACTTTTAACTGCAATGTTTCCATAGCTACCTCAAAAACAGAGCACAAGCAGAGAAGTAGAAAAATGATTTATCCACTTTCTCGCTTGTAACTATTGGTGCCCCACAGGGATCTGTACTAGGCCCCATATTTTTCAACATATTCATCAATGACCTCTAAATTGCCAAAAAAAAATGCTACCCTAGTTCAATACACCAATACCGTGACACTAATCAGTTCAGCCAAATCTCTCTCTCAACTTCAAGACCTGACACAACAATCCTTCTTACCAATTGAAACATGACTAAATAATTCACAACTACTAAACCTCAGAAAAGCTAAACTATTGCTCTTTACCCCAAAACACATCTCTATCAAAACAACACTATTCACTATCATCTCTGCCAACTACACCATAACAGAACAATTATACCATACAAAATTACTGGGTGTCATCATAGATGGCCAACTGAAATTTGACCATCCTGAATCACATCTGCTTAAAAAAAATAATCAAAAACTAGATACATTATACAGAGTAAAATGGGGTCTGAAATGAGAGATGATAAAATTGGCAAGCACAGGAGAGTAGTATTGCTGGAATTGAATTCATCCTCAAGTCTTGGTGAGTACCTTCATGAGGTGGACCCTGTTTTTACAAAATCTCACCAAGGCGACACTCATACATATGAATGTATTTTATTTAGCCTATATCATGAACAGATCATCATCTTCTTTCAGCTGTTCCCATTAGGGGTCGCCACAGCAGATCACCTGTTTCCATTTCTTCCTGTCCTCTGCATCTTGCTCTGTCACACCAACTACCTACATGTCCTCTCTCACCACATCCATAAACCTTATCTTAGGCCTTCCTCTTTTCCTGTTACCTGGTAGCTTCATCCTTAGCATCTTTTTCTCAATATACTCAGCATCCCTCCTCAGCACATGTCCAAACCAATGTAATCGTGCCTCGCTGGCTTTGTCTCCAAACCTTCCAACCTGGGCTGACCCTCTAATATACTTATTCCTAATCCTGTCCACCCTTGTCACACCCAGTGCAAATCTTAACATCTTTAATTCTGCCACATCCAGCTCAAACTCCTGCCTTTTTGTCAATGCCACTGTCTCCAACCCATATAACATAGCTGGTCTCACTACCCTCTTGTAGACCTTCCCTTTCACTCTTACAGGTACTTGTCTGTCACAAATCACTCCTGACACTCTTCTCCACCCACTCCATCCTGCCTGTACTCTCTTCCACACTCACTGTTACTCTGAACTATTGACCCCAAGTATTTAAACTCATCCACCTTCACCACCTCTACTCCTTGCATCCTCACCATTCTTCTATCCTCCCTCTCATTCACACACATATATTCTGTCTTAGTCCTGCTGGCCTTCATTCCTCTTCTTTCTAGAGCATATCTCCATCTCTCCAGGGTCCCCTCCACCTGTTCCCTACTCTCACTACAGATCACAATGTCATCTGCAAACATCATAGTCCACGGGGACTCCTGTCTGATCTCGTCTGTCAACCTGTCCATCACCATTGCAAATAAGAAAGGGCTCAGAGCTGATCCTTGATGTAACCCCACCTCCACCTTAAACGCATCCGTCACTCCCACCGCAGACCTCACCACTGTCACACTACCCTCGTACATATCCTGTATCACTCTTACATACTTCTCTGACACTCCTGACTTCCTCATACAATACCACAACTCCTCTCTAGGCACCCTGTCATATGCTTTCTCTAAGTCTACAAAAGCACAATGCAACTCCTTCTGACATTCTCTGTACTTCTCCATCAACACTCTCAGAGCAAAGATCGCATCTGTAGTGCTCTTTCCCGGCATGAAACCATACTGCTGATCACTAATCATCACGTCCCTTCTTAACCTTGCTTCCACTACTCTTTCCCATAACTTCATGCTGTGACTGATCATTTTAATTCCTCTGTAGTTACTACAGCTCTGCACATCACCCGTATTCTTAAAAATCGGTACCAAAACACTTTTTCTCCATTCCTCAGGCATCCTCTCACTTTCCAAGATTTCATTAAACAATCTGGTTAAAAACTCCACTGCTATTCCACCTAAACACCTCCATGCTTCCACAGGTATGTCATCTGGACCTACAGCCTTTCCATTCTTCATTCTCTTCATAGCTATCCTTACTTCCTCCTTGCTAATCCATTGTACTTCATGATTCACTATCCCTACATCATCCAACCTTCTCTCCCTCTCATTCTCTTCATTCATCAAACCCTCAAAGTACTCTTTCCATCTCCTCAACACACTCTCCTCACTTGTAAGTATGTTTCCCTCATTATCCTTTATCACCTTTACCTGCTGCACATCTTTCCTAGCTCGGTCCCTCTGTCTGGCCAATTGGTGCAGGACCTTTTCTCCCTCCTTAGTGTCCAACCTTTCATGCAACTCTTCATATGCCTTATCCTTAGCCTTCGCCACCTCTCTCTTTGCCATGCACCTCATCTCCTTATACTCCTGTGTAGTTTCTTCATCTCTCAGACAATCCCACTTCTTCTTTGCCAACCTCTTTCTCTGTATACTCTCCTGTACTTCGTCATTCCACCACCATGTCTCCTTGTCATCCTTCCTCTGTCCAGATGTGATACCAAGCACCTATCTAGCCGTCTCCCTTACTAGCTCTGCTGTAGTTACCCAGCTATTTGGTAACTCTTCACTGCCACCCAGTGCCTGCCTTAACTCATCCCTGAACTCCACCTCACAATTACCCTTTTCAGTTTCCACCATTTGATCCTTGGTGCTGCCCTCACACTCCTCCTCCTCCTCTTCTTGATTACCAACATCATCCTACAAACCACCATCCTATGCTGCCTAACAATGCTTTCTCCGATCACCACTTTACAGTATCCAATCTCCTTCAGACTGGCCCTCCTACATAAGATATAATCCACCTGTGTGCATCTTCCTCCACTCTTGTATGTCACCCTATGCTCCTCCCTCTTGTTAAAATATGTATTCACCACAGCCATGTCCATCCTTTTCGTAAAATCCACTACCATCTGACCTTCTGCATTCCTTTGTTTAACAGCATACCTACCCATCACTTCTTCATCCCCTCTGTTGCCTTCACCAACATGCCCATTGAAATCTGCTCCAATCACCACTCTCTCACCCTTGGGTACAGTCATCACCACTTCCTCCAATTCACTCCAAAATTTTTCTTTCTCATCCATTGCACACCCAACTTGTGGAGCATATGCACTAACAACATTCATCATTACACCATCAATTTCCAGCTTCATAAACATCACTCTATCTGACACTCTTTTCACCTCCAAAACACTCTTAGCATACTGTTCCTTCAGAATAACTCCTACGCCATTTCTCCTCCCGTTATATCGTGAGCAGATGTAGGTTAAAAAATAAAAAAGACAGCTGGGTGCATAAATTTCAGGATAAAAAAGGATTCAATCCTGGTAGGCACACTGGTTCCAGAAGTGGAAAACATGACAGTGTAGAATCCTCAAGACGTGGATACATTCCTACAATGGGGTTAAGCCAGGCTCACGGGGGAGGCTGCCCCCCTATTGTAGAAAGAAGTAGTAGTCTACAAAAACAACAAAAACTGAATGGCCAAAAAAGAGCCCTAAAGATGATAGAGTGGACTACTGAGGATAGCAAAGAAACTATGTATTGTTACTATGTTACTATGTATTGTTACTATGTTACTATGTATTGTTACTATTATGCAAGAAGCCCAGAATTTCCGTATAGGAGATATTCAACAAGATTAAGAGAGAAATTAGAGGAAAGAAAAATACTTGCACTAGAGAAACTGCCAAACACTGCAAATGCAAATTTGTGTTCATTCATACAACAGATTCATGAAAAACATTCGATAGACCAAGAAACCTTCGGCCGTTTGGAAGAAGAATTGATTGAAGAAGTGCAAAAATGTAAAGAACACAACCCAGAGATTTTTGAAAGGTATAAAAAAAGAAGCATGGACATGGGAAAAAAGAGAGCTCTGATATGGTACACTATTTATGCAAAGGAGAACGATAAACTAATCAATACAAAAAAGCAGTCCCAAAAATATTTGAAGAGAAGTACAGGCAAAGGCAAAATAGGATGACAAAGGATGAACACAGAACAGAAGATCAGTAAAGTAAAGAAGTTAAACAAATACAAGCTGAAGTTATGGAATACCTGTGGAGTGAAGGATTTAGTGTCGAAAGTTTAACACAGGTTATGTCACAGCATAATGGAACAACGAGTCTCCAAAGTAAGGATAAACAGAAGGAGCAGAAGACATCTGAAGAAGAAATATGGACATGGGAAAGAAAAAGATTTTTAATATGGTGCAATGTTTATGCAAAGGAGAAAGCAAAAAATAATCAATACAAAAAAGCAACACCAAAGATATTTGAAGAGAAATACAGGCAAAGCACCCAGATATGGAAATTTTACAAAAAATAAGAAAACAGAGGGAAAGTAGAAAAGAAGATTAGCACTCATAATGGAGAGGTTAAAGAAAAAGAAACCTTACCTGCAAAATGAAGGATTTAGTGTAGCTAATCCAGCTGTTAATGTCACACCTTGACTGAACAATGAGTCCTCAGATTATAGAATGAGGTGGAAGAGGAGGCATCTGATCAGTTGCCACATGAAGATACTCTGGAGCCTTCAGTAGGAAACCAGTACAAAAGTTCAGTTGGAGTTACACAACAAGGGAAGGAACAGGAAATGATAGCAACTGTGACGCAATGTTGTGGAGAGATAGGTCAGTGCGCTCTCATATGAAAGAGCAATGGATGATGCTTGATGCATCTCAAGAGAATATGTCACGGGAAGATGTTCTGGAATTTTCTTTAAAATGCCAGCAAAAAATGGAGAATAAAAAACATGGCCACAGTTTAGAAGAAAAAAGATCTACACGAGGAGTTGCTTGATTTAATGAGATGGACATATTAAGATCATACCTCTCAACCTGGAAACATCAAAAATCTGGACAAAGGCCCATAAAAAGTAGGGTACAACTGGCCAAAAATCTGAATGCTGATTAACATAAAATATGCATGCATAATTATGTACCCTGCCCACTATAATGGAATTGTGAGATACAAACATTCAAAAGCAAATTGAAAAACAGACAAAATATTAAATAACACAAAAAATAACCAGAACAATATTGATTTATTTATATTAACATTTTAATTCATATAACATTTTGAGCTTGTATAAAACTAAAATGCAATTTCCTTTTATAAAAATAAAACTAACTGCTGCGCTAACATTAAATAACACAAAAAAATAACCTGAACAATAATGTTAACATTTGAACTTGTATAAAACTAAACTTCAATTTTCTTATATAGAGATAAAACTAACTGCTGCACTCATATAAAATCAAAATAAATATACAGCCAGATTCAATAATGCCTACATGGTGTATTTGCACCATATGTGCATCACACCTTGCGCAGCATTTTGGATTCAATAAGTGGCTCTACACAGTGTGTAGAGCTGTGTAGAGCCACGCAAACAATGCAAACACAGTGGCATGCAAATTGCAGGATAAACAGCTGAACTGTATGTGAATCAACCAATTTAAAATGGAGGAGCTATTCAACAAGCTATAAAGCATCTGTGTAGACTCAGTGCTTGTTTTTCCTGCGAATTCCAAACCCTATTGGAATACAGCCACAGAAAGGAGTCTACATATAAACAATGTTAGGGGGGCTGTTGCTTTAATTCTTGTGTGTGTACAACAGGCTGAAGTCTGTGCTGCTGCTGCTAATAGACCACGGCCAAGAAGGAGAAGAGCTTTCAGTCCCTGTTTGACTTATTACAATCTACATGATGTGGAAATTGTGGAATGGTACAGGGTGGATAGAGACACACTACAGGAACTCTGCAACCTCTGTCATCCTCAACTTACAGCCAAAGTAAACTCAGGGGAACCCATCCCAGTGGACACAAAGGTATGTGAAGCACTTAGAATCTTAGTTACAGGTACCTTTCATAGACCAACAGGGGACATGCTGGGGGTATCATAGGCATCAGCATCCAGGATCCTCCATCAGTTATTGAATGCTATGCTGCAACATGCTAGTAACCACATATATTTTCCCCATACTCCTGTGGATAGGGTCAGAAATATGCAGGAGTTCTACCCTGTAGCACACTATCCTGAAGTACTGGGTGCCATAGAATGCATAAATCTAGAAATTAGGGAACCACCTGGGGAATAGGGAAGGATTTACATTAATAGAAAGGGTTTTCACTCTATTAACTGCCAAGTTGTGTGTAGTGCCAAGGTAATCATCTTGAATGTTTGTGCTGGTATCCGTGGCAGTTACCACGACTCACATATTTGGCAGACCTCCTAACTGTGCCAGATGTGCTCTAGGGGTGATATCCCACGGGGTCATTTACTGGGTCAGGCAAGTTAAGTACTGGAACCATGGCTGATGACACCCATCAGAAATGCACACACACCTGCTTTAGAATGCCATAATGAGGCATGTGTTCAGACCAGAAATATCATAGAGCATGTACTTGGGCTGCTGAAGTCATGATTCTGGTGCCTAGATACATCTGGGGGAGCCCTGCAGTACAATCCATGGACATGTACTGAAGTATTCACAGTATGTGCCATGCTACACAACATCATCTTAAGAAAAAAACTTCAGCAGGATCAACAAGGGGAAGGAGCACACATCCCACCACCAATGCCAAGGTCACCACTTCCATACACAGGTGAAGATTTAGAGGGGGAAGCAGCAGCTGCTGTGGGTGTAGGCAGATGTAGGCAGGCTCAGTATGGCCTTGCATTGGCTAAGAGGCAATGCATAGCACACTCACTCTCCACCTAAGAGCCTAAAACCTTTCTTCTACACAAATACATATAGTAATATTGAGCATAGGCAACTCTCACAACCTTTAGCTACTCATGCAATGGCTGTGTACTGCTTGCATCAGACAGAGTCATCCCTGAACTAAAACTGTTGCAACTGCTGGGTTTACAAAGTAACTGCTGAACCTGGAGTGTATTGTGTAATTATATGAATGACTGGCATATCCTTGCATTTTGTTACTTGGTAGTGTAAGACAGCAAAAGGTGGGAGATTTGTACAGAAATTACCTTAACATGTAACAACAGAGACTTATTTTACTTATATGTGTCCATTATTAAGTAGTAGGCCTCAGGCATCAAAGAGTCACACAATCATACGTCTCAAAAGTAGTGATGGTCACTGCATGCCCTCAGTTTCGGACTTTGTGCTGGAAAATCATTAAAGAGAAAAGTTAGAAAATAATGATACACGTTGCAGTTCCAGACTTTGCAACCCTCACAAGCTCATTCACAAAAACATTTGAAAATGATGATGTTATTGATTGACTAACTTTCTAAGACCAACATAAGTCAAAGGTGCAATTACCAATTCAACATCACAAATGCAGATATACTAAGCACTAAGTCAATTACGCACCCTAAGCATCAGACACAAAGTTTATATATCCCTGAATCCAAAAGATACAAAACAGGGATATGCCACAGTTATTATCACTTGCACAGGGTGTTGGTGGTGATGGGGGGGTGGCAGGAAGCCTAGGTTGACATAAAAAGTTGGTGAGTGTGTGTGAGTAAGAAAGAGAAGCAGGCAGACATTTGGATAAACCAACAAATGGCAAATGAGACAAAATGAGTTTTAAGCTGCATGGCTGAAACATGTAACTGTTGTGTGTGCATCTGTAGGGCTCCTCCAGGTGAAACTGGTGTCTGAGTGTGTGCATGAGCACAGCAAAGCTCTGTGCTACCCATGCATCTTGGTATGTTGGACAAGTGTGAGCTGTGCATGGTAGAGCTAGCACTTCATCATTGTCATCCCCCGACCATGAAAATTGGCTTCGCCAGATGTTGCACTGGCACGTCCATGCCCATTGTCAGATGCACTGCTGCTAACTGAATGTGACTGATTTCTGCTAGATGTGCTCCACTCATGAGTATGCCCAGGACCATGATGCAATGGCCTGCTACATCTGGGTGTGGACAGCTCTCCCACTGATGGAGTAGTGGAAGTACTGCCACTATGGGATCCTGATCGCTCACAGCCATGTTGGCTCACAGCAGATGATGTGACTGACCTATGCCCATGAGAATGCCATCCCCCTCCCAGCAGACATTCCATCACAGACAACGCTCATTCCAACATGTCATTCATTTGATCCACTGACCTGTCAACATGGTGGAGGCAGTCACGCATGTCACCCTGTGCATATCTACAACCCTAAGCATTTCTTTGGAGCACCTATGAGAACATGCTTGTGCCTCCATGATGGCCCTAAACATACATTGATTGGCATGGGAAGTGACACCTGGATCAGGTGGAGGATGGACATCAGGCCTCCTCCGAGCACACCTAACAACGCTCCTGTGTGGCATCTCACCCACACTTTGGCTATGGTTAGAGTCAACAGGCAGTGAAGCCACAGTAACCACGCTTGTATGATCAATTGTTTTGCCCTCCACCTCTCTAATATCTGTGGGGTCACTGGAATGGGTAGGCATACGCCTACTGGCTGTGTCTGATGGAGTTTTAGCAGATGGCTCTATGTCAACCTCAGTGTCAGATTCAAACTCTACACCCCCCCGACTCTGCCTCTGTTTGGCCACCTTCATTATCAGAGTTTGCTGATACTCTGACATCAGGTGGTAGAAGTCCCACACGTCCAGTGTCAGGATCACCTGTGATAATAAGCAACAAACACAGGAAAAATTAATACCTAAACTACTATATTCCAATACATGCTAACAAAATAACAGTGGTGCCACTGCTAGACAGTACAGCAATATCATGACATTAACACCACACACTAAAGTATTTCTATGAATTGGTCATCAGTACTGCTGTTTCTATGAATTGGTCATCAGTACTGCTGTGGTGACCCCTAACCGGGAAATGCTGACAGAAAAACAACAACAACTGACATAAAAATGTTTGGCTTAGCATGTGCAGATGATGGTATCCCCTGCATGCCAGATGATCCTGGAAGAAATTAAGCAAAAGGTAAGGACAACATCACCACAAATAACAGTAACACGGGGGTAATTCTTTTTCCCCTTTATATGTACATTAGCTATACTTTCAACAAGAGCTTGGATGACAACTCCAACCTAAGCTAATGAAACAGTGTGTGTTTTTAACTGTAGCAACCTTCAATCTACCCCCCCAAAAAAAAATTCTTGTAAAGCACATGTAATGTATTGATTTAAATTGTTTTACTATACAACAGTATTCAACAAATTGAGGTACAAAAGCCTACCTGGAAGGTCTTCCTGGGACATGCTTGCTGGCCCTGAAACAGTAGCACCAAAGGCAAGGACAAGCTGTTCTGCACTTTCATGGGAGCTGTCTGGATCCCTGACAGTGGACAGGAGCTCTTCACTTGCTGTTAATGGTGGTTGTGTAGCAGGTCCCCCGGTACCCACCCAGTCATGCCACACTGCAGCTGCTTTCCTCTGTGTAGATTAGATAATTTCAGTTGCCCTATGACGGACTTGGTCATATGCCCTGGTGTGGCCTCCCTCTGTACTAACATCTGTGACAATCTGCTGCCAAATCTGCATTCTGACTAATATCTCTCCATGTCCCCTGTCAAGCAGGAAGGCACCATGTTACCTAAAAACATCAACAATTACCTTATTCTCAGGGTCAGTGAAGGGTGGTTTATGAGGATTGAGATGCTGAGTGGCATAGTCCTTGGTGTCCTAAAAGACAACAGAAGGACAATACACATAAGTATCACATTACTACAAAATAACTGTTTCCAGATAAAACAGAAAATTTAGCATTTCAGTATTACCCCCTGGGGAAACATAAAACAGTCTAGAGATTTGAAATAGAAACAAGAGGCTGGATGCAAAAAAGGAGAGTAACAATAGCAACATATCTTTGTTTGCGCCAAAACAGAAATGTAGCTTTGCTCCCACCAAAAGAACAGGAAATGACACATTTGCTAATATACTATCTTTGAAATGCTAAAATTGCTGTAAAATGAACTGTCCCTGAAACATGTCCACAGATTTAACACAGAGCATTCCATGTTAAGGTATTGTCAATCATGTATACCTGAGAAATTCCCTGACAAACATGCCCATGCCATCAGTACACTTCTAACTAATGCTATAGATAAAAGTGTGAAAGTTTTTAGCCTTTGCTAATCAATATATATATATATATATATATATATATATATATATATATATATATATTAAACTATTATACAGATTTTTCTTAGTTACATTGCAGAACATGCAGTATGTAGCTGACAAAATGCAAGCATACCTTCTCAAGTTCAGTAATCCCCAATGCGGATATATCCCAAAGTAATAGCTTCTTTTCTGTGTTCTCCACATAAACATGTCTTCTCACCTTCAGTTTCCCTAGCTACATGGCTGCTTTTTTATGCTGTATATTCAGGGCTGTCAGGACGGTGAAGATGCAAGAGAGGTATGAACTCATTAGAATTGCTGAATCCCAAATACTTGGCTCTGTGTATCACATGTAAACATAGTGCAGGCACTCCCTCCGTGTTTGTTTTTAATGGATTGCAACTGTGAATGATTATTGGTTGGGAGAAAGAAAGCACAACAGCACTGCAGGCTGCCCTACATCCAATAGGTGTGTCAGGTTAGACCTATAAAGTGTTATATATAATTTTGTCAAAATTTGAAATGTAAGTATGCAGCACACAATTCATGGGTTCTGTTCATTAATATCCAACCACCCCTTCAGTTGTTCGCAACTGGATATGATATTATTGCCATTTAATATCCTCACACATTTTAAGGACAGTGATATAGAATGGCTTACCGACTGCATGTCTCAGATTACTGGTCAGATAATAGAAGAATGACCGGCAAGCATGGAGAAGTAAGACAGAGCTGTATATTTGCAAGGAATAGTCATAACTGGTTGTGTGATCACTTACTGCACTACAGCCAAAAAATAATACATGTACAAATTAACAGCTGTATGGCTTCATATTACTGTAGATGACGTAGTTGGTTGTATGCAGAATATCAATTCCTTGCTGCAAAGCTGTTTGTGAGGCAAAGAGAAATAAGGCACTATTCCTGCTCTTTGAAGGTTCATTGCAATGAGAGTTCAATTATCTCATGTATAGTAACAAACATTTTGTTGTGTTTATGTCATAGATTGCCTTGCTTCATTTGAACTACTTTTCCATTTTATTTATGTTTCCTTTCCCTCCTGCAAAGCTGTTTGTGTGGCAAAGAGGGATAAGGCACCCTCTTGTGTCCTGAAGGTACATCGGAGTGAGAGTTCAAATCCAGACCTATGTAGAAATATTTCACGTGTACTAACATTTACTAGTGTGTATGTCATAGATTGCTGTTCCTCATTTCAGCTACTTCTCCTTTTTTTCTTTTTTCTTTTCTTTCTTTCTTTTTTTTGGGGGGGGCAGTGTTTGTCCAATGCACCACTTAGCTCAAACATGGGAAATGGAGAAAATAAATGCCAAGTTTGGCTGTGCTTTTCTCATTTGTGTGAAGCGAGGCAGTGCACAAACTGGACTAGTGGGCCATCCAGGAAGCAGACAGAACACCTGCAGAACACTTGCAAACATGGCATCTGTAAAAGGGCAAAGGTCAAAACAATACATTGTTACAATTTCTGCATTTGATCTCTCAAGTGCATTTAGCAGCATTGTACAGCATTGCACAGAGGTTAACAGGGACCTACAGGAGCTGGAACCATTGAACACCTGCAGGCAGGACTCAGACAGCCAATAACTGAAACTGGATATATTCTATTAATTATGTTGGGCACTGTGCAAACCCACTAAGAGGTGCTGCACTGTGGTTAGCACAGAGACCCTAAGGATGATTAAGAAATTAGGAAACTTTGTATAACTAGTCCTCTGGTAGCAGGTACAAGTGTTGGGCTGGAATACAGTTGATTCTGGGTTCTAGGACAAGGTGTGCAAACTATTTTCATTTTTGTGACAGTGCAGTTTATAGTAATGAACTGAAAAATAGACAAATATTATTTCAACATTCTTGTGGCAACAGGTGTAAGTGTAGGACTGCCATACACATGGTTCTGAGTTCTAATACAGGATATTCCAGGCATTTTACTGTTGTTTTACTTCCCATTATATTCACTGTCACTTATAACACTTTAGGTAGTAGAGCTGATATAAAGTATATGTATGAGGAATAAGACATCATTATTGTGTTTTCAGATGTATGACTGAGGGTATAATGTTTAGTTTATTTCTGTAAGTATAATTCTGCTCTCTGGACTTGCATGGCCTTCACAATTAACTAAGACACATACACAACTGGATCTATATCCAATCACCTTGTCAGATCACACATACATGTGTAACAGCTCAAACTGTCACATGTATTTATGTATGATTCCTGTCTATGTCTGAGCAAAATTTCTTTTGTGGCAAAGATGGAAAATCAACGCTGTAGAAGAAAATGTTTTGCCCTTATGCCTATGTTTGAATACCACACTGTAAAAGTAAATGTTCCTCAGTGTATAAAGACAAAAAGAAAATATGTCAAGTCATTACATTTATGCACCCAGTGCATGTCTGCAAACCTATCTCACTTAACAGTTACCTACCAATTTCCAATATATATGTCCAGGCTACATCAGTACATACCAGGCCAAACTAAGGCCAAGTATCAGAATAGCCTTCCAATTTCAATTATTTAATTCCTCCCTGCTTGGCACTGCTGCTGTCCACTTTACATTGTGCAAACATGGCTGGTACTGTTGCTCAGGTTTGAGCAGTACCAGTAAATGTGATAAATGAAATTGCCAGGAAAGTATCAGTTTTCATTGCTCTAGAACAGTCGGTAGACATGGCTGTTGTTAGAGATGAAGGTGCCAAGTTTAGTGCACAGAGTTGGGGTGTCCAGGAGTCCAGTATATTTATTGGACTATTGGTAAAACACCACAGCCAAAGGCTTCTGCATGTAACTATTCTGGCTCCCAGCACAAGTCTGATGTCCCACACACGGGAGATCAAGGTAGGCACCACTTTAATGACCTATGCAGGAAAAACAGGGATACTCTCAACTGTTAGTTGCAGGAATTTGAGAGTGCAGACATCCCACAGCTGTGTAAGTATGACAATAACAGAGTACATGAAAGACTTATAAAGCAAAATATAGGAAAGACTAGTATGCATGACATTATTCTGTTCTTTTCTGGTCTTTCCCCAGCTCCCACTAATTGTGGGTTCAATCAACAGGCTCATGTTGCTCAATTGGAGAGACTGGGGGAAGGAAGTGCTATGTATGCAGCAGAAGAGAAGTGTTATTGTAGCATTAAAAGTTAAGCATAGCCTTTTTTTGATCTTTTATAGAGCTGTATCAAATTAAGCATGCATATCCCAACTGTTTGGGCATAGTGGCTGGCAACCTGATCACATAAAACCTGTAATTGCCATGGAAAGAATGAGTGCTGAAGGGTACTCATTACCCATTGTGCTAAATGCAGGGGAGCAAATCCAGGATCCCAACTGTAAAAGCAAGTATGCATGCATTAGTAGTCTATAGCACAAACCAATTGTAAGAGTCCAATATTAGACTGTAGTCAGAGGTTGTGTGTTCAAATACTCAATAATATTTACATTAAATAAAAAACTCTGTATCAGTGGCAGAAATCACTGCTGTAAGCAGTAATTTTGTATAACCGGAACATGCATATGTGAAATATATGAACATTTCAAGGATTACTTTTAGCAATCTGTAGTATAGTGTGTATCTGTTAGGATGTATACTTAAATGCAATACTTCAGATACAAAAGTTGTGTAATTGTGTTAATGCATTATATGTCACATATGATGGCACTAATTTTATCTCTTTTTTTGTCTCTCACCCCAACCCTTATCTCTCTCTTTTTTATTTTTATTTATTTATTTACCACTTTTTGACCAGGAAAGTCACACTGGGACACATTTTCAGTGGAGGCCTGGGGGGAAAAATGCTCCGGACACATGTCTTTGGAATGTGAAAGAAAACTGTAGCACCCAGAGGAAACCCATGTGAATACAGGGAGGACATGCAGACTCCATTCAAAAGGCAGTCCAGCAGATAATTGAACTGGAGAACCTATTGCTGTGAGGTAACAATGCTAACCACTGCACTACTGTGCCACCCATATTATGTTTCGTCAAAATGTCTCCATCTCATCCATGTGTACCACATCACTAAATGTTACACATCACAGTGAGGTAGGTCAGTCCCAGTGGATCAGCCTGACCATGCTCCACCAGCTCCAGCACCAATGCCCAGCATGTCTGGGACACAACCTGGCAGCACTGCCTCTGCTGCTCTTGCACTACCTGTGCCCTCAGATAGCATTGCCTTGGAAGCTGGTGTAGTGGTACCCTCCAGGACCAGTGGCAGAGGTGGTGATTTCATCACCCACAGGGAGTTGCAAGGGATGGTGCATAGGGTGGTGCACCACACCATCAGTATATGCCTACACCTGATGGAGAAGCTGATTTCCTTTATGGTATGTAACAGGAGAATACATCAGGCACTTCTGCCAGCAGCAGAGCAAGTGGACAGTGATGACATTAGTGGGTGAGGACTCGACTCTCACTGTCTTCAAAATTGATGCCCATGAGCCTGTGTTGTCCCCTCCCTCACCCCAATCATGATGTCCCCTAACCTTTTGTGTCCATCACCATCCCTGTTTCTTGTCTTGTTTGTTTGCATTTGCTTCCTTACTTACCCAACTTACCTGATCCAGACATACCTACGTCCCTTACCTAGCAGTCCTCACTTACTGAATTTAGAAAAAGATTGGCACCTGCCCCCCCAACAAAAAATGTCCCATAAATAGTTCTCCATATTGCATATGTATATTCCTGACACGACTCAGTCCAATTGGCTATACAACATGATTGTTTTGTCGTCACCCCTCCTTGTGGAGGTGACACTTCAAATTCAATTAATATTCTACACATATTTTCATTTTTTACTGTTAAAGAAATGGATAGCTATGGTTCTTTCCTGCCTTCCTCCTGCACATTTCTGTATTGCTTTCCCTTTGTTCTTCCCCCTGCTTGCTCCACATTCCACCACTTTCCTATTTAACCCATTTTAACACCTATAATCTGGTCAAAAAACAGAATCACACACAACACATATAAGTAGCAGAAAAAGCAATTGATCCCTTTACTTTTTGGCCTCTGTGTTTACATGGAGTTTCACATCACTCAACAATGTGCAGCAATGGTGAGTAGTGGTACAATGCCATGGTTATTTCTGTTAAATGCCACTTAACCTCACTGCACTATGCCAACAGAAGCAACATGTACTATAAAGAATTCATGTCATTGCATTATCACTGTTTATTTAAAATAGATACACCTGGATTCGAATCCAGTATCATCTGGGCTCAAAAATATATTTTTTTCATTTATTTAACATTTGGTTACGAGGAAAATCTGACTGGGATGGAGCCCATTTTCAGCAGAGGCCCGGGAAGAAATGCTCCAAACACATGTCTTTGGAATGTATCAGTGCATTTACACCTGCTGCCACAGAGTCAGTTAAGCAGCAGGTGTGTTTCATAGACTCATTGCTAACTCTCAGACTTTTCACAATGTGGCTCATGTTTGCACACTGCTTAACTATGAGCAAACATGGAAAGTATTGAAAACATGTATCTCGCATGTGCAAGTACTTTGCCAGCTGTTGCGCAAACCTGGTGCTTACCACTGTATGAAAAAGTAAATATTATTATGTCTTACTGCTGTTTACTGTCCATTTCCTGTCTGTGACATGAAATGATATGTGGAAACATAATAAACTGAAGGCCATATCTAACAATATTTCACATATTTACAATACAGCCATGTGTTGTCTCCCCCCAAGCACTGCAACCTTGGTTTCAGTACTTCTTCCACACATATATCACTTACACTACAAACATTAATAGAAAATGTTGTGTGATATGCAATGCACATCAATCTGTTAACATGCTTAACTCAAACTATTGACCCGTAAGCCGGAAAGCCTTATCTGCAAGCCTAGGTAAAAGATCAGCATGGACTTTATCCATAGGGATATAGATGACCTTCAACACAGTTGACTTGACCTATTTTGGTTTTGTCTAGGGTAGATCTTGCTTATTAAACATTGTGGACTTCTTTGATAATGACCACAAGACATGGATGAGGGATAATGGGACATACCACTTTGTTGATTTATGACACTATCCCCCATTCAAGTATCATAGAGAAACTCTTCCATCTGGAGATTAACCCATACATTACTTGATGAGTAGACAACTGGCTCACTGACAGAATGCACACTGGCAAAGTTGGGCACTGTACCTCCACCACTAGACCACTTACCAGTAGAATACCACAAGGATCTGCATTGGGGTCTCAATCAATTCTAAACTATTTCTCTGAAGTCCAGGCAAAGGCAGATGGGCTGTGGCTTACCAAGTTTGCAGATGACTGTAAATGGTACGCAGTCATATAGAGTCCCCCAGCTATGTTAACATATTACAGAAGGGGCTGACCCACACCAGTGATTGGTGCCATAACCATGGACAGAACCTTAAAGCAAAAAATGCCTCATTACCCCCTTTGGAAATGAAGTACCCCTATTAATTATGATATACATAGTATCCCTCTAAGCTGAAACACAGTGTTGAAAGACTTGGAACACAGGTTGATAGCAATCTACACTTCAATCACTATGTGTGTCCATAGTGGTGAGACACACATTCTACATTGCAAACCTCATAAATAAGGCCATCACATTCAAGACCAGAGATGCCATAGCTCTGCTGTACTCTACCCTTATCAGACCACTAATTGAGTACAATGCTCCCTTCTGTCTGTACCTCACCAGACATCTGCAGCAACTGGAGAAAACACAGAGCTTTGTGACTGAGTGAATCCAGGGTCTCTAAAATATTACAAACATGGAAAGACTGAAAGACCTGTCTCTGTACTCAGTATCATGCACTCTGCTGAGAGGTGACCTATGCCTGGCCTACAGAGCAGTCTCAAACTCTGCCCTATTGGAAATGTTGGACATCTGCAAATTAAATGGGACAAGAATAACGTGCTTCAGAGATTTCAACCTAGCCTGTGACATAAACAGAACATCCTGGGGAGACAGATATATCTTCCAGCAATTGCCACTCCTCTGTAATAGGCTCTCACTGCATGTGAAGCAGTGCTTCCCAGTGATCCTATTCAAGCTCAACCTTGTAAATTCACCCCTGGGGTGGCATCTATGTCCTTCATGGACAGGGCTAGTTGGTGCTGATCACAAAATCTCTCTGCTAACAATGACCATCTAACTATGCTCAATAATGGCACTTGTGTTTTTGCACAGCTAGGCTTGTAAATGCACTAGGGCCATTAGGCTAGTAACCTCCTATGAACCTATCAAGCTATGAACCTATGCAGGCCTCCCAACATCTTCTCTCCAACATGCCCTGCTGATGTCATCCACTATAAGTTGACCTGCAGTCTTGTAAAAGTCAGACTTGTGCTGTGGTGCTTGCATATAGTATTGAGTTCTGTAGTCTGGGTACTAACATAGGGGTTCTGCTCCTATTGCAGTCAACTTTGAGAGTGTGTGTGTGTGTGTGTGTGTGTGTGTGTGTGTGTGTGTGTGTGTGAGTATCTAGCCCAAAGAGTAGAAATGTATATTCTACAGTTACTGCTCCAATCCCATGAACTGACAATATTTTGATAGTTGCACATGCCTACAAATCCATTTAACCATACCTCTCAAAATCTTCTCTCCAACATGCCCTCCTGATGTCATCCACAATAAGTTGACTTGAAGTCTTGTAAAAGTCAATTTTGTGCCATTGCACTTGCATAAAGCACTGAGTTCTGTCATTTGTGTACCTCAGATAGGTAGGGGTTCTGTTCTTACAGCAGTCAACTGTGTGTGTGTGTGTGTGTGTGTGTGTGTGTGTGTGTGTGTGTGTGTGTGTGTGTGTGTGTGTGTGTGTGTGTGTGTGTGTGTGTGTGTGTGCGTCTAGCCAGAAGAGCAGAATGAGTTTTATACAGTTACTGCTACAGTCCCATGGATTGACAGTATTTTGATAGTTGCACATCTCTACACATCCATTTCATGCAGGCCTACCAACATCTTCTCTCCAACATGCCCTGCTGATGTCATCCATTATAAGTTGACCTGTAGTCTTGCAAAAGTCATACTTGTGCCATGGCACTTGTGTAAAGTACTGAGTTCTGTAGCTTGTGAACTTAGGTAGTGGTTCTATTCTCACTGCAGTTAACTGGGGGTGTATGTGTTTGTACTCTTGCTTGACATCACAGAGAGCCTTTTACACCACAATGTGGGACACTGTTATTGTCATAGTCTCCTCAACAGACACTGTTGATGTCAGCAGCTATAAAATGTTATCTGAGACACTCCAAGTCAGACTTGAGTTGTGGTGCTTGCCTTAAATACAGAGGTCTGTGGTCTGTGTACTTAGATAGGTAGAGGTTCTGTTCTTACTGTAGTCAACTCAGGGGGTGTATTTGTTTGTTTGTGCTCTTGCATGACATTGCAAAGATTCTTTTACACTAGCATCTGGGACACTGTTATTGCCATATTCTCCTCAACAGACACTGGCAATGTTATAAGGTATAAAGTGTTGTCTGAGACACTCCAAATCAGACTTTAGCTTTGGTGCTTACCTAAAATACAGTGGTCTGTAGTATCTGTACTTAGATTGGTAGTGATTCTAGTCTCACTGCAGTCAATTGTGTGTGTGTGTGTTTGTGCTCTTGCTTCACTTTACAAAGAGCCTTTTACACCAGCATGTAGGACACTATTATTACTATATTCCCCTCAATAGACATTTTTGATGTCACCAACTATATCTGATTTGTGGATATGCACTATTCCCACAAGAACATGGTCAGAGACTGGCCTGGAGGCCAGGTAGAAGTCACCTCATCCTATGCAATATAGATTGCAGTGGCATGGCTTTCAATCCATCCACATACATCATGGCATGGTTTGAAGGCCATGTGTTTTCTTGGTGAGAACCCTCTGTGATCTCTTCAGCTGCTGCATGTGTGTGGTGAGGTACATGCAAAAGAAAGCATCATACTCTATTAGTGTTCTGATGAGGTTTGAGTGCAGTGCTGTCATACAGTCCTAAGATCTGAACATGATGGCATGACTTATGATGTGTACAACTTAGGCTTTCAATACCAGTGTGAATACTTGGTGGTCAAAGTTCAGATTGGTATCTATGTATGTTCCTAGTGCTTGAGTCACTGGGTTTCAGCACATCAGGACTGTTGTCAATGCTGTAATTAGCATAGGTTCATAGGTTCATACTAGGCTATCTGCCATAGGGCATTTATAAGCCTAGCCAGAGTGTGTGTGGCTTTCACCACCCCTTAGGATGAGAATACTATACCCATTAGTTGCTGTGCCTCTGTCCAGCAGTGATACAGAGATGATTCCCGGGGTAAACCTATGATCTCCCATCCACTCGTCAAGATTTCTCTTGAACAGAGTCAGTGAGGGGCTCTGCCTCACATGGACTGGGATTCTGTTCCATAGTGTAGGGAGTCTCTGGGTGATGAATCTGTCCCTCCAGCACATCCTATTTATATCCGTGTTGAGGTTTAAGTCTCTTGCTCTCGTGGCTCTGGTGGATTTGGATTTTTGAGGTGGAGCATGTCCATTAATTCGGGTTGGACATGGCCTTGTATGTCAGGCACAGATCACCTCTGAGCAGACGGTATGCGACTGAATAGAGCTGGAGTTTCTTCAGTCGGGCATCGTATGACATATGTTTGAGCCTTTATCCTTTTGGTGAGGAACTTTTGGGGTCTTTCCAACTGCTGCAGGTGTCGGGTAAGGTACATTCCGAATGGGGCGTTGTACTCAATCATTGGTCTGATCAGTGAAGAGTACAGGGGTACAATGACCTCTCCTGATCTGGATGTGAATCCCTTCATGATCAGGTGGGCAATGTAGAAGGTCTTCCTAACCACTTTGGCAATGTGAGTGTCAAAAGAGAGGTTACTGTCAACTTGGGTCCCCAGGTCCCTGATAACTTCTTCCGTGTTTAATGGATTACCACCTATGTGGTAATTAGGGGTTACCTTGTTTTTCCCAAAGGGTATGACTATAACTTTTTTGGCATTTAGCTTAAGGCCATGGCTCTGGCACCAGTTATCCATTTCTATTAGACCTCTCTGGAGGATGTCTGTGTCTGATGGAGTGTCAATTATGGTTCCCAGTTTGCAGTCATCTGCAAATTTTGTCAGCTACAATCCCCCTATGTTTGCCTGCACTTCAGAAAAATAAATGCCGAACAAGAGGGGGCCCAGGACTGAGCCCTGTGGGACACCGCTCGTGACCGGCTTAGAGTCTGACATGGCACCAGCAACTCTAACCCTGTGTGTTCTGTCCTTGAGCCAGTTTGCAACCCATCTTGTGACATATGGGTTTACATCTAAGCTGGTGAGCTTTTCTATGATGCCCGAGTGGGGTATTGTGTCGAATGCTTTTGCTAGGTCAAGGTAGGCTGTGTGAACTGCCTTACCCTCATCAATGGCCTTAGTGACTGTTTCGAAAAAGTCGACCAAGTTCAAGAGGCAGGATCTGCCCTTGACAAAGCCAAATTGGGTAGGATCTAGTGCCTGTAGGTCCCCAATGTCTTTATTTATGAGTTCCATTATGATCCTCTCCATAGCTTTGCAGACAAGGCTCGTCAAGCTTATGGGGCTGTAATTTCCAGGGTCCGTAGAAGCCCCGCCTTTGTGGAGTGGGACCACAGTTGCCGTACGCCATTCTTTGGGTACGTATCCTGTAGTAAGGCTAAGATTAAACAGTAGCCTTATGTGTGGGTTTAGTTCCTCATTGAGTTCGTGTAGCACACAGCCGGGGACACCGTTCGGTCCCATTGATGCTGCGTTTTTTGCTTTAGAGAGAGCAGCTCTCACCTGGGCATCTGAGATGTTTGGGAGGCTAGACTCTGGTGGGATAGATATTTCTCCTTTTGGGGGGGAGGGAGGGGAGAAATTTGCACTGAACCTGTCTGCCAGTATGCTGGCAATGTCTGTGGGTTCAGTGATTTTTTTATGCATTCAACTTTTCAGAAGGACAAAATAAAGACACATATCTGCATTTATTTGTGGACTGTGTGGCTTCACCAATCATTTGCCTGTGTTAGCCCCTCTTGTAGTATGTTATCATCATAGGTGGAATTAATGATTGCACCCAGTATGCAAGTATCAGCAAACATGGTAAGCCAAAGGCCGTATACTTTAGCTTGAACTGTTATGAAATAGATTCCAAATAGTAAAGGGCCAAGCACAGATCCCTGGGGTACACCAATGGTGACAGCTCTACTGGTACAGGTTGATTCACCAACTTTCACAGTATGTGTTCTGTCAGTGAGTCAGTTGATTACCCATCCAGTGACATGAAGTTTAATCCCCAGCTGGGAGATTTTCTCAATGATCCCTGAGTAGGGGATTGTGTTCAAACACTACGCCAGTTGAGGATAGCCAGTTACGCACTGTCTTATCTACATCCAGGCCTATCGCACAATATCAATGCATTGTGACAACATCACAGATCACATATCACATGATTCATCACATATACCTTCCTGACACGGTTTAATACAGACTTCAAACCACCCTCCACACACACTATGTTGCTGTAGAAGGGTGTTTTCAAAATGCATCCATGTTAGCTGGTGGGGGGGGGGCAGCCTCAATGCAAGCATGTATAGACATATCCTGGCTCTCCTCATCTGTGAGGTACATCCTCCTCATCTGTGAGGTACACCAACATGTCATCATGGACCTTTTCTAAATGGACACTAGTGAAATCCTGACTGTGTGCAGCAGACCTGTGTGAGTGGTTAATGCTACATCATGTCTGCTACACCTGTTACATGTCCTAAAAGAGATTGAGGGCATGCATGATGACAGCACTGTCATCTTTATGAACTTGACAAGCCCAAGGCATTTGACACAAATCCACACTGAGGTATCCATGCAACACTGTCAGATGTGGCCATATACACCTATATAACCAAGTGGGTAGGCCAGTGTATCACATACATGGCATCTAAATATGTTGAAATGTGTGAAGTGACCTGTATCTCCGGTCCAATGATCAGGTCCGTGCATCAGGGCTGTCTGCTAGGCCCTTTCCTGTCTATTATTTCAGTAATGGACATCACTGATGACATATACATCCTGTGTCCAAACAGCTGGCTGAAGGACTACAGATTGTGGGCAATCATTGACTCCAAATGTGATATTAATATAATACAGACAGTATCACCACACACCAAAAATTGCTGCCACAGCCATGATAACACCTACAATGACAAAGGTACATGGGGGATTTGTTACATCAGGGAAACAAACACACACAACCCAATTATAATGTGGCCATCACACCCTATAATAGGTATGTTACCTGTGTCCTGGGGTAGATGGCACGTGGAACATCCACCAACATGTGGCCACAGGGCTGACTACTCCCTTGTATGTAACACAAGTACTGAGTATGTGAAGGACCTTCACATCAGAGGCCACAGTACCTCTATAGTTTCCAGCCTTCATCACACCAATAACTGAGTACAATCACCCTTCTTCATGTACCTCTCCACACATCTTCCACTGATGTGTAACTGAAGTGTACCACCTTTGTCAAACAGCTTATTGGCCACATCTAGGTATTCTTTTTGTGGCATAAAGATTACTGTCAGATGGTGTGGAACTCCATCAAGTTGTTACACCAGATGCATGTGTGCTACCTGTTCTGGTGATGCATGCAGTACATACATAGGTGTAAGACAACATTAATGGCATGGATAACATTTGTGACAGTGTGGCTTGTGCTATCTATATATACATATATATTTATATATACACACCATGCAAACCAGTCAACTAGCCTGAATTGATCACAATGGTGCATACAGGCATAGCAGCATCCTTCTTAACACCTCCAGCAAAATGTTATAGTACCAGGGCAGTGTGTGTGATTGCCCTCATAGAGTGTGGACGTGTCATAATAGTTGTACAAGTGTGTTTGTGCAGAATAATTTCTGATCACTCTAAATCACATAAGTTATGTCAGAGGCATGAAATTACTGATCGTATCATTCTGATATTGTCCGTGAATGTGGTTGGTTCTTTTATTGTTGTGCATGAACCTTTACCTGTGCCCCACTTGCTGGAGACATTTGCTGAGATTACACTCAAATTCAGGTAAATCAGTTTGCACAGCTACATAATATGCTCCGCGTGACACCTCTGCACTGGCCCAGTAATCAAGGAGCCTCAATCCTCACCACTGGCAACAGTGAGGGACATACAAAATGGGACAATGACAAGTACACACACAGTAATGTACAATTTCCCTTAATAGCACACAGAGATCACAGTCAGTCTGGGGCTGGTTTCTCCTTCTTTCTCCAGATCCCCGATATGACTCCCCACCAGCACAGCTATAGAGTTGAGTCCTTAGCCAGGGTTCCAAGCCAAGTCCTCCCAACACTCTCTCTGTCTAACCAGTCCTTCATGTCCCTGCCCAAGTAGCTGACACACACACACACACACACACACATTTTGAGATTTGATTTATACAGACACACACCTGGGAAAGGCTGGCAAAGGTTTACTAGCTATGCCCCCTTTTGCCCAGACCATAAGGTAGTTACCACTGCCACCAGAACCCCTTATCAGCTACTTTAAGGCCCTTCCCAAAGGGTGACCAATCCTACAGTGTAATGTTACTATTATCCAACTGGTAAGTGTGACCAAGAGCAAGGCTATTTAGGAGTGGCCTGTGCAGTCACCACATACATATGCAAGTATTCTAAGAGCTTAAATATGTCTCACAAATATCAGCCACAAAGATAGGTTTAAAAATATTTAATAATAAATAATAAAAGAGCAAAACAATATTCAATCAATACCATTACTTCAGAGTTCAGAATCACGGGAAGTATTTTAAAACTGCATTGCAGGACAGTCTCAAATAAATACAGAAAACATCTAAATTAATCTTTACTATATTCCTATTGATATCTAAACAATACTATACCCTAAATAGCTTACTCACAGAGCAAGACAAATGCAGATGTGCTGAATGAATGTGTCTAGGACAAAGACAAGATACAAAATGCAAAACAGTCTCTCTCTGAGAGAGTTCTTAAATTACTATCAAACATTACTGCTGGGTCAGCTTGAATGACATCAGTCTTTGACACCTGCCTTCAGTTCCCAGGCTAAAAGAAACAAATATATTTGTGTTAAAAATGCATATCTCTCAGATGTTTGCAGAACTTGGAAGTCATAAAGCAATAAAATGCTTTCACATTTGAAACCTAGTAATTATTTTTGTTTTAAGACAATAGAAAATCTTCTAGCTCTAGATATTGTGTCAGCTTGCTACATTGAAACTAACTTTTATAGCACATCTTAAAGTACTTCATTTCAACTTATTTTCTAGAAGTTTTGTAAGTTAATCTTCTATGTTCCAGCAGGTTATGCTGTGGCTACATTTGTGAAGCTCAGTACATAACATACAGTTCTGTATAAATCATATCAATATTCACAAATGGCATATGATTATTTACAAAAGTCCAGCTAGCTGGGCTGGCAGTGTCACACTCCCTAACCCAGTTAATGTGAGATCCCTGATATATGTCCTCTGCATTATTTATGTAAGGATGATGATCTCACACAGACATCCTCCCCATTGTTATGTCACCTTGTGTGACAGTCACATAAAACACATTTTCACTGTGCAGTCCCTACTATACCATGCAGATATGTGATTGGCGTTGCTGCTACAAACATCTTCCATTCACATGCCTTCATCTGCAGTACATTAAGTTCTTTTACCTGTCCTTTTTCACTGTGTGCATTCCTACAATTCATCTGCGTGTCCCAATTCAATACACAACACTTACCCCTGAGTGTTTATTTTACATGGCAGTCCATGTACCCTTACAGATCTTTACACAGTTTCAGTACAGAACGCCAGGAATGGGATTTAACATTACTCTGCCCTGTAGATACACTGTCCTGTACTGTGTTTGGGGCATATACTTAACATTCATACCTTTCAACTGGTCAGATTGTCACAGAATGTCTAGGTATGTTCCTGATCAAACATGTGCTTTCCTGCCAAATGACTGGGATGATCTCACTGATGTGACTCAGTTACATACATATGAGTTTGAGACTTCACATCCTTCAAAACATGTATCTTAACAGGAGCGCTACCGAATCCTGAAAGCCCTAAACAGGAGCGCTACCAAATCCTGAAAGCCCTAAACAGGAGCGCTACCGAATCCTGAAAGCCCTAAACAGGAGCGCTACCGAATCCTGAAAGCCCCAAAGCAGGAGCGCTACCGAATCCTGAAAGCCCTAAATCCTGAAGACCAAAATCTTGAGACCAAAATCCTGAAAGTTCAAAATCCTGAAAACTCAAAATCCTGAAAACACACAGGATACCAACACTTACTATACTCCAGCACAAGTGCATACAGAAAGAAATAAAACACAAACTATATTACTGTTCTACAAGTATTAGTGTAGTGAAGTGCAATCTCGGTGTTGGTATATTTAAGTAGCAGGGGTTGTGGGGGGCACAGCCCCCCACATGGGGGGTGCAGGGGGGCTTCCCCCTGCATATAGTTGAATGGTAATATGTTTCTGTATGCACTTGCACTAGAATATAGTAAGTGTTGGTATCCTGTGTGTTTTCAAGATTTTGAGTTTTCAGGATTTTGAACTTTCAGGATTTTGGTCTTCAGGATTTTGGACTTTCAGGATTCTGTAGCGCTCCCATCTTAACCCAAACCCCTGGCTATTCTAGTATATTTCTACAGGGCAAATATGTCAAATGTGTTCCTATTTCTGAGTCATTATCCCACATGATGTTGACTTTTGTCCAGATGTCTTGCACTAAGAGTTTGAGAGGTATCGGCGAAGCTCGGCTGATCACTGTGGCATTCTGCGCAAAACCATGGACCTCCAGTGCTCTGATTTAAACAGGAGTGCTATCTGGGTTTGCTTACATGGATTCCTGACAGGCAACACTGTTGTCTGTCACAGAATCACACTTATTTACATTTAAAAGGGGTGCATGGCATGAATATGTGGGTCTATATTATTTGAATGAAAGTTCAAAATGTCGATCGCTGTAAACAGCGAAAATGCCAATAATTGATGTCTGTTTGTGAAACCGCGGTACAGTGAAGATCGGGAATTTTTCCCTTTCCTCACTGTAGTGCAATCTTGGAGTTGGTATATATAATTAGCGGGGGGTGTGGGGGTGCACCCCACCTCAAGACAGGATTCAATTATCGGGATTTTTGCTGTTTACAGTGATCAACAATTTGAACTTTCGTTCAAATAATATCGACCCAAATATGTAATGAGCGCCGCTGCTCACCATGCATCACCGCTCACTCATGTCATCTAAATGTAGGCTACATGGAGTTTATTGAATCGTATTTATAATTTTTTATAAAAAAAAAATAACAGTTACTAAACTGGTGTAAAATTTAAATAAATACAAATTAAATAAGCTCTAAGTACTAAACTGGTATAAAAGAAAAGTAAAGTAGATACAAGTCAAATTTTTATAAGAAGTGACATCCAATAAACTCTATCCTGAGTAAGTATTTAAGTGGTATAAAGCTGAAATTTAATTTATTTTATAAAGACAACATCAAATAAGTTTTACTTACTAATTTACCAACTACTAAACTAATATTAATATTAATACCATATAAGTTTTAACTACTAAACTAATTAACGAAGGACAAAACTAACACAGAAGTAAACACAGTCAGATTTCACAGAAGAACCACTTCTTCACCTTCTTCAGTCACAATGTCCTCTGGGTCTGGTAGCGCCGCCTGGAGGGCACGTTCTCTGTTGTAAGCGGCAGTTTCCCTTTTTGCTGCCTGTAGAATGGGTGGTGGGACTTCATAGAAAGATAGTCACAGTCCTCATTCAGTTTGATTGCTAGAAATGAATTAAGCTTTTAGACATTTAATGACTGTCTCAGCTCTGTTTTAACTTTTTTAACCATGCTGAATGCTCACTCAGGTTCACTACTTGAATGTGCAAACAAAGCAACGTTAATATGAGCTGTGTAAAGAGAGACATTCATTCCACTTCAGGGCTTTGTAGGACTGTTGACCAGTGCTTGAGGAAACATGTAGCTGCTTCAGAGTATTGATAAGGATGATAGATTTTGTTGTGTGTCAAAGACCTTGCAGAACTACAAAAACAAACAGTTCAGAGACAAGCATCTGAAAAAAATGTATTTAGATGGTCCAAGGCTAAGGAACCAAGGGTAATGAGGCATGCAGACTGGATAGAACATATACATGGTTTTGTTAGTCTCATAGATACTTTCAGGTCAGAAGTTAGTTTAGAAGTTCAGAAGTTCTGAGCTGCAGAAACTACAGAGAACAGTTCTGAATTCAGAGTTACAGCAAAAAAGTGCAGTTTGTTTCAGTTCTGTAGTTAAAGAAGAACAGTTTGTTTCAATCTTCAGAGCTTCAGAAATTTCGCTTTGCAGTCTTCAGAGTTACAAAAGTTTCAGTTTGATTCATTAGCACTGTAATTCAAAACAGCTTCAATAATATATGACTATATCTACCTACCCTGTGTGCTGCTACTTTTATGACCACTTAATAAACGACATTTATTGGACAGTTACAGGACTGTGACTTTTATTCTGCAAGTTGCAAAAAGAGACTTTGTACTTGTTCATTTTAGCTCTAGACATTATGGCTACAAACATCTAATTCATTTCTTTCAGTTCCTGACAAAAAAGATCCCTGATCTTAAGAACCTTAGTTATCAAGAGTGACTTAAAGCCCTGTCCATTGTACTCTATGCCATATAGACTCATGTGGGGTGATCTGTGCATCACTTATTGTGCCAGTAGAGAACCTGTGGTTCTTGATTTTTGTCTATATCAGTAACTCAAACAGCTAAAATCAAAAGCCTGAACCTGTATGACAAGATAAACAGAAAGTGATGGAAATACTGATTCATTATCCAGTTTCCCTCTCTGGAATATATTACTCGATATGAGTCAGTGTCTTCCTTCAGACTAAACTGAACAACTAAATGGGTGCTCTCAAATGTACCCAGGACTACTGGCCTCTCCCTCCTTGAGACAGCCTAAGGGTGGGTAGTTTCAGGATATACCTAATTATTACAATAAAATAGCCATGAAAGGCCTATGAATTTGAGGCTTTTTTCTCAGATATCTATGGGTCTCAATATTATTAGATTTATGAATTCTAGACTTCTGAGTGCTTGAGTCAATCAAATAATTTTAGTACTGTGTCTAGCCACAGGCCTATTACAAAATATAAAAACCCAAGAAAGAATCACTATAGCAAACCAACAAAAAAGCTTTA
Source organism: Protopterus annectens (assembly GCF_019279795.1). Classification (NCBI taxonomy): domain Eukaryota; kingdom Metazoa; phylum Chordata; order Ceratodontiformes; family Protopteridae; genus Protopterus; species Protopterus annectens. The sequence goes on from NC_056748.1 coordinate 91,408,250, forward strand.
GCAACAAATTGGATATTAAACAGCAAAAACAAATAGGATTAAAATTCTAGAGTAGCAAAAACTCTGACTAGTAATGTCTTAAGTGGTGTCACAAAACACCTTACCAAATACACAAGTCTTAAAGTAGTACTTTTTCTAAACTGGCAAAATGATGGATCCCAAAGATCTAGTGTTTAACAAGGGAAGTAATGAAGTCCTGATGATTCTGTCGAAAGCTTAAGGATTATCCAGTAGCTCCAATGCAGCGAAGTCAGGACACTTTACACAGGAGGGGCACAGAACACACATGACTTTACTAGCCCTCTGAAGTATTTAAACATGAGTTTATGATTGGCACAGAGCCAGTGCAAGGAATGTAGAATAGAAATGTTATGTGAATACGCAGGTGGCCTTATAAACAGTCAAGTTGCAGAATTTTCTGCATATTGTAATATGTGCAGCTCAGCATTAGAAACCCCTAGGAAAACGGCATTATAGTTGTTCAGGTGATAAACTACTGGCACCTCATAAATTCCACTACCCCACTAAATCCATAAGCTTGTACAATTTCAGACAATTCACAACCATACCTACTAGAATCAATGAAACTTTAGGGCGACAACATTAGACTGGATTCTCACAAACAAACCAGACAAACTGGCAAAAGTAGGCTGCCTCTCAGACAGCATAAGTAACCACATACCTGCATATGCCATTAGAACTCACCATAACCTAGATAAGCATATTATCTATAATCAAATATGAAATACAACCAATTTCAGCAATGATATTTTCAATGAAACACTAAAAGTATATAACTGAAATGTACTTAGAACAATGCCACTAGTTCATGCTGTAGGACACTTTAATAACACATTCTTGCAGACCTTAAACAATCTACCATCAGTATGTAATAAAAGAGTAAAGTCCAACCACACACCATGGCTGACAAAAGAAACATAAAAATCATGATAAAAAGGATAAGGTCTGGAAAAATTGGTATAAAAAGAACTCAAAATGCCTTCCAGCAATTTAGACATCTGAGAAATCTTGCAAAACTCCATGTCAAACAGGATAAGCAAACATACTACACCAAACTACAAGATAAACATAAAAAAAAAAAAAATTTTTTTTGTTTTTTACCAAATAAACTATTTCATATTGGCAAGACCAGCAACCCCTTTCCAAAACAATGCAACAGACTCCATCGCCACATAGTTTAATTCCTATTTTATACAATCAATATTACCTGTCTTAGACATTAATATATCTGCCCCTCTCTCTAACACTGTCCAATCAAAACCACCCGATGCTCTTCAATTTTAACCCAATAACTACCTCACTCATAAGGAACTTGCTCCTTAAACTACAAACTATTTCCATAGCTGTAGGCCAAATGCTATCAGACTACTTAAAAATCTCCACAGAATTCATAGCCTTCCCTGTGTCCATACTAATTAATTGGTCCATAGCAAAAAGATAAGTCCCATCACTGCGGAAAAAAATCCTACATCATACCAATGCACAAAGGTGGCATATCTACAGAGTTTAATAACTACAGACCAATAGCAATTTTCTCGCCCCTCTCCAAAATTTTAGATAAATGCATCCATATGCAGCTGATGTAATACTTAATGTCAAATAACCTGCAGTCAAAAACACAGCATGGCTTTAGGCCCAGCACAGCACTGCTACTTCTCTACTAGATTTTACAAATATAATAAGCCAACATAGAAGCAAGGGTCTGCTTGTGTCCACCATGCTCTTAGACTTATCAAAGGCATGTGATACTGTCTCGCGCCAGCAACTGCTCGTTCGAATCTTCTCGATAGTACTTTCATAGTACTCCTTATTGTGGTTACTTAGTTACCTATCTGGAAGGCAACAAGTTGTTAAATGGCAACAAACCTACTCATCCTTTCAGCCAGTTACTACAGGTGTTCCTCAGGGCTCTGTCCTTGGTTCTGTACTATAATATATTTTTATTAATGACCTCCACACCTCCAGTCAGTGTGCTAGTTTAGTTCAGTATGCAGATGATTCAACATTAATATGTGCAGCCTCAACAATAAATAAGCTCCAAGACATTACCCAAAAATCTTTCTCCTCTGTAGAAGCCTGGCTTAAAGAATCAAACTTCCTACTCAAGCCCAAGAAAACTAAATTGATGATTTTTACTTAAAAAAATTGTCACTTTTTATCTTAAAAATTGTCAAAATTAAATGCAATTTTTTGCCATAAAGTCAGCAAATAATACTGTCATTGAAACTGTAACTCCCAGTAAACTTCTAGGTATTATAACAGATGACAGTTTCAAACATGCCAGCATGCACTGCACATCACTAAATCTACATGCCAGAAACTAGGCTCCCTTTATAGGATCAATGGATTCCTTACAGAAACTGCAAGAAAAACTCTAGCCACCACCTTCTTATTGCCAAATCTCTTATACGCTGGTCGTGTCCCAACAAACTTAAATGATAATCAAAGAAAGGAACTTGCCTCCTGCTATGATAAAATAGCTAAATTTGTTTGCAATATCCCCCACAGGACCCACCATTGTCTTAGCGTAAAGCAATTAAACTGTCTTGGTCTGTACAGCTGTCTAACATCTTCACAACTAACTAAAGCATAAAAACTCATCCATCATATAGAAAAATGCCTTGCTCAACAAAACTTATTACTGCCCTACTATCCATCAAGGGACCTTCGTTGTAGTAACAAAGTCTTAATACTTACAAATAAGTCAGGTAATGTTGCAGGAGACTCGGTCTACTCCCAATACATTGCTAAACTGTGGAATAGTATCCTCACGCAAATAAAACTCTCCTACAAACTTAGTAGTTTAAACTACTGTTTAAACAACATCTTCACCAGTCCTGGTCCTGCACATGCTCATCATAAGGTTAAGGACTTTGTGTTCAACATACAATACTCTCCATATACTCACATTAAACAGAATACTCTAAACCTCTCACTGAAATGACAAAACAATTTTTATACATAACTGCTGCCTGTACAATCCACTAATTTGCATGTAGACTTTCTCTTTAGTAACTTCCACCTCTGTGAAATCTTAGAATGTGTAAATGTAACTACTGTTTGTGTATAAATGTAAATAGAAATGTAACTACTGTTTGTGTATAAATGTAAATAGAAATGTAACTACTCTTTGTGTATAAATGTAAATAGAAATGTAACTACTCTGTGTTTATCTGGAACTTAGTATAATGCAATGTCAGCAAATGGAGCTTTTCTCGTGGGCCTCCGCTGAAAAGGGGTATTACCTAGTTAGATTTTCCAGGTAAACAAAGACATGTAAAAAATAAATAATAAAAATAAAGCTTGCAGGAGTGTCCTCAAGGGGAATAGGGCATTCGATTCAGCTGATATTCTTCAGATGATGACTGCAAGACTTCACACCCACCGAACCTTGGATCTAGAATGTGAGTTTGTTATCAAAAGTCACTCTAGGATTTCACACCTTGGAAAAAAAGTGACAGTTTATATGATGCAAGACTTAAGGATATCCCTCAACAATCTTCCTTTAAAACCATTAGAAGCTGTAAGAACTTTATTCAGACTAAATTTCAGAATGAACTTAACACATGTGACTGGTCCAACCTATGGCTACTTCCACTAGATGAAGTGGTCTCATACTTTAACTCTACATTTCTTGCTATCCTGGATAACCATGCTCCCCCACGCACTATCAGAACCAATAACAAAGTAGCACCATGGCTGTTCAATGATACAAGACAAAAAATATTAGCAGAAACAAAGCATGGACCTCTTGGAGAACCACTAAATCCCCAAAAGACCACCTTATCTATAAACAGCTGAGAAATGATACAAAGACATCTATTATGCTAGACAAAAAGAATTCCTACTGTAATCTGCAACAAAAGCACCAAAATCAACCACAAAAATTCTGGTCAGGCATAAACAAACTTCTTCACCCAGGCCAATCATCTACCTCTACCCCCTTAACTACCCTTCAACCACCTCCTAAAATTGTTGCTAACACCTTTAACACTTTCTTTACAGAAGCTGTGCAATCCCTAGCCAGTAAGCTATCTCCCTATACCCCAAGTACCACCAACCCCACACCTGATAATAAGATCCACTTTAAGCTTGATCCAGTACCAACATCTTTTATTAAGTCCCTACTTAAAAAAACTGAAACCCATCACCCTTTCAGCAGACCTACTACCTGCAGAATATCTCCAAAACGCCACTAATGAAATAGCATACCCCATATCAATTTTAATCAATAGAACTATCCATGAAGCCTATATCCCCCACATCTGGAAAATCTCTCACATTGTTCCTCTTCATAAAGGGGGAGATTCCACTGAACTTTCAAATTATAGGCCTATAGCATTCTGTCTCCCTTGGCTAAAATAATGGAAAAAATGTATCCACAAGCAATTTCTTGCCTATCTCAATCAAAACACTCTCCAAGCCCCCTCCCAGCATGGATTAAGACCTTGTCATAGTACAACCTCAGCCCTTCTCTCCTTCTCCCATACAGTAAATCAAAACCGTAATGACAGCAAGCTCTCCTCAGCCCTCTTCCTTGACCTATCCAAGGCATTTGATATGGTAAATCACCAGCTACTCTTAAACACATTAAAATCACTCTCCATAGATAACCTAGCAATTACCTGGTTTCATTCTTACCTAAGTGATAGACAACAAGCTGTACTATGGAAGAATAACCTATCGTCCCTTTTACAGTCACCCTTGGGAGTCCCACAGGGATCTATATTAGGTCCCCTCCTATTCTCCATATTCATTAATGACCTGTACAAAGTCATCCCTGATGCAACTTGTATTCAGTATGAGGATGACTCAACCCTAATCTGCTCTGCCACCCCCCCCCCACAGATTTACAGTCTTTATCCCAAATCACTTTCAGCAAAGTAGAGAACTGGCTCACTGGTCGCCAACTACTATTAAACCCAAATAAAACCAAACTATTACTCTCCTCCCCCACACGCAAGGTCCCCTCACCACCTCTCACCATAATATCTAACAATGGTACCGTAATTTTCCCAGAACCTAGTACTAAACTACTGGGAGTAATCATCCACAACAACCTCAAGTTGGATGCTCACATAGACAAATCTATTAAAACAGTTAATAAAAAAATTAGACTCTTTATACAGGATTAAACCATTCTTCACCCCATCTGCTAGAACTGTTATTGCCCGTACACATCTGCTATCAACCCTTCTTTATGCCTCACCCATCTTCGTAAACCTAAGCAAATCAAACCTCAATAAATTTACTAGGTGCTGCAATAACATTGCCAGGTTTGCCACAGGATCAGCTTATAGAACCCATCACTGCCTTAACCTTAGACTGGCTTGAACTACCCTATCAGCTGCAATAGAACCAACTAATAGTTGTTCACAAAATCCTCTACCAACCAGACAATACACTCATACTGAAAAATATTATTACCCCCTACAGTAACCTAAAATCCCTTCACTCTTCCAAAGAATTGCTAGTGCAAACTGTTAAAATCAACAATTCAGCTGGTGAATCACTATTCTCCAACTCTGCTGGTAAAAACTGGAGCCTACTTCTTGCTGAACTCACCACTGACCCCCTCCTTATCACAATTCAAAAAATCCCTTAGGAAATTCCTAAAAATGCAGTGGCTTTGTCCCTGTACAAACCCTGACTAACCCCCCCACTCTAACATAACTCATAATTGAGAACCTCATTGCAAGAATAAAACTCTGACTCTCTAACTGTTTAAAATTCTGTGCATCACCCACCTACTGGAAAGATTTAGAGTTAACACTACACCACGTATGATAACCACCTTAATATATGTGTTTTCCTTTTTCAGATGAAATCTTTAACTATTTCTTTCTCAACTTCTTGCTTCCAACCTTTGCTGTGTGTATGTAAGAAAAACATGTACCTGTGTGCACATATCGTTAAACAAATCTTGAGTTTTGTGATAACCCACTGTAATAATTTCACTTTTACACTTGTTTTTGTACATCTGGAGATTTTCTCCCCGGGCCTCTGCTGAAAATGGACCTGTATCCAGTCGGACTTTCCTGGTTAACACGTGTAAAACTAAAACTAAAATAAATAAAAGGATATGAGCAGAAGAATGCCTGTCTGTGGCACAAAAAGTCATAGCGACTGTTTAGGTTTCTTGAGTCTATGCTGATTTTCCCTCATTCAGGATGACTTCCCAAAGATCTTGTAAAGAACGAGAGTATTTATTTATTTATTTATTTAGCTAGTTAGCTAGTTATTGTTTTTAAACATTTGAGCTGCCATGTCTAACCAGGAAGTCCTAGAAACATTGAAGTAGATGAAGTCAGTATATATCAAAATTAACACTGAAACAATATGAGGTAGCATACCATAAAATTTAGAGCAGTGCACAAACTGAAACAAGAATATACAGTGTGTATACACAGTGAATACTAATTAGATATAATCGTCTTCTTCTTTCGGGTTTCCATAATAGTTCAAAAAGATCATTTGAAAACATAAACATAAGAAGAAGCCACATGGCAGCTGTACTGTTTTTAGAGAGCATGATGAGTGTAGCACCTGAGAAAAGGCGAGGTTGCTATATTATTCCTATAGCAATGATACTAATAGCATCCATACGTGGCAGCATATATATGGCAGTTGTAGTGTCCCGGGGAGCCAGCATATTTGGCGAGTACATTGAAGATGAGGTAGCACTACAGATTTCCCAATGGGTACCCCCATAGAGATAGACAATGAACCTCACAAGGCCTGTGCCAGATGCCCCACATTAGATCCTGAAGAGCTCCAAAGTGATTACAATGAAGAGAACAAGGAGGGTCAGGCTGATGCAGAATGTTTGTCCACTTTTGTCACTAGTAGCTTATTAGCCACGTTCTGTCTTTGTTGAACTCAGAAACCAGATGAATATGGATACCAATGTCCATGGAATTTAGAAAGGATTCAACCTACCCACCCACCATTTTTTCAGTAACCTTCCTAATCAATTTATGTTATGGTTCATGATGTTAGTACCTATCTGGAGCACCAGGATCACTGTTGGTCAATGGTCCAGTTACTGAGGACTTTTGTAATCATTGCCTCTAGAAAACATATCAAAATATACCAATTCACAAAGAAGAGTGACCAAGTATAGATTTGTAAAGAAGGAGAATGGATCTAGGTCATGCGAGCAAGATATGATCAGCTGACCCAGGGACCAGCCCACATACAGTGCAACACAGACCCATATCAAACACTTCAGAACTGAAGATTTTGCATTCATTCAAAGTCTAGTCAAGAAGCTAGCTGTTTGACCAAACTTTAAGCATTTTGAGTGCACAGTGGACAGCAACCCATCTAACTGAGTCTTCTTCAACTGTAAAAAAACAGAGCAATCAGTTCATAGTCAGCTGTTGAAAATGTCCTCCAAGTGATGGAAGCATGTAGTTCTGTACAGTCTGATTACCACTCATAAGTGTTTGACCTTTGAGTTTCATAGAGCAGAAATCTCCCTAGGCAGATATCATGCCTTTTTATGCTCAATCTCTGAATGGTAAACTAAAAACAAATACTGCAACCAGGATAAACACAAACAATAACAACTGTATGCACAGAAAATGGCACACTGCTAGTTTAATTGAATTTAATGAATGGTCAAATGCTTTTGTTCCTTAATTCCAAAGGAACTTCATCAGAACTAAAATCCATTATCAATGCATGATTTAAAAATACAAGCATTAATACCATCTGACATCATTAACTCAATGGAATTAAAAGATTCTAAATTACTAATGAAGCAGATACATTGTTAAAAACAAGTCTTAAAAGGACAATGAACTAAAAATTCAACACCTTCACTTACAATGAACTTACAATTTAAAATGCAGAACAAATACAAATACTAACCCTTTCTAGTAAAGAAGTCCCAGTAAAGAAAACCAAAGAATTAATCCAGTAAGACAGAGGTACTCCAAAATGGACAGTTTCAATAAAAAAAACTTTTATTGCAGCTTAGTCTGTTTACAATTTAAAATGTTTTAACTTTAGTAAGGCATAAATGGAGCAAACATCGTTCAGCCTAAGGAAACTCATGGCATTTAATTTTAATCACCACTTTAGTTCATATTTATTTAGATGTTCATCTGTAATAAAGCCACTCAGGTCTCTGAATGGAACTTAAAATGATTCCTGCCGAGAGCCAATGTCTTACCCAGGAGAAGGAACTATCTCCATTGGCTCTTCAACCTTCACTTTACCCCTTGCATGTTGCATAAGCCAAGATCATGCTAGACTAGCAGAGCCAGGGCATACCTGAGGGGATGAATTGATTCAAAGTTCCAGCTTCCCTGCATAGTCATTGTAGACAGTTCGACACTCATTTAGGAGTTGTGCGGAGTCAGAGTTGGTGATATTACTTAAATGTATGTATTCAACCAGTTCTAATGGAATAAAACAGAATCTATCAAGGCTGAAGTGTACCAGGGCAGTTTAAAAGCCAGATAAGTTCAACCCCATGTGTGAGATGACCACACCAAGTTGAAAAGTCAACTCCAAACAATGGCCAGAACTGTGGACAGCAGTGGTGAATAGTTAAATAAGCCTGATATGATTCATAATAAACATCTTTTATAAGAACCACAGACTTGCCATTGATCCAGATGTTGAAATTTCCCAAAGTAAGCAAGTTTGTATACATAAAATGAAGTCAAGGAGATCTGTGAACTTGTGTAATATGGCCTTCACACTACGCAGGGGATGGTAAATGATACAAAAAGCTACAGTTTGTTCCTGCTTCTGTAATATATACAGAGATGATGGCATCTCGACAAGGAATGTTGACCACATTCAACAGCTATTTATAACATACTGTTTCCTCCCTGATCATGCCACAGTTAAGGAGCTGGCCCAACAAGATACTGGTGAATAAAAGTTATGAGAAGTACAGGTGAAGTGTCATCTTGACAGATTT